>NC_088099.1:39291666-39615000 GCF_036370855.1 Dromaius novaehollandiae | reverse complement strand
GGACTTCAAACTAAACACAACTGAAACCCCAACTAGAGAGACAGAGATGGGAGGGTTATAGTCATTCAGTGAAGCAGCATGCGAACATCTCTGGCTGCGAACACTTTGAGTGTTACAGGTGGTTTAACAACAAAGGGAAAAAAAGTCAAACAACAACATGAGGAAAGAAAAGAAGTTGTCAGTGCAAATGGCTCTTCTTCTTTCACTTTACCTCTCCTCTTTAAAAAGAGAGCCAGAACGTGGTAAGGAGGAGGAGGGAGGAAAAAAGCAATGCTGATACCATTCCAGATATTAAGCCTGGTTGATCCACTAATGCCCTTTCTGCACCCAAAGCGTTCTCTTAGCATACTTAAGTCCGTAAGAAACACAGTTTTTACTTGATTATCTTAACACAAGTGACACGTTGCCCACTTGGCCCTGGCGTGCACACACCTGCACCACAGTGCAAGCATTATGCTACTTCAGCACGTGAAGAGTCTCCGGCAGAACCACGGTTGCCCTGCCAGCCGAACCACCAGCTGCGCACAACTTACGATGGCAAAGAGGCCCTTTAGCAAAGTGGCTTCATTTTGGCTTAAACACTCTTTTTGTTGGGAAAACAGTGACTCTGCTAGGGGGCCTGACTACTATGGCTTTACAGGCAGAAATGAGTATGAAGAAGCCCCCACTGAATCCCTGAGGCAGCAATCTGTTTTGAAAGGTACAATCAGAGGATGCTGTAGCAACAGTGTTGAAGCAGTTGTGGAAGGGTGACCTGACTGCCAGGCCCACACACCTCCTAGTCCTACAAGCCTGATCCAGATCACGCGCAATTAGCCAGAACATGAACGCAGCATCATCACCCATTTCAAGAGAAGGTCAGACCACATGGATCTCTTGCACAGCTCAGGAGACATGGACAGAGAGCAACCAAACCAGCATACAGTCTGCTGGGACAAAGTCATGTCTTCAAAACTTTATGAAGGCATCTGAATGGGCAAACTCAGTTTGCAGTGGTTCACGCTGCAACATGTGGCGACGGTGTTTTTTGGCACTGCAGGGCCTGCAGTGCCCGGTTACTGTCTCATGGAACCATGACCATAGTCTGAAAGAATCAGAAAAATAAGTCTGGAAGCTGCTGAAGTCATTGTTTGCACACACCAGAAAGGCAGTGCCTGAAAACAATAACTCTGGCTTATTTACCACAACCCATACAAACCCTGGAGTGAATTCTTTGCCTGGGAACTTACAGTTACATCCAAATGTTCAAACTATTAATAAATTTACCCTATAATACAATTCAGTTTAGGTGGCATTACCAGGGTTTTAAGAATATAAAACTGAACCACAGAGAACAAAACCAAAATTGTCAAAAGGAACTACTAATTGAGTGACCGGTTTGGACACTGAGGGCTTGATTTCCAGAGTGCTCAGCATTTCTATATGTTCGAAGCACAGCTTCAAAACCAAACTCATCTGCAGCAAGGAGAACACTGCACTTCTGCAAGAGAGACCTGAGGCTTGTCACGTGAGACAAACCAAATACAAGACACACCATCAGCAGCTAATGGTAACTTCTGCCTAAATAGTTTGCCCAGCACCAAATAGCTAAGGCAAGCAGGGGTAGAATTCAGTTTTCCATGGCAGCATTCAGTTCCCCTAACCTAAAGGGTTTATCTTCCAGAAAGCCTCGACTTACTCACCACACACTTTCCTAATTTTGCAGTAACTGGGGGCACAACTCTTACAGCCTATCTCCCCTTCACCACACACATTGGATTTCTCATTCGACAGCAGAGCCATCCCTTGCCCCAAACCAGCATCCCTCCCTACAGCACTAACACAAGCTAAGTCACTTTTTACCTTGCTCTCATTGCTGAACATCTCAAATGCTTGACAAAAAAAAAAAAAAAAAAAAAGACGACAGAGAAACGATGTGCACTATTTCTATTTTTCAACTTCAGTGTTTTAAGTTAGGCAAAAAGTCTAAGCAAATGAAAAAAGTCTAAAGCAGGGCATCACAGGCAACCATAACTACATACTGCAACCAGTTCTACCTGCCACAAGTGTTTATAACTAATTCCAGATAAGACAGCTGGATCATTTTTCAACATAGAGAAATATACATTTTTTTTTAATATATAAAACACATTTTGAATCAAAAGATAAGAGATCCAGAAGACCAAATGCTTAAAAAGACACTGGTTTTCAAGAATAACATGTAAAAGGACCTGCCTTAACTCTGCTAAGTCAAAAATCACACAAAGCACGATTAGCATAATTTGCAGATGGAAGAAAGTTAGCCTCTAAACAAAAATTTAAGAAGAATCCAGCAAATGTAAGCAACAGGATAAAACCACTACAGATGAAGCGCAGCATCAAAACTCCCCCTCCATCCTTTTTTTAAATACAAATTTCTATGATGAAAAAAGTCACTGAGATAGCATTCTAGCTCTGAAAACAGAGAAGAAATTGCAGAAAAAAAATGTTTGGGCTATGACACCAGAGAGGAAAATTAGCCCAAGTACTGAATTCAGCATGCTCAAAGTTCTTGTGTGCTCTCATGTTCTCACATTACGGTCTAAGTTGGAAATAGTCTCTTGAATGTGCGATAGGGTGGAAAGATTAGTGTGCGTGACACAAAGGATGTATGAGATGGCACAAAAAATGATCATAGTATCAGGCTGACAAATGGCATTAAACAGCCTCAGAGGTTAAAAAAATTACATGATAAATGTTTAGAGAAAGGCAAAAAAAGTTATTTAGATGCACGGGTGGCCTTCTTCATAGAGAGGTTAAAGGGAGTAGAGTAATTCAGTTTGGAAGGCAGCGAGAAGGAATATGATACAGGTATGATGAAATAACAAATCGTGTAGAGATGGCCAAATTGGCAGCTTCTATTCACCCTTCATCTAAATTAAATGAGAACAAGTTTGAAAACAGAGAAATAAGTATTCATCCAACGTTATCTGAATGCAATTAAACAACCTCACAATATCTGCTATACTTTATTAATCTCCCTTCCCTTCAGATTAAAGGTGCAACTTCTTCATGAGTAAAGAAGTCACAGATGATATCAGAGTTTATAAATCAGGTTAGCACTGATACAACACTCATGATTCAACACACATACTGATATGCAACAGGAATTCAGAAAATCAAAAGTCACTGTTATGTGGATAGGTCCTTAAGGGCAGTGACTGTGGTTTTAAGGCGGCAATAGCTCTTCCCAGGATCTCCCAGCTGGCCCGTGGTGCTGCCTGGGGCCAATGTCCTCCTCCCCATGGCAGCCGGGTTAGGGGACATTTCTGCAGCTCCGCACGAGGCGAGGATCACATGACGGGAGAGCAGATGGGTGTTGTGAAATGCAGTGGGAAGCGGCAGCAATATTAGCTCGTGTTCATCTGCCTCATCTCGCACAGGGGCGGCCAGTTTAAGTGGTAACACTCTCCACTACTTCTACCATCTCATCTGTATTCTGCCATTAAAAAGAAACACCCTGTAAAAGCATTACTATCCAGTGAGCACCCGTTACCCAACTTTGGGCAAATGATAGACTGCACAGATACATGGGAGCCAGCAAATTAAAAAAAATTGTTTGGAAAATATACAGGGATAAAGTGTGAATTTTCTGCTTTCTACACAGCCCTATATTTGGAGGGCAGTTCAACTGCATAATGCAATTAGTGCTTTATTGACATTAACACCTTACTTTGGAGGCACCCAGCGTTGGTCTCTGTGGGAGTGTTGCTCAACCCCATCGCGCAAGCTTCAGTGTCCTCCTCAGTGCCAAAAAGCCACAGAGGAAAGGGGGTTACAGTTTCCCTTCTTCCCATCAACCTTTCACTCCCAATTAAAAAAAAAAAAAAAAATCCTCCAAGTTTTCTTTACTCCATATTATCACAGAGAATGTGCTCTTTCCAACTGGAAGAAATATCAGGGAGAACTACATTTCTCCTACGTGCTTTACTCTTTCCCTTGAATGTGAGAAAAAGGCAATTTTGAAAGCTATGTTCTGTTAATACTAAAACACCTTAATGCCACTACTGTGCTACAAGACTGCCACCAGTCTGATCTTTCTAGTTTCAGCATAACAACAGTCTAATTTAAAAAAAGACATTGCTTCCTGTAGAGTTGAAAACATGCAACTAACAAAACTGTCAGAATAAAAACCAATTTTTCAATGATCTTTTGGAACCAAATCAAGGACAAAGGAATATTTTCACGAAGAAGCCACGTGTATGAAACATTTCTTGCAGTATAGCTGTATGGATACCTTGTAGAGACAGAGCCTATTCTGCAGCTGCTGCTAGGGAAATCTTTCTTGGGAAGTTTGTCTCATATTCTAACATTATGCATTTCCTCTAGGATTGGCTTAGAGCTATCTAAAAACGATAGAGGGAATCAGAGAGGAAAATCCTGTAAAATGGATTTAGTTCACAGATTAGCTCTGATAAAAATAAAGCATATAAGAACTCAGATGGAGATCACATCCAAGATGCATTTTCTCTGTTGTGTTTAAGACTCAAGATGACAAGCTTTCAGAAAAAAGATAAGTCTTTAACAACCGCTTCATGAATATCTTGGATCCCTTTAAAACCTGGAAAAATTATACAGAAACTGAAGCACTTTACCTGAGCTGTATTTATGATATCCATTCCTTGCTCCCCTATCCCCCCTCCCTTTTTTTTTCCTTTAAATAATCATGCCTAAGACGCATATCACCCCTTCAACTTACCCATAGTCCTCCTAATCGACGGCACCACTAAGAACCGGACAGACATTTAAGAGAAGGCTTGGCCTCCAAACAATCACTCTCCGATATGTAAGAGACACGTGAAGGGAGGGAAGTGCTATTTACACTTTATTAGAGGTTTATGGACATGGGCTAGATTGCTCGATATTTCCACACAAGCCTTTCCTCTGCAGCTGTCAGTGCCTGAAAGGTGCTACAACCTGCCCCAGGGATTTAAGTACGTTACCAGCACAGGTCCCTTACCTGTACTCAGTGCAGACCATCAGTAGCAGCCTCCCAACGCACGGGGCAGCTTGAGTAACTAATCCTGAGCTCCGACAGCTACACTTGCAACTGCTAAATTCACCCCAAACTCTGGAGAAAATAAGCCGTTCCCAAGCTGCCTCTCCTTGCTGGTACAGCTGCTTTTGGGGAAGGGAGGAAGGGGAAGCCTGGGCCACCGCTGTGAGGACTGGGCACTGAAGAAAGGGGAGGAGGTTGGGGTGGCACTCAACACATCCACCCCTGGGGCTGGGCAAAAATACAAGTTACATACAAAGACCTCCACTTCTTGCTGTGAAGTGTACAGCAAGAACATCACCTTCAAGAATTTTAATTATTTTGAGCTGTGGAAGCAAGTTAAAATAAAGTTTACATTAAAGGTCTCTGCAGGGCTACAGCAGAGATCGGAGTTTCACGAACAACTATGTGCTGCCAAAGCCTTCAAACTGGGG
Source organism: Dromaius novaehollandiae (assembly GCF_036370855.1). Lineage (NCBI taxonomy): Eukaryota > Metazoa > Chordata > Aves > Casuariiformes > Dromaiidae > Dromaius > Dromaius novaehollandiae. The sequence continues at coordinate 39,609,552 of NC_088099.1, read as the reverse complement.
AAGCACGAACCTTGTAAAGGAGAAGCAAGGGTTTTAACTGCAGAAAATTTCTAAGACGGAAATTTAAAAAAGGAGCCTGTCTCTTCTTCCAACAATGTTAACTTCAGCAAATGTGTTCCTCTGTACTTAAATAGCAAAACTACTCTCTGCAAGGTAGTGTAGCATGTTTTTAAAAAGAAGCTACCTAACCATCTCAAGTGTCCTTAAAATAAAGGCAGAAGCACTTATATTTAAAACCCAAAAAGGAATTTTATAACTCAACATTGGGGGGGGTGGGGGGGGAGGAGAACAACAACACACAACCAAAAGGGAGATTATTGTGAAATTGTATTGAAACACATACCCAGATCTATAAGACTTCCAAGTCCAACTTGAAGAATGCCAGCACTCTGGCAAACTCATGCACTAACCAGGAAGCTGGAGTTTAAGAAAAGTTTTGCAAAAAAACAGAATTTTCAAATGCAATTATCTAAACTAGAAATTAGCATTGCAACAGATGCACTACGCTAATACCATTTGACCTATATAGAGATAAATATATATATATATACACACACACACACACACACACACACCCCTAAGCAAAACAATTCAGAGTTTGAATATTGAGTGCTTGCTAACTGCTTCCAGACTATAAATTATTTTAAGTACCTATTTCAAATTTACAATCGGATTCATGAGATGACAGTTGAAAAAAATTCAAGGAGAATGGCTACAGTCAAATGAATTAAGCTAGAGTTCGCCTTACTTCAGAAGGAACTTTTGCTTCCATCTCCTTGCATTCAGGTCGGGTTGTGACCTACAGAGAGAGATGGGAGTTTTCCATTCGTAGCCTCACAATATATCCACTCACCAATAAGCTCTGATTTGAAACTTATTGCATAGCCTCATAATTAATAAAATTAGAATACAGCCCAAGCCACCTTCTCCCAAAGGGAAAGCAAGACTGAGGCAATCATGAAGGAGGTAAGCTTATGCTGTTCTACTTGCTTTGTAATAATTAATACCAGATAGTTGCACAGCCCTAGAAACTGAAATACCATCATTTTGCACAAGCACTGAAATTCATAGAGGAAAGAGGGACTACAAACATGGATGACAGAAGTTTTTTTGTTTTGTTTTGGTTTTGGGTTTTTTTTTTTTTAATCCAAAGAGAATTGCTTACCTGACACACAGTTAAATTGCCTACTATTTATCAGGCCTACTTACGAAAAGCACAAGAAATCAAATACAACTAAGCAGAGGTCTTTGTTCTTACTGGCTCAAATGCCCCTGCTGGGATGTTTAGTCATAAATCTCTGTGCCTTGCATTTTATAGTCAAGTTTTCAATTGAGCTAAATAATTAGAGTTGTGTCCAACAGGTCTGGCTTTAGCAGTTAAAAACATTATATACATATATACACACACACTTTTTTTTTCCTTTGAGTCATCCTTTGATAAAGACACTCCTGTCCAAACATCTAAGCAGTGTGTAACACAAAGTGCTAGACTGATATATTTCACCTTAAACAAGTGTTATTTTCAGAAAGCTTTAGCTGGACACTCAGTTTCAGTCCAAATTCTTTCTTATGCTCTGAAATGGCCTCTGCAAGTATTCATATAAATGGCTCCAGCTCTGTTTCACAACTGCTCTGTAAGTAGCTCTGCAAGCTATCCTCCACTAGAAGTACTTTAACTCTCTACAGCAATATTCCCTTGAACGTGAATCAAAAATGTCTATGGTAGTAACAAATTAAGAGTAAAGATAAACGATACTGAAGGGCACCAAGAAGTTGCACGCCATTTACCAGTTTCTCATTTACTATGAACTACCTCGTGTCAAAACAACTCCTCCTCCTTAAAAAGCTTAAAATTAAAATTTTGACATTTAAGAGGTCAGCACTGTTTAAGGTAAGGGAAGTTAGAGTGTAAATCATCAGTATATGACTACATGAATGTACACTCCATTCTGTTTTTTCACTGATTCATAGTGAAAAATTCAGCCCAGCAGAAGAGGAACTAGATTTTTAAGCACAGAAGAATAGAGTACTTCAGTATTTTACTACTGACATGAAAAGAAGGAAGAGGCGGTGTTAGAAGTACTACGTAGTCTTGGTTCTTCACCTGCTGAAGACTTAGGGAGGCACAGCTCTTAAATCCCTGCTCATGGCATCTGGATAAAAAAGAAACATATGATTTGGGGAGCTTAACATAGCAATAAGCCACAGGGCCTGCTAGTAGGGGATTGCAGGAGCAGTGGCAAAAATCAATGGCAAATCATCAACAGTGCATTAAACTCTTGCGCTGAACAGCTGCCGTGAATAACAAAAGCAACAACCAAGAGTAGCTCCTGTCTCCGCAAACTCACAGCAAAGTAGAGAGAGAATATGAAACACCTAAACGGGGAAGTGTTAGGGGGAAGGAGAGGAAAAAAAAAGAGAAAAAGAAAAAAAGAAAAAAAACCCCACACACCACACCCACAATGCAGAAACATCCACTTGATCTTCTTGTTCAAGTTCAAGGCTGTCCTCAGCCAGCCTGGGCCACTTCTAAAGTCTGGACTAGGCCCACCTTACTGTCTAGCAGTAGGAATGAGAAATAAGCAGCTCAAGTCCAGACGAAAGAGCAGATGGCAGCGAGCTGGGAGTCTATGACCAGTGCATCAATGGCCCAAACACTATTTGGATTTGTGGGAGCTGGAATGAAGAGGTGTGAGTTTACAGGAAAGACCTCAGAGAACTGAATTTCCACTGTGTAGGAAAGGATATCAGGGAAGTGACCAACCAATATGGAAGTAATAATTTCCAGGAACACTTCTAAAATACACGGGGAAATACGAAAGAAAGCCCTCAAAAAATCTGAATAAAAGATGCAGAGAAGAGCAGTGTCACAATCAAATCAGAGAAGGGAGCAGATCCGGAGATGAGGTTTCCACATCAACAGAAGGTCAACACACACACAAGAGTGGTTTCTGGTGGTAAGGAAACGTAGGAGGAAGGTAATGAGAGAAAAGGAGGCAAGCACTAGCAGAAGTATCAGAAATTAATTAATACATGCTCTTGGAAGTGGCAGCACAGAATCACATATCGGGACCCCACTTTATCCTCAGTTTCAAGAAGACAGAGACAGCTTAGCATGCAGAAGCAACCAAATACAATAAGCTTGAAAGCTAGAAAGCAGAAGACGCAAAATACTGATGACGTTTTTATCATGCAGGTACTCAAAATGAGCAAAAGTCAGCAGCATGACAGATGAGACACTCTACAGCACCGCTGTGCTTTGTTACTCAGCACTGAGGTTCTCTGAGGCACTCTTAAGAGTCGACTGAACAAAGATGGTCCTGTTGCACATGTTCTACTGTAAAGACAGGTTCTTAAATTCTGAATAATGGACAGAACATTTGTACAGCTCAGCATCCCAGAGAATACCAGATATATTTTAAATGCCACAAAAACAAACTGAATAGACCCAAACAACCCTCTTGCCCCATGAAATTAGAAGCAAGCTTCACAATAAGCAACTACAGTTTGTCAGCAACTCTAAATAAAATATGGACACTGAACATGAAGAATAGGCACTTGTGCCAGCACAGCTCCTGAAAGTACTGCAAAAGGCGCAACTCAGTAGGCTTAATGCTCCTAACAAAGTCAGGATGAGAAACCAAGAGCATACCCATTTCTGGATGCTTTACTGCTTTAAAGAAAATGATTCCCCCCTGCATTAGTTTCATTTTATCAACATTTCTAAAGATCTTTGGCGGTAAATGAATTTGAGAAGTTCAGACAAACAGGCTGCCATATTGTGCTCTCCAGGACATCATAACATGCATGGGCAACAGCCTGTACTCCTGCCTCCGCCTGGTGGCAGGAGTGACAATACTACAACAGCTGCTGCTAGGCCCAGAAGCTGCATTAGAAACCTGAATGCTTTTTACTAAAGTCTAAATATACTGCAATGCTAAAAAAAAACACACACACACAAAACACCCACATGGAAGCGGTTGGCCATTCCTTGACGTTCTTTGGTAAAATTACTTTTCCCTCTCCTTAATGGAGAGCATGCTTAACTTTCAAACGATCGTAAATAGTAAGCTCAGCTAAGGCAGAGAAAAAATTTATGAGATGGAGTAACATGGCACAGTGTGCTGCGGCAGCCTGTGGAAAGCAATACCCCCGCGAGGTCTGGCTGCAGATCAAGGGCCATCACTTCAGTTGCTTTTCAGATTATATAGTTTGGCGTAATTATTTTGGTAATATTCAGCCTTCTAAAAACCTCTCTATGGAAAGCGGTCTTTTCCAGTCCCTTATTGTTGAGCTCTTACCCAACAGTGCACAATGTGCTACTGTAGCTGCGCTGGCTACTACGCCAGCAGCACAGTAGTGGTACATGCTGCCGAACCAATGAGACCAGACCAGAACATGAGGAATGTCTCCCTTTCCAGCCTCCTCTTTAATTTTAGCGCACGCAGCTCTGCTGCCAGGACAGGCCATGCCAGGCCAATATTTGATTTGTAAACAGACACTCCAACAAGCTCATCATAGCTGCGGGTTCCAAGTTATCTGCTGTTACTCTCCACCGGCATGCAGTATGACTACTGCCCGTAACATTATCTGAAACGGTGAGCTTTCACAAGAAAGATCCAGATAGTTATATATATATTTCAATAACCATATTAGCTTTTCCTGGAAGAAAGGGGCGGGGGGGAGGTGTGGATTTTCTTTGCCATTCTCTGACCCAGGTTCTGTGAGGCTCAGGAACAAAAGTGTAATTAAGGGAAACACTTTGCCTAGACATACTAGAACACATGTAGGGTGCATCCTCTTTACACATAATAAAGGCTCTCCCATATGATAAAGGCATCCCTCCAAGGTTAATGCTCTGAAAATATGAAGAGATGGCAACAAGGAGACTTATCAGCTTTATTCTTTATCTTGTCACCAACCAATATGGGACCTCTCTTCACTTGAATTAGTGGTGGCTATCACAGAATAGCTTCTGAAGTGCACAGCATGCATTATCACAGCTTTTAGAAAGGAGTTTGTGCCTTCCTGTTCAGCAGCCATTTGGATATCCAGTCTTTGATATCTAATTGTCCTAAATTGGGATCTACTGAGCTAGAACTTTTCAAAAAAAAAAAAAAAAATCACCACTGGCAGTAATAATAACAACAAGCAAACAAAAAAAAAAACCCAAAACAAAAAAACCCAAAACCAATGACAACTTTCTTCTAGATGGGGGAGAAGTCCAGCCTTCTGCTCATTCATGTGCCAGACTGCTCCACTTTGACAAACATTCCACTGATCTCACCCCAGTACTAACTGCAACTGACTGAACACTGACAAACGAGCGCTATTACTTCCTCTCATCTACTTTTTGTTAAGGTACAGGGACTGATACCTTCAGCTAGATTTTCAAAGAGAAACATGAAGATACCAGTATGCTCACCTCAAGTTGTACTGCACAGGAATGAAGACAGGACTACTTCACAAGTACCAGTATAGTTCTCATATTAATTATATTGGTAAGGTGTACTGGAAACCTCTCACAAAAGCATTCCAGCCTGTTTCAGCAGTTGACTAACACAAGTCTCAGCAAATTCAGCCTCAGGATTATTTAAAAGATTTGTTCATAAACACGGGCCAATCTCTCATTTCTCTCCACACTCCTACGCAGGTCTTCATCACTACTACAGAAGAGGATTCAAGCTGCTAGTGCACAAATACATGCAGCTAACTGCTACAAGTTTAAATACCTTTCTTTTACACCTATTTGTGTATATATATGTATACATACCCACACAAACACACCATATATAATTTCCCCCCCACACACACAAGGTAGCAGGACTCAGAACATGGAAAGCAATCTGGTATGAGTAGAAAGGTCTTTCAGGAGTGAAAAACAGGTTGTGGGATGCATGTGCTGCACACATCCCAGAGAATACTGTGTAGTGTAGAGTGAGATGAATAACGTTCACCTCACTCGTGTGATTTACCACATGTATAATCTCCCAAAAGTAGTAATTGGTTCATTTTTAACAATGGCATCTCAAGGTCTGGTAGGGCATATGGAGTATTGCTTACTCAATTCAGCATCTTGGCATGGGCTTAAGGTATTCCACAAACACAGCTTAAGTTGGCTTCTTAAATATATTCAGAATGAAAATACTTCCCAGCCAAAGTGGAAAGCACAGGACCAGAACTCTTCGCAACAGCTGGGAACAGTTTTACAACATGACCTAACAGTTAAAAAGAGAGTTACAAGATGTAGGCTGCTTTTTCCTTTCATTTTCTACACCATGACTAAATACTAGATAGGAACACCTAAAATGACTAATTTAGGAATAAAGTACAATAGCCACATGCACCAGTAGGCTTCATGTGCACTTTATCATGCTTCCTACTGAAACAAAAATCTGGTACTTTGAGGCCATCCATATGCGCTCTCTATCCTAACACTGAGGCACCTCCACTGTTTTTTCCACTCCTTCAAAGAGGGCAATATCAGTAAGGACACACTCCAAGCTGCATGCAAATAGCACAAACTCAAAGTGAAAGTGCTTTTAATGATTTTTTGTATCGGCTGAAGTCCAGACACTCCAAGCACCAGTGTTCATGCCACAGTAAGATTAAAGTTGTAAGATCAGATCTATAACGTGTCCCATGACAGCCACAGCTATCTGGTTTCAGAACCAAGGTTGCTCTGATGAATTACAACCTTAACAAAGTCAGGTTTTATTTTGGATGTTTGTGTCCCAAATTCTACAGTCAGCTAAACAGGTGTGAATCACCACCCCCAGAGCTATAGAAGATCTCAACAAGTCATTTAACATGGCAAAAGGTGCAATCTGCTACATCTCAGTAATTCCAAGCAAACGTTTGAATCTCTACCATAAGATTTTCCAAGTATGAATAATTGACTTCTAGACAGACTGTTCTCACCACCAGAGATAGCTTCCCCATTTCACAGCAGATTTCACTCTTACTATTTCAACCCTCTACCAGTTCACTTATCTACAATAGACATGAAAATGTTGCATCTACTTCAAGACTTTTGTCTTATCCGAATACAGTGGAAGGATTTAGCCTCAAGTGTTTCTTGGAGGTCACGTTTTGGGGGTCTTTTTTAGGCTCTGGAGGGTTCTCATTCTTCTGCTGGAGATACCTTTGAAGTGGCCCACCTTCTTACAGTGGTACTTGAGGAGCAAACACACGGCTCCAGGGAGACACCTGGCTAAAGAGACAGATGTGACAGCTCCAGTGGAGAAGTTGTTTGCTCAGAAAAGGTCCATGGGGAAGAGAAGGGAACTACCTAAAGCCAGTCCACTCAGTGCTGGGAAAACATCATTTGCTAGAAATCTTGTCTCTACAAATATAATCTGGTATATCAGAAACTAGTTTGGAGTAAGCCTATATCCATCAAATCCTTGAATAAATTTCACTTTAAAATCATCCAAGATCATCCAAGAATATTTAGACTCTGCACTTCATCATTCTCTATTGCTTTAGAAACTGAACCAGGGAGTTTGCAAGCTCTTTAGTTTCATTCCCAGCTTGAGCAAACTATAAAGCGCAAGTTATGCAGCATTAAAAAACAGAAACTGGGTCACAAAGCAAAATATGATTTGTTAATATAAATCTGTATGCAAGCACATGGACACAAAATACTATCATACATCTATTATACAGTTCACATACTGGAGGAGCAGACATGTGCATGAACGCAGACAGCTGTGAAAACACAGTTGCAGTTAAAATACAAAGCATGCAAGGAGAAAAGCATCACTACAAAAAGTTAAAGGCATTTGCCTCTCCTGTAGTTCTACAGAGCTACTTTTTCTGTTGTGCTATTACAGATAATCTTAGAAAAAGTACCTAGTAGGTATGCAGTGGTGTGAGGAAAAGGAAAAAACCTTCTAGATTTGGTGAATGCTAAGTTTACACAGAGTTTACCGCAGTTGTATATAGTAAGGGATAATGAAGATTTTTTAACATATTTACCTTTTTTGCCACTGATTTTTCAAGCCTATAAATACAGCAATAGGCATTGACCGTAAAAAGCTTAACACTTGGAACATTGTAGAACAACCAGTAGAAACATGAAAAAAAGTTAACCACTTCTGGTATGCCATAAATTCAATCCAAGACAACCTAAATTTATAACAAAGTTTTCCCGAGATACACTAACAGAGACTGCAAAATCCCCAAATGCTCAAATTGCATCAGCTTTAAAAAATGAGGATATTAGGCAACCAACAATTTACTTAGAAAAGTGTAGGCACAAGCCTGCAATCTCAGTCTTAAAGTTAATAAAAGCTTAAATTGGAACATATAAGCACACGTCACCAGCCTGTCACCTTCATGAAGTACCACAAGCATACTGAGCAGGAAACTATCTGTATGTTTGTACTTCACTTGTTACAGCACAGGAAAATAGCAGACACTGGTTACCATAAGCCATTAAATTAAACATTAATTTTCTAACTGTTAAAGAGAAGATAGATGGTTCAAATTCTGGAGTTATCAACTGAAAGCCTTGGTAGAACGGTAATTACAAAATTCCAATCAGTAAATTGTGCATGAAGAGGATGAAATATTATGTTTTCTCATAGAAAGTACAATCACCTCCTCACAGTAGCCAGTAATAATAAAAACTGAATATAATGTCCTACTGTGTATAGTTCTGAAATATCAGACGCCTGTATAAAAACCAAACCACGAAACTATCAGATCAAAAAACGCAGTATTTTCCATGCATGTGGAGAGTTAACTCCTTAATCCAGGATAAGCCAGCAGCAGAGCTCAGTACCCCAACCCTTTTCTGCAGGATCAGCAAATATTCCAGATCTCTAAAAGCAGATCCAGTCTTGCTTATTTGACTGTAGAAAACCGAACCCCCCAACAAATACATCGGATTCATTTGTTTTAGCTGCCAACTGCTAGATGAAGATAAGCACTATCTACTAGATACTACCAGAAAGAAACATAGCAGTGTAACCTTTAAATATGAGGGCAACTCCATGAAGAGCGCTCACACAGCTACGAGCCTAATAACAAACACGTAATTGTAAACCTGGTAATTCAACAAAACGTGTCAGGCTATGGCGAGCCATCTGTATAACGCACTGCAACGCACGTCACGGGTGTAGCGTTCTTCCCTCATTAAAAACACCAGCACAAAGCCATGGACGCGAGGCACATGCCTGTTCACAACAGTAACTTCCTCAGAAAAGCTAGGGAGACCACAAACCTGGCGGCAAGGTGCAGCGGTCGAGCTTGGTGCCACTACGGGAAGTGTTGTGAAAATGAGCTCCTGCCCTCCAACGCTCATCCATGCTGATAGGGCAGAGTGCCCAGCACCTGCGCGAGAGCGGACCTGGGCGCTTCCCATCTGGGATCTCCCGGCCACGGTGACAGCCCCATGGCCAGCACCTCCAAGATGGGACCGTCTTGCAACCCGGTGCAGCGAGACTCACCAGGCTTGGCCGCTGCCTCCGGAGCGGCTGCAAGACCACAGCGGCGGGGAAGCGCTGGCCATCTCCAGCCGTCAGCTCCTGACAGAGGAAGCAGTTTGGTCAGTGGATTTTTTCTAAAGCTGTGCTGCTTCTCCTTTTAAGTTGTTGCTTGCGAGCTGGAAATAGTGCAGCAAAATGTGTATTTTTCATGCACCACAAGTCATGTTCTTCTTCCTCTTTTCTTTGTCCCAGCCATACACCGTTTCTGCATCTAATTCAAAATGCCAAAACTGGCACATGTTTCTCTCATACAATAGGATTTGCAAAATTATTCATAATTCAGAAATGGACAGCATAATTTGGGCTGCTTTACATCTTGGTCTCTGCCTTCTAATGCTGTGCAACTTGCACTTTATGTTAGCTCAAGCTGGGAATAAGACTAAGGAGCTTGCAAACTCCTTACTTCTATTTCTAAAGCAATAGAGAATGATGAAGTACAGAGCCTAAACATTTGTTTTCTCAAGAATCTTGAATAATTTTAATAAGAAATTTATTCAAGGATTTGGTGGATACCAGCATCCAAGAATCCTGTGCAAAGTTAGTGGCTGGTATATGGCAGGATATAATGCAAACACTTAGAGCTATTTTGTTAGCAAGGGCAACCAGTTTGGAATAAGCCAAATTACATTTGTAACGACAAGACCCTCAGCAAACACTATTTTCCCAGCACTGAGCCTGGAGCGGCTCTCCCCCTTGGGACCAACAGCATCCTCCCAGCCAGTCCCACCAGGTCCATCTCTAGAGCCTGGTTTGCTCATCCTGTGCTACCTGAAGATGGATATGAACCGCTTTGAAGGCATCTAGTGCAGGGGACCAAAAAAAAAAAAAATCACCTCCGTGAAACAACCTAAAGACTTACAGCTATTGCATCTACCAAAGAAAAGGCTGAGGGAAGACTTGAGTCTTTGGATGTACACAAGGTAGCGGGGAAGTGGGGGCACAGAAATTTCTCCACTTTGGCTATGAATTTAGTGAGCAGTGAAGGCTAATACTGCGCACCAGGAGGCTGCAGGGTCCCCATTGCTGCGCTCCCACTGGCGACGGCCACACGTACAAACCTCAGGAACAGAGCAGAACAGCAGCCCTGCCCAACCAAAACCGGTGCTCGCTCTCACCTCCCCACAGGGTCAGGGGGTTTCACGGCTGCTGCACTGCCTCTTCCCCCCTCCTGAGGCTGGAGGGGTAAATACAGAGCAGCTGCTGGGCTCCTTACCGCTGGCATGCAGCCCAGCCTGCAGCCCAGCACCCTCCGGGCCCAGAGACTGCCCCAGTGCCCAACATCCCGAATCCACTGCCACGATACGCTGCTTCACCACGAGCCTTGTTTTTCTGTTTTGGGGTTGTTGTTTTTTTTTTTTTTTGGGGGGGGGGGGGTCACAGGGGACAGTTTTGTGGGGAAAACCACACACATCCATTTTGGGCAGCAGCGACAACTCTTTAAAAAGCTGCACAGACTGCCATATGCTCTCACCAAAAAGGTAAAGCCAAGGGGAAGGGGCAAGGAAGGAAGCTACATAAAAGTTTACACTTGCAGTTAATTAAAAAATATATACATCTCTCTTCCCCCATTCCTCCCCATATCCTCATGCATCCAGTTGCAAAAATCCTACCTCCCATCCCACAGGGGCAACAAGCAGCCTGCCTGGTTCAGATGCTGCTGCAAGCTTTGTACTTCAATAATCATCGGGTCGTGCTTGGACAGATCGTTTCCTGCGCAATCAGGGATAGCGCTACCGGGTAACACAGCAAACTACATGGGTCAGAAGCATGACTTTTGAGCAATGTTCCTTGGGGAGACATATGGGAACCTTTGCCTGATACACACCCCACGTCACACAGGCAACAACTAACAAAAAGCAGCCATAAAAATAAGACAATTTTGGCTAATTCTACTACTCATTCTTTTAACAGTGTCACAACTATATCCAAAGTGGTTTTAATAAGTGACAATGTGAAAGAGTAATCATGACTTCATGAGCACAGTAACAATACTTTAAAAGGCTCAGCAAAGCACTAATATCATAAAGGAAGAGCTCAGAAGCCTAAAGAAAAAAAAAAAAGAAAAAGAAAAAAAGACCAAAAAGCACCTCTGTAAAAAGTTACTGAGAGTATTATCAACAGATATGCCATGTACTTAACTTTGGTCATATACAGAAGAAATGAACTGGGGCTATATGTATTGAAGTTGAGTACAAAGAAAAAAAAAAAGAAATCTGTCAGTACTTTAGAGTATCTGCCCGCTTTCAGAAGTGTCACCATTCAAATAATTGCTTGAACGGGGGAACATCTTTTCAGGCAAATAGGAAGCCTGGGAACTTGTGGCAATTGCAAGCAGCCCTGTTTTTAGAATTGTGTGTCAAAGGCACATGCCTAGAAAGCACTTTTGCTGCTTCAGCACATGCTTATTTACAGACAGATGAGCCCCAATCTTGTGTGTGAATGATCACAGGGGACTGTGTCAGTTCTCCTGAGTGACCCGCTGGAGCAGCATGCCTTCTCCTGCTGCAGCCCTGAACGCAGTGCTGCTGCGATGATGTCAGGATGAAATGGATGCAGCGCGCTCGGAAAACCTCGAAGCAGCATTACGGGGCTCAGAGAGCAGAAATTGAAAGCTGACAGACTAAATTCTTTCAAATGAAAAATAAACATTATGGGCAGACAATAAGGGCCTGCAAAAATGAAAAATATATAGTGAAGTGTTGTAAAAGGCCTTGCAACCCCCATTTTGTTTTCTATTTTAGGTTCCATAGGTTTAGGTTACAATTTTTTCAGTACTTTTCAGTGCCTGTAGCATCAGTTGTTAAAAAACAAACACTCACTACGTCTCATCTGTGGATGAAAGCAGTCATTTAAAGGAAGCAAGAAGGCTTGTCGCCTTGGCCACCATTTCTGATATTATCCAGTACTTCCAAAACTGGACCACAGTGCATCATCTGGTGGCTCTCGTCTGTTGATATAAATATTTATCAAATAAAGATTTCACCAACACATACATGTTCAACCTTTTACTTTCAAGTGATATTTGTACACCTGCAACCATCTCTATTCACTCTCCCAGGAAAGTTTGCTGTATTTTTTTCAGTGATAAATGCCCTCTATTTCAATTATTATCATTTGAATAGTTTGGTTTTGAAGCAAATTCTTCAACATGCAGCAGTAACAGACTCAGAGTATCCTTAAATACACTTTAGCTAATGAACTATGCAACAAGGAAGACAACTAGGGCTAAGAGACGCACCAGACTACTACAAAAGTTGGGAAGACTGAATATAAATTCATTCTTCTTCCATCCTAGTGGCATAATAGTGTCAGAAGAGCTGCGCTTGGGCCACCTACAAGCAGTGAAACAAACGCTTTGGCCAGAGGCAAGGTCTGATAGCCAAATGCTCGCTGGTCAAATTGAGAAGCTGGCAAAAGGACGTGCCATCTGTAAATGAACAGAACGGCTGTGAAGCACTAACCCACCTGAAGCATGGCAATAAACACCACAGCAAATACAAAACAAGACTTTAACAGGACAAAGGTACAAGCCTGGTAGCAGCATTTTGCCTAAGGACACTGAAGAGAAGACTTCTGCCTTCAAAAGCTGATCTATTTCTTCCACTCACATCAGTGCCTATTGCGCCTAGAAACCCTGCAGTTTGTATGTCTTTACAGCATCATCAGCATACATTTGCAAGGCACAGGATCACCAGAGTAGGTAAGTGTAACAAGCCCTGCCTTCACTCCAAAAACTGAGATTAAGTTAACAACTATCAAGATTAGTGGCCACACATTCTCCACAGCCCTAACTCAAGTAGTAGTTCAACTAATATGAGGACTGAAGTCAGAAGACAGAATTATGAAAAGAACACCCCATACTACTCAGTTTACTTGTGTGCAGAAACACTTCACAATACCACTGACTTCATCATCTGTTTTCACTAGTTTGAGACTAAACATTCTCTAATAGGTAATGAATCACTTTAAGTGTTGTGTGCTGGTCAGCATGGTCCCAAGGCTATGGATAGTCCAACAGCAGCTTCCTGTGACAACCACATCCAGTGCTCTACACAGAGAAATCAAACACGAAGGCAAGGCTGACCAGCAAGCAGCTTGGAAGGTGGGACTGGAGAGCACGAGATCTGCATGGACACGCCTCTAAAGGGCCTCCAGAATGACAGTGTTGCTTTAGCTGCTTCATATTGGCTAGCCCGCTGTGACTTAGCTGCATACTGTGCTGTCCTTCAGACAGTAAGGATAGCACAGGTACTAGTGTGTACAACTATTGATGCTAGCAAAGCAAGCAACCAAGCACAACTGCGGGAGGGAAAGAGTGGGGAGACATTTGCATGTCCTTTAGTAAATAAGTTGCAGAGCAACATAAACCCCATTAATTTTCCATAGGAACAGATGTTTGTAGGGCAGCATCTCAAACAGTTTCAACGCCTGCTTGTAGAGAATGAGTTACACAGAACATGCTATCAAAAGTATGAAGGAAACCAGAATTTGAAAAAGAAAAAAAAATAGTTCCAAGCTACAGGATATTTCTGTGCTGGTTTAGTCAAGAGGGGATGTAGGTTTAATCCTCATACTATAGCTTCACTCCTGAAGCATCCAAATGTAATTTCCTCCTATGCTGTTACACAGTTCACCTGTACAAATCATGTATTACAGCTCAGTAAAAGAGTCGAGCATGGCTATTTTGTGAACATCCATATACTTGCAGTTTGGAAAGTCAAACTCTGAACCTTTTGAATGCATTACTACTGAAAAAACAACCTTTTAAAACTTGCAAGCAACAACTGAGGGGTGCGGTAATCTGCCCTCCAAGCCCAAACAGCTACCAATTGCACTACTGGAGGATGGTGACCTGAAACCTTGATCTTGGCTGGTGCATTTGGTTAACCTTGCCTTTCATCCCCCCCATCGTTCAAAACACAAATCGCCCCACCCCAGGACACCTTTAATTCTCAGTTCCAACTTCTGTGTAAAGTTTCCTAAAACTGTGAACTCCTGAGAATCTCTTTACAATAGTAATAATAAATAATAATAACACACACACACATTCTAATAGATAAGGAATCACTTAAGTGTTGTGTGCTGGTCAGCATGGTCTTCCCACTAGCCCTCCAGCTCCCATTCTGCCTCTCTGGGACTCCCCCTTATGGCAAGGGTTTACACACAGGCAGGGGCACAAAGGAGCTGAGTACGTCAGTGCTCCACTCTGCTGGAAAGGGGACGGAGGAAAACATGCAAGATTCAGGGAAGAGAATCAGCAAAGGGGAAAAGAAGCAGAAAAGTACAAAAGTAAGAGAAAATGGTTTAAGCAAGCATAAAGTTGAAAGAATCAAGTTATCCTTGAGTTTTGTTTTGCCTTTTTTTTTTAAAAAAAGAAATTTTGCCTCAAACTGTTAAAGTAAATTAAAAACTAAGTCCTTAATGCAGAATTATTTGCTTAGAAAATAAAGCAAATAAATATTTTAAAGGACCTTGTAAATAGAAACCTGATGTCTCATCTTAATATATGCATTGACTTGTCAGTGGCAACTGTTAAAATTGTTCATCAGTTGTTACAGACAGTGTCCATCAAGTAAAAAGTTTGCCCATAAACCATGGTTCAGTGTTTTGCAGATGAGTAGAACATCAGTTAAAATATTATACAATGTTATTCAGTATCAGTGTTTTATTTTAAATCTTTAGTTATATCAAGCTTCTGTGTGAAATGCTCTAACCCATTACTGGAATTGTTCTGCAAGCAGTGCAACAGGCTCTTTTTGGTGAGGAATCAGACAAGCAGAGATTCTGAAAAAAGTTTCACCCAAAACTCTTCTACAGCTGCTAAATAACGAAAAAGCCTGACAGACTTCAGACCTGCTTTCTCAGTCTGGTCTTTTCATGTGTATACAATGTGAAAAAGCACACTGACATACGACATCCCACAAATCACCAAGTTTGGAGTTCCCAATTTTAAGCTACGCAAATATTGCTGCAAGTCCAATCTAAATATTTGTCTGTCATTGGAATTAAGTTTTGCTAATCGGAAAACGTAAAGTGACAATATTCTTAACAGGCACATTATTGGGTGCAACAGCCCTGTCTCCACAAATCATTTTTCCTAAAAGGGGGGGGGGGGGGGGGGGGAAGGAAAAAAGAAAGCCCCACATTGAAAGAAAAGGTTCAGAGCTCTAACATACCCCATGCTTTTTCTTCAAGGTTCAGAGGTCGCTGTACCTTCTTTCCTTTCTGTTAAGACTACTACCAGCGTTCAAAGAGAAAGATTTTCCTGCATAGAGTTGAATTGGTCAACAAAGGATCACTAAATAGTGACTGGCCGAACCAACAACTTCTCTTATTAAGATTAATGTAAGAAGTAAATCGACTTTAAATGGTGACTTCCATAAGAGGATATGATCTAGCAATATAACAAATAACAAAAGTAATCAGAATTTAAAGACCAGCTTCTTTCTAGCTCTTCCTTTTTAAGCTCTGTGTTTGACCACACTTTCTGTATGAAGAGTTTCACTTTCCTGACATCAGCATTCCCCAGTCTGTTTGCCTTTAATGCAGCAGCAGCAAAGAGAAAACATTAGAAATAGACAATCATGGTTAAGCTGTAGAAATGGTTACAAGGATCCCACTGAAAGTATCTTTCCCAAAACAACTTTCCACAAAAATACCCCAAAGCCAAAAGCAAAAATAGCTCTCATACACATACAAACAGTCAAGTTTCATTTTTATTATACTGCTTTTAAACCATTAACTGAGTCATCTCTTGATTCTCTAGTTATTTTTGTAAGGAATTATTCACACAGTGAACTGGACTCCATAAAATGGAATTGTATACGTTGCCAATGCAAACCTGACCTCCTCCTGCCCCCCCTTAAACTAATTAGAGCTACATAAGAATCCACCGATTTAAATGCATTTCCTTTTTAACTTGTTCACTAATGCAAATTTAAAATATATTTACCACAGAGGTTTTGAGTTCACCTCAGAGCAAAAAACTTCGCATCTTCTAGTTACACAGCCTACATAAAGTTTCCTTTTCTGCTAGTGGGGCTTTCTACCAAAATAAATGGCCAGTGCTCAAGCGAACGTGGTATAGCAGAAGACCATAAAAAGCAATTAGTGGTAAAGCTTTTGTAGGTTGTGTCATTTCATATTCCTTCCACGCCTGCATCAGGCAGCAGAGACTTCATTAAAGCGAGCTTTAAGAACGAACAGACTCCTGCAATCACTGCCCACTGTGATTACTCTTAATCTTAGTGGAAGCAAAACTATTTCCACTGATTGCTTACTGAAGGGACACGAAGTTTGTGCAACGTTTATTTTGGGACATCGCGGACAGCAGGAGGAATATAGCCAAACAAGCAATGCTCCAATGTAGATCGCACACAGGCAGTATTTGGACTCTAGGAACATACCCTGGTTGCAGTCAAAACACGGGAGACCCCTGTGGCAGGGAGCGCTGTGTGGCTCAGCGCTCCCCCGAGGACTCCCACCCTGCTCCCCTGCGATGGAAACAGAGCAGCTGCACCCAACCAAGCCCCCCCGGCTTCAGCAGTGCCCCGAGCAAGCCATTTGCCCTCTCTCCCCCAACTGCAGGAGGACAACGGGGGCCTCCTTGGCAATGATGTACCACAGGTTGCAATGTAAAGAACGCAAATATGCTGTTCGGTGTTGCACAAGGAGTTACAAAGAGTTTCAAAGCACAAAGTGAACTCTTCATGAGCAACTGGGGACACTTCCATGGATCTCTAAGTGAACAACACATTCACGAGTGTTTAGAAAGTGTGTTTCTCACCTAAACCAAACTCAAAAGATAGCTACGAAGATGAATGCATCACTTATGGACAATCATACCCCCACACGCAACCCTACCATCTGAGATGCCGCTCAAATATCTCATTGCAGGGGAGGACCTTCTGCAGACACACACGCATTAACAAGCTAATGGCCCTGGTCATTGAACTGACTTTTTAAATAATCTCAGAACAGACTGAATGGGGATCCTGCCACCTCAGCGCAAACTTTTACATGTAGCGGTCTCACCAGCTTGCAGAAAGTGCCAGCTCTATGCAACATTTATTTTGGTGATAGTGCATGTATACAGGATCTTTAGTGGTCCTACATGATGAAGTAACTGTTAGGAATAAGAAACAAAATTAACATATGTACATACACCAAAAGAACAGAGAAGGGAGGAAATTATGTACTACTTTAGCATCCCACAATTCCTCCCTAGCTTTTTGTCTTCTTGTTCCCAGAAGTAAAGCTCTTCCCTTCCCACTGAGAAACTGCGATGGGATGGACTACTTTACAGACACACGACAGAGGAGGCAACAGCACGGGGCAGCAGAAAGGAGTGAATATCATGTCAAGGATCTTCCTATAGCTGCAGCCAAAGTCAAGGAGCAGGATTTCCTTAGATAGCATTGCTACATCTGGACTGCTCGCAGAAGGAAATGAAAAGCAACACTTCTGCAAGAGATGTTGTTAGATATGCCAAAGCCACAAAAGCATGCAAGAGGCAGCTATGAGATGAATTAAATTACTAGCAAAAATAAAGGAGAAGAAAAGTTAATACGTGTTACAATAGTTACCGCTGTTCTAGCGGATCAGAAGTGATCATCATACCTTGAAGAGAAAAATACAAGCATCACACAGGAAGGTGTTGCTTATGCGCTTTTCTTGTACGGATAGGTAATCTGAAGAACCGCAGAAAACCCCACTAGAATTTGGTTCCGAATACAGTTTGCCGAACACTACCACTAGCAATCAGGTCTATAGGAAGTATTTGTAGTGCTTACAACATTTTTTTCGGAATTTAACTGATATTTTTCTAAAACCATCAGGGCAAAATGACTTACTAGTGAATGGGGAGTTAGAAGATACAGATTTATTTCTGGTCACTTCCCTCCTCTCTACCTATTTCCTCAAATTTATAGAAATAGGATTTTTGCATTCTTAATGAATCATAAGCCGTTGATAAAGAACCATATTATACAGGTTTTAGGCTGTAGCTGTCTTGTGAAGAAAGCTATTAAGTCTTGATAATTTTGCTTGACACAGGAAAGTGTAAGGCTTTTATAAGGATCTCATATGCAGCTGATGTACATGCTGACATTTACCAAAGGTGCAAAGACTCCTGTTTGTGGGTTAGCATGGATTATAAAGGCAATGTATTAGAAATACCTCCTTTGACCAGCACAACATAAAATTTCCTTGCAGCTCGGGGTTATACAGAAAGTATCTTTTGTGTTTTGACCAGTTAAAATACCTTAACTCCCCTTCTCCTTAAAATAAAACAGAAGCAGAAATTTTAGACTTAATACATAGAAAACATCCACAAAGTTGCTAGTGAAGAAGTCTAAGTTTAAGAAAATACCTGCAACATTGTCCTGAAGTATTTCTTACTCCTACAACCAACTGTGGTGTTTCTATAACTGTTTTAAGTCACATTCTTTACAGAACGAAGGAACAAAAAAAGACCAATGGGATATGGAAAACCACCTCATCTTTGTCAAATAAAGACACACCATTATATATTTCCAGCCACTAATGCCTCATACCCAAGGAAGAATAGACTTAAGATCCCCTCCTAGAAATGAATATACTATATATTCAAGCACATATAAGCACTGTTGGTATGGCAGCAACCTCTGCATCCTCCAACTTTCTGCCATCAGATGATGTGGAAAGCACTACACCTTTGGCATCAGTGTTGTAAGAACTAGAAAAATCCACATACAGATGCAAAGCTCTTCAGCACAAGCTTATAAACATCTGCCCTGTACCAACGTGACTGGACACCGGTCCCTGGCAAATGGAGGTGAGGAAAAGGGGATAATCTCTCTCCCCAGCCCTGCCCTGCTCTTTCCCAGGAGAGCTGCGTGTCCTTTAAATCCCTAGGAGGCTCTCTCACCTCCAGGAGACTCTCTCACCTCCAGGAGATGCAGGAGAAAGATACTACCACATCACTGCTGCGATCAGAGAGTGGGGAAAGAAAAGCAGAAAGCACCTTCCTCCCACACTGTTGTAATGGAAGCAAAGTGGGAACTACTCATCTTTTACCCACCAAAAAGGACCAGATGTGGGCTCAAGGGCTAGCAAGAGTTTTATTTTGGGGCAGTAAGTCTTCAAATATGAAATCTCACCTAACAGTTCCAATGCCAGTTTGAAAGCCAGAGTGCAGATTACCTGCTGAAAAACTACACGAATGCAACAGGACTGCTCTTGTCACCTATACCTGCTATTCTAACGCTGACATTAAAAAGGTTAGAAACAGATAACCTAATGGAGGATTATCATCATGTTTGCTTTTTTGCCCATCTCAGAGAAAATGAACTGCTCAATAAAGAATAATTTGTGAGAAGGAGGGCAGGGGCTTAGAATGAGGTAATAATTCATTCACAACTACAATTTTGTTTTGTTTCCGTCAGGTAACGTTAGGAAAGTACATATTAGCAGGTTGAAAGACAAACAGAGAAGTAAAGTTTGTAATCTTCTCTTAAAAACAGTATTCTTCTTTACAGACAAAATTTGGGACTCAACTCAGCAAAGTTTTCTATTTCTGAATTATAGAAATACCTCTGAACTGTTCATCTGGCATGAGACTAACAGTCTGGGAAGATCTATTTAAAAACATTTTTTTTAATTTAAATAACTGTGCATGAGATGTTGGAACTCAACTAGACACTTTAATTTTCAATCTTTTTATAATCTACAGCTTTCTTTTGCCAAGTTTAAGATGTCAAAGTGAAAAGCAGAACTAGTATACAGTATCCGTAATTAACTTCTAGTCACAATTTGACTTTGATGGTATCGCTGTCCTGAAACCCATTATTAAAATTATCCTTCACTTGATTATAAAGCTACCATTGCCTGAATGAGAGAAAACCCATGAGGAAGTAACTTGGTACCTTTATTTGCTCCAATTAGATCACAAAAGATAAAATACTTTTGAAAAGGATTTCCTTTCCAACACTTCAAAAAACCATCAGTGTCTCCACTTCTACAGCTCGCGTGCACTTGCCATGACCAGGAGCAATAGTGAACAAAGCTTATGTACAACAAAAGTCAGGAGGGGTTTTTAAGGGGGTTCCCCCATTCAGTTCTCTGGCAGAAAAGCCACCGGTGCCTGCTCTTACATTTTATGCACTAGCTATGTCATTACTCATTGAAAATTTCCTATTGAGACGGAAAGCAACTTTCTCCCATTACTTGCAAAATGGAAATTTCCTCTGTGCCCCAAACCCAGCCTGGATTTGGTTAGATATAGGAAGGCTAGAGAGAACATATTTTCTACCACATACACACTAGGAAGTAATCCAAATGCTGCTGGAACAGCTGCTGATCACTTTTGGTTGCATTTATTTCCTCTAAAATGAGAAATTCAAAGAGCAAAAGTGTCAAATGCCACTTGCAGCTACAAGATTTGTCACTCCACTAACTATGACAAGGTCTACAATCTGCTCGCTCCCCAAACACAACTTATCTGCTCCCATCAATACAGAAAACTCTGTATAGCTTTACTTCCGCTCCACCATCTCACACAACCTGTAACAACTACTTTGCTAAAAGGAGGCAAATTTCTGCTGAAAGCCATAGTCTCTATGTTTTTCCATTTATATATTTTATCCAAAATTTTTAACATTTGTTAAAAATAATTTTTAAAAGGCCTTAGAAATATTTGGATATACACACGCTATAGAAGCACATGCCTACGACCACCCTAGCGTAATACCACGTGTGCATTTGGTGACCCTTCCTGGTGCAGGGCACTTGACTGCCTGCCTGAGCAGTGGTCACAACATCCTCCAGTTCAGCACCCCACGCAGGTTTTCACCCCACCATTTGGAGACCTCTTGTCTCTCAGCCCAATACAACACCTCCTACCTCGTGGGACTATGGGCCAAACCCCAAGGTCAGCTCCCCGCAGCTCTGCCTCAGCAACCTGGCATTTCCATGAGCGAGTTTTCAGCTTCTCCTCTACCCCACGAGAGCAGCCAAACAGATCTGTGGAGTTCCCCCAGTATTTCAGAGCCAGCAGGGCTCTTCTGCATTTTTGAATCTCCCATCAACTACTAGAAGAGCAAGCTTTGCTGCAACAGAAGTGTAACAGACATTGTACCTTCTTCCTCAGGCAGTAGAAAACAGACATTCAACAGCCAGCTACATACAGCAGAGCAGCACTTCTGATCCCACGAATCTCAGAAGTGAGCATGGCACAGCAGGACCAGGAGTGATGCAGAATGGTCAGCATAGCCCAAGGATGCCGAAGGTTGCAGCTCAAACAGCCCTTTTATGCTGCAATCCCAATGACAACTGCATGCTTAGCTTACCTATGTAAAGCCACCTTAAGTGCTAATTTTTTTTTTTTTTTTGAATAGTGGAGAAATTAGTAGCAGTTTTATGATGGCAATTTGAACAATAAAGCTGCACAGAGGCCACTAGACAAGTTGGTTTTGACAGATTAATGGAAACTGTTGACACGCAGGTATACAAATTCAGGTATACCAGGCCTCAGCAAACCAAGTATTTCTACTGTGAAAAGGAAATAGGCAGTTTCTCTTTGCTTTGCAATAGACAGCAACTTCATGGTGCTGGGGGAGTGAAGATTGCATGCTGAATCTAAAAAGCAAGGCATAAAGGGCAATTACAAACACAGCAATGCCTCACAGGACTAGGGGAAGCCTTAAGACCATAGTTTGAAATTTGCTATGCAACGTTTTGCCTTAATCTGTTTTGTAGATACACACACACTTCCACATTGAACTAACACATTTTATCGGTCAGGTGATCAAACCACTTTGGAAGCTCTCTCATCTATTTTTGGAAGACACAAGTTACTTTCTTAACATATGGCCACATAAAACAACCACCAGCACATACATTTCTAAAAAAATTAAGTGTAAGCACCAACAGTATCTGAACAAATGTCAGTGTTTGTATTCTTAAATCAATGATCCCCGTTTTCAACTGAGACTGGGCAGAAGGGATCACTTTGGTGTTTTATAAGGCAGAAGCAAAGACACCATTGGATGTTGGCTTAGACCAGAAATTAAGTCACATAGCAAAGTGGTGGAAGTTATTGGCACTTGTCTGTAATACAGTCATGCCACCAGATTTTTTTCCCCATCTCCAGAAACTGCAAAAATCAGGTTATCTCCTGATGTTTTGTAGTCCTTCCACCCTCCTCCTAAATTCCATGGCGGTTTTCACAACCCCAGAGAACCTCAGAGATCTGAGAACTGCTCACAGTGGGTTTACACAGCATAACTAAGCAAATCTCAAATCTACTATATAGCCATCTGCATACATACATAAAGGTGCTCATCATCAATCAAAAATCATGTGAGTTCACAAAGCCAGAAGAGTTCCAATCACTTCTCTAGCACAAATCCCTCCTGCATGCTCACACTGCAGTCCCAGACACAAAGCTGCTCGAAATCTGAGGTATCCTCACCGCATTGTTTCTTCCACTACATGCTCAAAAAATAGGATTTTGGCAGTAATGGTTGCCTCCTGGGTATGAAACCCAAACCTACTGAAGGATGGCAATGCACAAAAATTGCTAAGTGTTAGGAAATGGCTGACTCAAGGGGCAAACAAGAAAGTTTCCTGTAAAGGCAAAGGATTATTTGGGAGTGGTTTTTTTGTTTGTTTGTTTTTTTTTTTAAAGTATTTATCAAGTTATCCCAGTTTGTGATAGCCACCCAAACCATTCTGAGTGCAACAACTGAGTTTCCCAAATCACAGTTAGGGATAGTGACCTGAGCCCTCACAAGAACCCATGATTGCAGGTGCCACACTGCCTGCAAGAGCACTACAGGCCCACAGGAGTGTCATAGTCAGAGCAAAAGCACCTTGTAGCTGGAATGTAATAAGCACCCTTCTCTGCAAGTATGCATGAAAGGTATGCATGAAAGGTTTTTGTAAATTTTTGCATGTTTGGATGGAGGAAACAGTTACCAGAAAACAACAGGCCAAGGAGAGGAAGAGTACGTGTTGAGAAGGTAGCATATGAAAGTTTCCCACCCCAAGAGCCAGCTGAATCTGTACAAGGACATTAGCACACAAGCATCAACAACAGACATGTAATTCGGACCACGTCCAAAAGGGCGATGGCTGCTATACGCAGGCAGATGAAGACTGCAGGATTACATATACACCAGATGCAAAGGACTAAGGAACACCTACCTAGAAGCCACTGGCACATCATTACAACCCTCCACTTCAGAGTACATACTTGAGGTTGGCCTCCCAGTTGTTGGTCAAACTGGGAAATTATGAGTTAGTAAGTGAACTGTGTGAGTGAATAAGCAAAAAATGTTGCATGAATAGCTATCTACTATTTCATGTAATAACAGCCTGATCCCATTAGTAAGAAAGAAAGAAAAAAAGTAATAATCAATAGAAGGTGTCCCAAGAAGTGTTGATTCGGATCTGTCTCACACACACGCACATTCAAGCCCGTATTAGGAAAAAGGGATGTTATAATACAAAGGAGCAGTTAACTGTGCTGTTTTCAATGATAATATACTCTCCTCCTTCCCCTTCATAAGTTAATGGTGGGCTATAGTTTTCAGAGTTTTTTTCTGCTTGCATAATATTCTAAAAATTCTGCTCATTTGCTCCACTGCAAGGCATGTGCTTGCAAGTGGCTTTGATGGTTTTTAGTCACTTCCCCCCCACCTTTGATTTCCATGGCATTCAGAGCATCTGAAAATAAGGCAGCTATTTCAAGTTACATTCCCTTCCTTCTCTGCCCACATGTACTTGGCTACCAATTTGAGACAGGGGATTAGAAGGAGCTTCAGGATTCAGAATAACATAAAAACTTAAAAAGGGAAATGTATTAACACAACTTGATCTCCCTTTTCTGCAGCTTTTCAGGTTGGTGCTCAGCTAGATCTTAAAGATCTCCTACCTATTCTTTGTATCCTCACCACTGCTTTCCATGGCCTCAAAGCAGCAAGCACTTCTGTCCCACTGCGGTCTCCAGGCTCTCGCCATGAACTAGTGCTCTTGTATAAAATGGCATCCTGCAAGCAGTGGCAGGTGCATGCCGTGTTGGCATCTTTTGCCTTCCCACAAGCCTGGGGCATTTTCACTTGCTTTGTTCAACAGCTTCATTGCTTGGCTCAGTTGTACACCTCCCTCTTTCTGCAGGAGGCTCTGCAGGTGAGTTTCTACTATTCCTTTCCCACATGCCCAAGAAATAACCCAAGACTGGAGTGCTAGATAAAAGTGCACATGAGTTGCAGGAAGAGA
This sequence comes from Dromaius novaehollandiae, assembly GCF_036370855.1. NCBI lineage: Eukaryota > Metazoa > Chordata > Aves > Casuariiformes > Dromaiidae > Dromaius > Dromaius novaehollandiae. The sequence continues at coordinate 39,584,800 of NC_088099.1, read as the reverse complement.
CATGGATAAGGCCTAGTTCAAGATTACAAGTGAAACAATCACTGCAGAGGGGATAGAAGGGGAACTTAGAGGCAGTGAAGAAATGCTGGCTGTAGTAGCAGCACAACAGCTTTTTTTTTTTTAAAACAGTGTCAGCAGACTTGTGCCTTTCAGAAAAGTAGCCTGAAAGAGCCACTTCCCATTTGTCTAATCAACACGACTTAAAACGCCCTAAGTGCAACTACAAGCAGAGATGTGCTGACTACCATTACTTTCTAGAATCAACCAAGCTGAAACTAGTCAGACCCCTGAAAATAAGCACATTTTGTTTCTCTCTCTCTATGCAGGAACCAGTTGCATAAAGTTAGGTCAACATGTGGTAAGCATATGATTCAAATGTAGCATTTCCTGGCAACCAGCAAGCCCAGAGAAGGATCTGCACTACTGATAACATAGATGTTTCCCAGGGTTGTCATAAAAAAGAAGAGAGGCTGCTGATCTCTTGAGACATAAGCAGCAAACCCCATTCCACTGATTAGCTTTCCACTAGTTTCACTGGGTTTTTTTTGTTTGTTTGTTAAGGTGCAAAACACCAGACACGTACACACTACTCCAATAGCAAATACATTCATAAAACAAAGCATCTTAAAATGAATGATGTAACTGTGTGCAGATCCAGTCTCTCAACTCAAAACAGAATTAACAGAATTTCAAAGAATGGGACAAAGAATCAAAAAAAGAGAGAACATCTTCCATACAAAAAAAACAACTAAGCAGGCTAGGGCTCTTCAGGCTGGAAGAAAAATGACTGAGGAATAACAGTCCTTAAGATAATAAAGGAAGCAGACAGGGAGAAAGAACATGGATCAGCTATTCACACTACGGGAGCTAGGAGGCAAAATGAAACTAGCAAGTAGCAAGTTCAAAACAAACAAGAGGAGATAGTTCTTCCTGCAACTTACCCTTAAACCACGCAACTCTTCGCTGCAGAAGACACTGAAGGTTTACACTGGTTCAAGGACATATTCACAGCAGTTCTAGATGAGTTTTTTGAACAAAAAGACAACATTTCTGGCTCAGTAAGTCCCTAGGCTGAAAAATGCTGAACGCCAGGAGAGTGCACTGTATACTTGCCCTTATTCTTGTATTTCTCCCAAGACACACCAGAGACAGGATACTACACATAAACCTTTTGTTTAACCCAGTATTACCATTTTTGTGTTCTTCATGCACAGAATAAATAAGCGGATGAAGAAAAGAATCATTGAGGCCCCTGGAAATTAACATTTTTCTATTTCTTTGCCTTTGACCATAAACAAGAGCTCGTAAGGTTTCTCCTATTATTGCCTAAGGAGAAACTCATTTATGTATCTCCTTTAATTCTTATCAAATTATATAACTGATTAGTCTGAAGGGACAATCCCAGCTAGTGACAACTTCCTCCAAGTCTCTCCAAGCTGAGATTACTTCAGAACTTCCCCAAAAGTTCTCCCCTATGAATTTTAAATGGTACCTTTGTTTTTAAAAGTACATAGCTTTACCAGCAGCTTCATGTGTGCTTACCAGAAAAAGGGATCGTCATCTAATTTCTTCCACCAGGAATTTTTGGGTGCACTCTCAAAATCTAACCAGCACTTCCACAGAAGACCAAATACTAAAAAGAACCACTGGTTCCTCATTTTGGAAAGAAAAACTAAAGTGAGCAAGATTTAACATATCAAAGAGCATGGATAATGAATTAGAAGAGTAAGTTTACATGCAAAAGACATGGAAAAAGCTATGGCAATAGCTTTGATAGGAATGAGAATACATCCATCCTATCAAAAAGAGTATATTCTTTCATAGGTCAAAAAAAGGTAGAGTTTAATGACTTGGACTTTCATTACAGCTTGCTTAATTGAAGATGCATTCAAAATGGAAAGAGTTTTCAGAATCCACAGTTTTTAACCAAGTCATTCCTTAGGGTCTGGGTTTTGGTTTGTTTTTTTGTTGTTGTTGTTTTTTGGTTTTTTTTACACTATTGGAGTGTCAATGAGATAAAGGAGATCATGTGATTACACGTAAAACAAAAAGCAGCAGCACGTTGGTGCTGAATAGTTCACTTCTGGATTGTTCGTCTCACTTAGGGCAGCTTGAATGATGGGTTAATTTAACATTACTTTTACAGCAATTTAGCCAACAATGGTATGCGACTCAAGTTTTATCTGCAGAGATGCAGTAGCATTCCCAGACATATTTCCCCTCCAGTTCATGCAGGTGACAGGCAGAGATTCCCAGTCCAACTTAGTTTCCAGTAATAACACTATAATGAATTACTGGTTGGACAGTTGGGCTCAGAGGGCTGTGATCAAACTTAACCTGGAAGCTGATAACAAGTACCACAGGGGTCTGTCCTGGGACCTGTCCTGCTTAACATCTTTATCAATGTCTCAAAGGAGGTAATACAGTGCTGCTTGCTCCTTGCTTTTGTGGATGAGACCAAACTGAGGAGAACAGTGATCATGCTTGAGGGCAGGGCTGCCACCCAGATGGACTTAGACAGGCTGGAGGGATGGGCCAGCAGGAACCTCATGAAATTCAACATGGACAAATGCTGAGTCCTGCACCAGGGAAGGAATAATTTCCTGCACATTGGTACAAACTGGGGACTACCTGGCTGGGAAGCAGCTCTGCTGAAAAGGCCTTGGGGGTGTTGGCAGACAGCAAGCTGAACATGAGCCAGGAGTGTCCCCTGGCAGCAAAGAAAGTCAACAGCATCCGAGGCTGTGTTAACAGGAACGGAGCCAGTGTATGGAGGGAAGTGATTATCCCCTCTTACCTGGCACTTGTTAGACCACATCTAGATACGGCATCTAGTTTCAGGACCCCAAAACAAGGAAGATGTTGATAAACTGGAGCAAGCTCAGCAGAGGGCCAGTGAGACAGTCAGGGGCTGGAGCACTTGCCCAGTGAGATTAGTTCAGCCTGGAGAAAAAGCAGCTTTGGGGGATGTAACAGCAGCCTGGCAGTGCCTAGGGGGAGGTTACCAAAACAGAGTCAGGCTCTTTCATGGTGCATGGTGGGAGGACAAGAGACAGTGGGCCTAAGCTGGGACAAGAGAGGTTCTCACCACATATTTGGGGGGGGGGGGGGGGGGGGGGGGGAGGAGTGTCACTCTGAGAATAATTAAGCCCTGGAACAGGTCACCCAGACAGAAAGTACAATCTCCATTCCTGGGGTCTTCCAAGACTGGACAAAACCCTAAGTAATGTGGCTTGAATTCAGTGTGGACCCTGCTTTGACCAGGAAGTTGAACTAGAGACCTCCCAAGGTCCCTTTTGCACCTGAATGATTCACTGATTCTATGAGAAGACAACCCTGGATGAGTAATTTACAGCACAAAAAGGACAATTCCTTAAGTGAAAATTATAGTTAAGGAGCGTACAAATTCGGCAACTGAGCCTGCAAGCAAAAAACAAAGGCCTTCACAGTCACCTTTCTAGAATTGCAAATAAAGTAAGACTTGGTGGTTGGTTTCCCTAAAAACACCTTGGAGCCAAGCAAACTTTGTGCATCTTTTTAGATTTCTCAAGTTTTGGAGTAACTGTTAGGTTTGTATACAAAATAAAGTGGAATAAGAAGAGTAAAGAAACCCAGGAAAAACAACTAACCATATTATTCTAGGCTTGTGAGCAATACATTGTTCTAACATAGCCATGTAACCGTATGGTGACAATGCCAACATTCCTGCACACTAACAGCTATTTTAAGTATTGGAATGTTTCTGAAAAGTTAAGGAATCCTAGGTTATGCCTTTCTTTATCCTGGAAGATCAAAAACTAGCCATGAAAGCACAATTTTTCACAACTCAATCACAGGATGATGGAGCAAATCTGGAAGGGGAAAAAAGATCAAACAGAGCACTGAATTATAAGTGTGGCTTTTTTTTTTTTTTTTAACCCTTAACTACTTCATTAACTCAATGTTGGAAGGAAAATAAAATATATGCCCATAAATGCAGTCTCCAAAGACATTGCATGTCTTAGTTGAAATGGTCACATTTAACACTTACAACTCGCTGGATTTCTATGCTTCCACTTCTACGCCGATCAGTGCCAAAAGTGGTTCATACCCCAACACTGACGACTTACTGAATCACAGAACTGTGTGGCTCAGATGAGACAAGATTAAAAGCCTCAGCTCCAAGTGGCTGCTGCCGTCAGCCCCTTGCCCTGCCCACTCCACAGCAGGTTTAACCGAACAGCTCCCAACACAAGCCCTGAAGCTTATAGCTCAGTTTTTCTAACTTGCTTAATATCCTGGGCTAGAGTCTGTGGTACTTCCACTCCTTCTTCAAAAGTTGTTCAGCCAACATCCCTGCTTCTGCCAAGCAAGCCCAAGTGGCTGCTCCACCACCCATACGACCTCACATTTCCTGCAGCACAAGCTCCAAAATCCTTCACTTCCTCTTCCTTTCACCTGTCACCTCGACCACTTGAAGGAAGTAGAGCAACTTTAATGCCTTCAAACAAACGCGTCAAATCAAGCCAGCACTGGCCTGGTGAGTCTTCAGATTTCTGTGAAGCCAAGTACTAACGCTACTTCTATTTCTTGGGGTTGCAAGACCACCTTCCTTACCTTGTAGGAGCTTATTAGCACAACAGCACCCTAACATCATCTGGGACAGCTATATTCCTCACTCAAGCTACTCTACTGCAATGCAAGTCCCCCCACACAGACACACACACACACACACAAAAAGAAGCATAATTAATGCAAATTATTTTCCTAAGCCTACAGCTATTTTAAAAGCACAGAGTGTCTCCCATGGAAGCATTTGAAACATTAGCACTGACATAGCGGCAGATAAATATTTCATAAAAGCATCACTATCAACTACTTTTAATAAGTTCTTGATAATTTTTAAGTAACAAACAGAGTATTTGGAGCAAAAATCTCAAAGAAAATGACTTTCCCTGTTAGCCCTTTTTACAGCAACTCTAAGCCTATTATCAGAATAACTGCTGTAGCCAACACACATGTATACATAAATTATTTGAAGGAAGAAAATATGTTTATTACATGTTTACCCAAGGACCTTCACTCCCACACCCTGCATTTCAAACACCTGCAAAAGATGTTTATTGTCTCACATATACCTTCCCTGTAAATCTCTCTCTCTATAATTAAGCCAAGCAATTAAAATCCCCCAATCATAAGCCAGTACATTGGCTTAAGCACAGAACTGGGTGGTCTGCCACAGAAATAGGGGTGCTTCACCATATCAGATTGCCTCATTTGCAGCTCAGCTCAGCTAGAGGATGGGAAACATGCAGCCCAGGCAAAAGAGTTAATTCAGTGCATGGGGCTGTGGTCAGATGGCCCAAGGAAAGAAGACCTCCTTCTCCTTTCCCTTAGCCGGGAAAGGGGCAAAGGCAGCCCTCGCGCTCCTGAGGTAGGTCCAGGACTGGGAGGCAGCAGTGCTGCCCAGGGCTTTGCCTGAGGGCTGCTGAGGAAGAGGGGAGAGCCCTCAGCTCATGGGGTCTGCCCACGGGGGTGCAGGGCTGTCAAACCTTTAACCAGGAGACTGAAAGATGCAGACTTCATGGGTCACTACGAACAATGCTGACAGGCTGCCCAAGTGTCCTGTCCCTTTCAGCTTACCTCAGATTTTACTCACTTCCCTCGGACTTCATCATCCTGGCTTTTCTTCACTGCCAAGTGATTTTGCCTGCTCCGATTTTAACTAGCAACAGCTGGATCCCTGAGAAGGCTCAGAGAGGTGGTCCACTGTTTGTTTTTTTGTTGTTGTTGTTGCTGTTTGTTTTTATGTCAAATGCAACTAGACGAGACAAGGTAATGTTAGCCCCATTCCCTTCTGCCCTCAGTTCCCATGTTTCCCCCCCTGCTAGTTACTCTGCAGTTAGGGCAACAATACACCCATCTCCACTAACTGTGCTGGGGCAGAATCCCAAAGTGTGTTTGTGCCACCACTTATATATTTTGCATCCAGTTGTCTACACTAAAGTTTCTAATGTAAATACAAAGGCTTTTCAAACTCTTGCTCTCTTTCCACATATACAAAAATACATTTCTTCCTAACTTAATTTTTCCGCTTAAAACAAAATTCATTTGAATGACTTGACAATTAAACTTGTCACCCTCATTGTCTACTACTGAAATTCAAGAATTATCACATTTAGACAACTACCAGCACAGCTGGTATATAATTCATAAGCAAAAAAAATGATTGCAGTTTTTAAATTCTTTGAAAAGAGTGTATTCTCAGTAATAGGATAAAGATGCTCCTACAATGGCAGGAAACCTCTACCCTGCAGTTAAGAAACAAAATACACTCCGAGACAACTTGCTTTTCAGTACAGGCAATGGCAGCCACAGAGGACTTCGGGGATGGGAGCCCACAGTCTGCTCCCCACCAGAGGAAACAAGAATCCATGGCTCCAAAAGAGAACTGATGAAAATTCTGCAAGAAATGCTAAAAGGGGAAGACCACCACAAGTTAAAAAAGATCAAAAAAAAAATCTCATCGTAAGAGATTTACTTGCATCACTAAGTCAGAAAGATCACTTGAGTGAAGGTTTTTGCAATGAAGCTGAATCATTGGAAGTGCAGGAGGTGACACTGGAGTGGAGGAGGCAACCACACAGACCTTTTTAGCAGGAGTCACTGCTAAAAACTGGACAGCCTGTCATAGGTGCTCTCTAAAATGGTAGAGGAATGAAGAGGAAGGAAAGCTGTGGTATATTTGATTCTAACTCATATGGAGGATATTACTGAGACCAAAACAGTGGAAAGGAAGATGCATGAGACTGACCAGCAGATGGCCATGCTTTAGGAAGTTAAGGAAGGAGAACAGCAAAATAAAACACTCACTCCAAAAGAAAGAAAAAGCAAACAAGAAACTTCCAAAAGGCAGACTTAAAGTTCAAAAAACAGGTCAGAAAGTTGTCATGAAAAGCAAGTTTAAAAAGGAGGAGGAACATTCCTCAAAGGAACGTCACTAAGGGCACAAGGTCTAACTTTCCCAATGAAGAGTAATAAAATAGACTAGTTTGTCTAAAATGTGTTTTGTGATAAATGAAGAGATCACAACCAGAAGCAGGCAAGAAGGTGCAAACTAGATCAGATTATTAAAGAAATTATAATTTATAATCTTTATTTTTATTATTTGATTAATGAGACATCATGGGCAAGAAGAAATCACTATCCAAGTACTTAAATAGGAAGACCAAGTAAAATGTTGGTACACTACTTGGTGGGAGTAAAAATAAAAACAAACAAAAAAATCCAAAAGACAAATAATACTGGTATTACTGATGGGATTAATGTGGTGTTTTTGCACCACTCCTCATTAAGCCAATTATAAACAGATGCTTAGTGCACTATCAGCCATAAAGGAATAAGGCATCAGCCTAGAATAGCAAAAAGGATGCATTTTGCTATCTTAAAATTGACTAGCCTGATGAAGTTCACCTACCTGTTCTTTCAAACATCATCTGTCTTGAAACAGTTAGTCACTAAGATCCTGTGGAGGACAACATAGCACAAGACTGGAAAGGGGCAGGAAAAAATGCACAGTAACATTTTTAACAAAAGAGATCTGGATAGTTGCAGACTAGCCATCTTAATTCTATTTTTGGGGAAAGCTGTGGAAGAAATCGAACATGGAGACACCTGCAGGACGCTAAGCAGATGACCAGTATTCAAACTTTGTTTGATATGCATTGGTCTTGATAATTCTTTCTAGTTTCTCGTTGTAATGGAATTAATCTCTGCATATATGGGACAAGCCACAGCTCTCTCTCAAGAAGGCTTTTGATACCATCTCCTAAAACAGACGCATAAAAGAAACACAAACAATGCTACTACAGCATAAGAAAAGCTGGCCTTTTGATAATTATCAGCTAATAGCCATTACCAGCCTACTGTCAAATTAAAAAGCTCTGCTTCATAGGGTTTTGCAGGGACCTACCAAGCCTAGTGTTGTATCAGCTTTTCATTAACAGTTGGGGTGATGGAATAGCAAGTATGCTTATTAAATCTGAGGACAGTACAAGGCTAAGATGGAGTGCAAACCTAGTGAAAGACAAGATAAGAACTCAAAGTGATCTTAAACTGCAGAATCTACTCTGAAAAAGCCTCACTGGATGTTTCCAGAAGAGAGTCATGAGAAGAATCAGCTGCCTAGAAACATGAATTTTGAGGAGAGATTGAAAGAACATACTCTTTCCTTATCCTTCTTTAGACACCAAAGAAGGTGTTAAAATATGTAAGCCTACTGTAGAGAATAGAAGAACGTGCTCTCTTCTCCTGCTGAGCAGGATTCGTAGTAATTGGCAAAGAGTACACAGCTTAGCATCAGATGTAGCTTAGACTGGGAAGGAGGAAACAGAAAACAAAGATCACCACCAGACATTCCTACACCTAGACGGCAGCAGCAGACAAAGAGATAATTTGCGCATGCTTAGCATTCTAGTAGCATTTTTATAACTATAAATTATGTTTATAGCACTACATTAAGTTAGGATTCTTGGAGGAGGCTTGAGGTGAAAGATCGTATTTCAATACATTTTAAATCTTTTTACTGTTGATTCTTCTGTCTTCTAGAATCCTTCTCATGGTAGCTCAGCTCATTCTTGCATCTTCCCTTCCATCTTGCTTTATGAATTAGGATTATACACAGCAGGTAATTCTCATTCTCAACTGTGGTGTTCTTTTATTTTTCTTTTTTTAAAATACACGTCTCCCAATCTGTCTTCTTCACATCCTTGGTATTTTAGAATAAGCTGCATCACGAGCAGCGAGATTCACAGGTACCATTCAGCAAGATTAGTTTTTACACTACATCTCTAGAACAAACAAAAAAACCCAAACAAAAAAACACAGAAGGGAAAGACTTACAGCTTAGCTGTTCTAACCCAAGTAATAACACAACTGCTACAGCCTTTCTGCTGATCCTCAGGACAAATAGTTATGTGCACTATGATAAGATTTGCTAACATTAATCACAACCAAAATCAATTTTCAGCTTCTTTAAGAGAAGTGAGACTGTCTTCCTTACAACATACGCGGATAGATTTGAGACATCTCCACCCTTCTAGCATTAACCAGAAATCTTGGTGTAAAACCTGCACTCACATTGCAACTCTGATTCAGAAATCCTTTCCTGCCACTTGTTTTGCATACACAATCTAGAGTGTCAGCAGTCTTAGCACAGCTATGAAACTTCGCTTTTCGTTTCCATGGAAAAGCAAGGAAAAGCAAACCCTGTTTAGCAGCATCCTTTTACCCTTGGGGGAGCTAACTTAGACCTCCCTTCCCACCCATTTGTTTCCCCCAGAATAATCCAAAAGTCACACAGCAAATCTATGTATACACATTCACCACACTTCTGCTTCTCTGCTCACACAATAGGTTCACACTCCACAGGCTGGGCTTTTAGTCTATCTTTTTTATCATAAAGTCCATCAGCATTTTTTCTGTTTATTTGCTCCATACAAACCCATAAGAAAATAAACTTGCAGAAGGTAAGTGAGAACTCTTCAACAGCTACCTTTTTGCTGAGCCAGCAAGTGCTGTTTCTAGCACCACCTGTGTCCTGGAAGTCTCTCTCTAGCACTTTATTCATTAAACATGGGGGGAAAAAAACGTTTGGAAGCTCCTTTAAGCATCTTCTGCACTGAGAAAGCTAGTTTTAAAATGCTTTAAAAGCAAACACAAGCAACATTTAATATAACAGTTCGTTCTCAGCAAAAGAACATAGCCAGTCTTGCATAGATTCCCATCATGTTGAATCAGAAACAAACTCTGCATACCTCAGTTTTAAATCACCTAGACCTCTTTCTAGAGGGCACCTAGTTTGGTCTTACAAATACATCTCCAGAGCCGAGTCCTCACAAACTAAAATTTCTCACAGTTACAAAATATTAGGAGTCAAAACAGAATTTTCCTGTGCAAGAGACTGCAGTTTAGGAAAGAGCTCTTTATACATTTCTGCAGAGACCATAAAGCCAGTGGGCTTGTCTCCAATAAAAAAGAGACAACACTTGTATGTGTGATGAATAGGAAAAGGAGGTATGGGAAATCCTTCAGCTGCCATAATTCTTAGTATCAAATCTGGATTTCATGTTTGCTGAGTAAGAAGAAGAAAGTAGGAAAGAAAAAAAAGAAAGAAAAAGATGCCCGCCCACTATCACTAAAAAAGTGCACTAAATATTTGTGGGTTTGCTTCATCCAACAAACCTCGTGAGAAACTAAACTTTGCTTTATTAAAAATAAATCTGTTAATACACATGTCCTTCAAATTACTAGATTGGTATAATAAGCTCTATATGCACTTCATATGCAAGCATAAGAAAGGGAAGAAGGTGCATTCCAGAAAAGAGAATAATGCTTTTATGGAACATGGGCATTGATCCAGAGTACTCAAATAGTCCAGTGAGGGAAGGGGAAAATGCAAACGATCTCCTGGATGAGTAGAGAATGTGATCCCAGAAAAGCCCCTAGCAATCCAGATTCCAGCAAGAGTCTGAGGCAAGTATTAAATTTTCCTAGTTCAGAGGAATGGATCCTGCTTTCCTTCTACCTCCAGTCTCTTCCAACCAGGGCAAGAATACAAGAGTACACAATGCCCAGTTACAGAAACCGGCAGAACCTTGCCAAAAATCCACTTGTACTGCAAGGAGGAGTGAAGTTCACATTAATTACCAAGCAAGTTCTGTACAAACTTAACCTTGAATGCCTCAAAGAACGTTGGGCAATTTCATCTTTTATAGCTGCACTTTGAGAGCTAACTCTTCAGGATAGGAACCATGTCGTCTCGTTTCAGTGCAGTAACTCAGCAGATTATAGCAGGTGATTATCTGCTTTTGTTCTAGCACTTAGCCCTGAATATGGTCTAAAAGAGTTATCTTACCCATTTTACTTATATCACGATGGTCTGATAAATATACAGCAAACTCTTACGTTACCCAGAGGGGACAAATACAAGTCCAATTGTTATTGCTGGTTGCAAAAGCCCGTATTTTATTCAGTAACTTCCTAGACCCACAGAAAGGAGAAAACTAGTTGGTATATATTTTTCTCCAAAGGGCAGCTAGAAAAATGAATAGTTAACATCTGAATTTGTGTAATTGGTTTAGGAAAAGTCTTATTAGTTCTCCTTACTCTATGGCCATTTACACCCACTATATATCTCTCAGTCTATATGGAAAGACTTCGTGGGTCAAGTGTCCTACCTTGCATGTGTCTTCAGGACAACCATTCTCTTTCAAAGGGAAGTCAAGGTGTCCTTAACACTTGGGGGTGGTGGTGTTTTTTTTTTTTTTTGTTTGTTTGTTTTTTAATAAGTGCACATACCTCTTACAAAGGCAAGAAGGTACATCAGTGAAACAGTTACAAGATGTCCACAGGAAACTCATTTACTCACATGTATTTAATGAATCTAAAGAGCCAGCTGTTACCTACCTGGGGAACAAAGCATATGTATCAATGCCAGGGTGTTTTCCTCTGCTAATATATCACAAGGTGTTCTCAATTCAGATTAAGCTGCAACTTATTCCCAGAACATTTTCCATTTCTGAAAACCAGGAGGCAATAGCTGTTCTCCAGAGAGCTCAGGAGTGAGAGCTGCTGTTGAACGCTGCACTTCATGCTATAGACACTAAGATGAAATTCTTGTGGGACCAGCACTCCTAGTACTTTCCCGGACTTCACTAAGAATCTGCTTTCTCCAAACCTGACAAGCTGCGCTTAAGAATATTGTAGCTCTCCTTTTCAAAAGGGGTTTTGTGGGCAATTTTTTGTTTATTTGTTATAAGGCAAAGACCCTCTCTGTCAGGTGCTTGAACAGACCCATGCTGGCTTTCAGCCCACAGTAGCCCCAGACTCCCAGGCACGGCCATGCCACACACAGGTGGCAAGAGCAGCTGCCAGGCACCGAACTCCAGCCATGCACATCACTGCTAGAGGCACACTTGCAGGCTTCCTATATAAAATGTTTTTCTTCTGTAAAACAGCAAAGTCAAAAAACAAGGGATAAGTTATTTCAACAGAGCTGAAGAACAGACTTTAGCAGAAAATGACAAGGTAACCTTCGTAATAATGACCACACTAGGAAAAAAGTCTCACAAGAACATTAATCTTTCTTCAAACAGTTTTCTTTATATTTCCCCATGTCACTGTAAAAAGAAAGGTGTTGCAGGGTACTAAGTGCATTCAGTATTTCAAAATCCAGCATACGAGAGGGCTGACAGACTGAACTAACCCAGAGACCTCTTTCATCAATTGTTTCTGGTTTGGTTCGAGGATTTTATACACATTAGAAGAAGTCAGTCTTGATTCAACCAATTAACAAAGGAGTGATGAGGCAAGCAGATTAGCACAGAGGGACCATAAGAAACTATTTAAGAAGTAAAATTGCTCCAGCTACCACACACACGCAGCATCCTCTCAGAAAACATTATGCAAGAATGTTGCTCTAATATAAGTCCCTCTCTGTCTGTATTAACTTTTACTCTCCCTCCCAAGCAACTGGCTGCAAGAAAAGCTTTTTTTAAGGAGGAACCATCTGAAACTTTCTTACAGAGCTCAGAGGAAGCTCTTGCAAGGCCTTTTAACACTAAAGGAAGATACCAGAGTGTAAAGTAAGCTTGACCTAAGACAATTCCTTAATGAATTTAATCACCAGTTGCCATTATTTTGTCATCAGGACTTCTCTTTAAGACTACACAAAACTTATCTGCTTAGTGCAAAAGTGACAGACCTCCAGCATTTATAGAGAAAAATTTTAGCAAGTCTGTGGACAAACCATATTTGGCAAGCATCCCTATTATCACAAGAGATCACAAAAGCATTGTAGAAGTTATTTTGGGGAAGCATCCCTTTAGACTCCATGCCCAGACAAAGAAAGTCAGGTATACACAAGGAACTTCAGGAAAGCTAGGCACAGCCCAGGTGATGTTCCTAGAAACAATTTGAATTCTTGCTTGGGAACTAGGAAGACTGTTTTTAGAAGGCAGGGCAGAGGGAACATCCCTTCCCTGAGCCCAGACAGCACCACAGAAACTGCAGTAATTGAGAAATGGGAAATCATTCCAAAAAAATCAGGAAGCAGAGAGAAAACAGGGCAGAAACCTGTGACATACATGCAGTAATAACTACAAACAGGTAAGGAGGGATGAGCATTCAGAAACAGGTAGAAGCATTTTGATGCACACTGTTCACCAGTACTTACATCAGTGTTTATTCTGAATCAAATGCCTCTGTTCTGATACTCACTCCTTTCTATTCAAAACCCTCGGAGGCTACTGAAGTTTGCACAAAAAAAGAACCCCCCCCCCACACACACCCCCCAGAAAAAGCCCACTTAACCTCCAAACCAGTCACCTTCAACCATGTCTCTTACCAGAGAGTCAAAATCTTGCTGAAGACAGAAAGTGGTTCAGAATTTGGCATAAAAGCTATCAGTATAAAACTAGGGTAGCTGGATACTATTCAACTGAGTCCCCTCAAAAGGTGCAAGCGCAGAGGGAATTCTTGCATTGACAGCACACACCAGAAGGACAGACTTCAGCAATGAGAGGTGGTGTTTCTGATATCTTACAGAAGCCCTGTGGTTGACAGCCTAAATTGGACAGAGCAATGGCTCCATTTTTCTTCTAAGTCAGAAAAGAAGAAAAACGGACACTGCAAATGAAGAAGTAGCTTCAGGTAGAAAGTCAGATGAGGTGGGTAGACCAAACCTCCTCACCATAGAACAACATAACCAGAGCTTTATCCTCAACCCCTCCAACCCCCAGCCTCCCTCCACAAAAAGATGACTTACCACTATAAAGATATGAAAAGTGTTTTATATATATACAAGGTAAGAAACAGTAAAGTAGATAGATCGGTTCTCGCAATAGCCCATCCACTGTAAAAATAATACTCTCTGTGCACCATAAGCAGTGGGTATAGAATAAGTTAGTGAGAGCCAGTAAACGTAATAGTATGAGCAAATAATTTGCCATAATGCCACCATTGCAGAAGAGCAAAGGGGGGAGGAAAAAAAAAAATCAAAGAGGAAGGCTCAGTATTATATTTCTGCTTTTGAGGAGACTTTGGCCAAGTATTTAAATCTGGACTCGCATTAAGTTTACTGAGCTCTTACACCAGCCAGGCCTGAAACAGACAAGCTTTCAGTCAAAGAGAGTGACGGCATCAGGAAGTCAGCATTCACCAAAGAACCCATTTCAGCATTTTTTATGGTTAACTCGGAGAGCAGAAGCGAAGGCAGTTATCTGAATTGCTCAGAAGGCTCTATTGTTCCCTCTTCCAAAGGATTTTTCCCCGGCACAGAATGGGTGGTGTGTGCAAAGCAAGCAAGAGGTGGGGGAAGGGGAGAGGCTTGTGGATGAAGAGAGAAACAGAAACACACAGCTTTAAATATGGATGTCTTAATTTTAAAAGTAATTTCCTACCTCCCACTGCAAGTGAGGCGGGATATTTCTGATCTGAAGTTTCCGACTCCTGCAGATGAATTGAAGAAAATAGTTAAAAAAAAAAAAAACCAAAAAAACAAAAAAACAGAAAACATCATTACAAGATAAGACTATACATGGCAGTATCCACATTTAAGTATCTCTCCTACTAGGAGGGACAAAACCAAATCCACAGCTCAGAAAAACAACAAATCACCAGGAGGGAACGTCAGGTCAAAACCATCTGAAGTGCAAAGAGCTGGTACAGTAATGCTTGTTATATATTTGACAGCTGTTACATTTCCTGAAGTCTCTACTTGAAGACTATTTCGATTTAAGCTTTCAAGTCTAGACTATCTAACTTTGTCCACTATAAATAGGTATAACAACTCCATATATTTGTACTGGCTATTCCCCACCACCACCCTTAAAAACATTTTTTTAATTCACCAAAGCAGATACTTCAGGATTCTGTTCTTTGTCAAGAAGAATATAAAATGGATGCACGCGTTTCTTTTGAGATTAAGCAGTTCATCTACCTAAAGGACTACATTTTAACATTTGTATGGAAAAGGTTCCTTATCTCTGCAACTGGGGGAAGGGGTGGAAATCGGCAAATTCATTGCATTTTCCCCACCACCACCACTCCACACCAGTTTTGGCTTATCTAGTAAATAAAATTTCCCCTTTGAAGTGCTGCTGCAAAGCCTGGCAGCATGCTGCCTGCCTTCACAGCCAGGTTCTTTGTCTCCTCCCTTCCCCCAAAGTGGGAGAACAAATAAATACCAGAGATGCCACAAAACCCTTGGGATTTTCAGGAATGTGTAGATTAACGCAGCTTCAGCTGGGCTCAGGTAGTGTGCGTTGGCTGGGTCAGTTTGGCTACTCTCATAAGAAACCATTAGCATTGAACTGGGGGATGGAGAAGGGGCAAATACGTAATGATCCAGCAGAGGAGGCCACAACTGCATTTTGGTTCACCAAAAAGAGCTAAAATAGAAGTCTTGTGTTCAAACACACAGTTTTACTATTGTAATTGCTCAATACTGACCTCTTGCAAAAAACTTCTTATTTTAGGGACTTTTTATAACACAATAGAAGTTTGTTAAACTTATACAGGCCAGTAAAATGTTGTGATGAAACAGGTTTTGAGATGTTCCTGCCTAGCAATAAAATTGAAGGCCTTCATTTCCCCCTCTCAGTTCCTTTTAAAATACACTCCTTTCCTTAACACTGCCACCCACACACTCAGTCCTGCGATGAATTTTACATCTTGAAATGCTTTTCTCCAAAGAAATGGATGCAACTAGAGGCTTAATGCAGAAAGTTTTTTGCCCAAAGCTCTCCTAACCAATAGTTTTGAGCCCCAACACTGCAGTGGCCACATGATCAAGAACAAATGTGCTTTCTTAAGGGAAGGAGAAAAGAAAAAAAAAAAAAAAAAAGACACACACAAACAGGTCTCAGTTACACAGCACTTGTCAGCTGTTTTCAACCCCCCTCAAGCAAGTAAGAGCTTATTTCATCATTTGATCACAATCACGCAGACAGGCCAGAAGGTAGAACAAAACCCCAAGCCACACGCAGCCCCTTTTAAGCCTTCATTTCCAACCAAACAAAGGAAGAGCAAGGAGCTGCTTCGCTGTAAGAGGGAAGAAGAAATTCTCTTACAATTTAAGGAAATTTTTGCAGACATACTCTCAATGAGTGACACTGCTATGAAACAACCACTCTAAATTAGCAAAACTGCGCTGAAATACCAAAATAAGCTCACACGGCAACCTGAAATTTGAAAGCTTGGTCCTAAAGTACAACAGAAAAAGGGGGATGCTCTCTTAATATTAAAAATACTGGGAAATTTTAACACAAAAAAATCCCAAACCACAAAATTGGCACTCAATGCTCTATTCAATGTGCTTCACATTGTGTCATGCCATTAGAGCCTCACACTTGTAGATTCAGATTAAAATTCATGCGAGTTTCACAGCAAGCAGCAGCCTTCGTAGAGGGATGCAAGCGCGCGGCAGCCTGGACAGCACACCTCCTACGGCCAGGCTCACCACCGCACAAAACGCGCAGCAAACACTAGCTCTGAGCAGTGCGAGTCCGCTGGCGAGAAAGAAGGGGGAAAAAGTCCTTTCCAGAAGCGCACACACGTTTCCCACACCCAGCTGCCACCTCACATTTCATTTCAGAAGAAAAGCCTACATAGCTTCAATTTTACTTCATGACATGCAAAAGATGGACACCACCCCCCTCCCCCTCCCAGAAAGTCTGGATATATTCGTATGTTCATTCAACAATAAAAGACATAAAACAAGTCCTTTTTTCTTCCCCCATGGCTTTAAGGGGCTGAAGAGTTTGATGCAATTTAAAACTTTGCCAGCCAAGATTCACAGCACAGAAATAACCTGGGTGTCCTGAAAGGGAGGAAGAGGAGGAAGGGCGAGAAGCGAGGAAGAACTGCCACCTTCAAATTACTGCTTCCTCCAATACGTATGTAGAGAGTAAAAGCGAATGGAAGGCTAAGTGCAAAATGGGTTCAGGCCCACCGCGCACCTCAGTTTATGGCAATAGTGAGACACCTATTGTACAAAGCTGAAAGGTCACTTTAAAAATACAAGAAAAACCGTAGGGAGCATTTCATTTAAAACTATTTACACCACGATCAGGTGCTTGGCCTCACTGTGACCAACTTTAACTGCAGTCACCCAGTGCACAAGTTTTAAGTCTCATCCTTACTTATGCACGGGAAAATCTTTACAAATTTTCTTTTTATATTATGGCTGTGTTACAGTTAGCAATTGGAAAAAAAAACAGACAAAGCCTTGCGTGGCCAAGAAAGCTGCAACATGCAAGCAGAGTAAGGTAAAAGACCACAAACCCCTTTGAGACATTTCTATTTCAGTTACCATCAGCTCTCATGAAAATCAAAATATCATTGTTTCTTAAAGTTACGCGGGAATCCACGTGGCTTGTGCTGCCTTCCCCTCTCTGCCCTTCTCCCGTGACGGGTGCACGGCTGGCAAGGGCAGCACAGCTGTGCATGTGGCTCCAGGCACCCCGAACCTGGCCGAACCAAACCAGAAGGGAGGGAGGGAAGGAGGGAGCTGCTACAGCTGGGGTCACTCCTCCTGCAGCCCTCACACACCCCGGCCCGCTCGTCCTGCCGGCGCCGACGCGGGTTCAGTCAGCTGCTCTGCGAGTGCACAAACCTGGGGGGGAAACGGCACTCAGCTTCCTCAAGAGAAGTCCCAAACCACCTGCAAGCATACGGCGAAGAGCAAGGGACAAATCTCCATTTACCGCAACGGCTTCCTCAAGGCTCACTTTTGACTTCCAAAAGCGCACGTCTGTGCATGAGCACAGCTCTGTACACTGCGCGGGGGACGGGAAGAGGGAAAAAAAACGTGGCAGCACGTTCCCGGAAATGCTCTCCTGCCATCTCAGACACCACCAGCTCTTTTTAGGGGGCTTTCCACCCCCCCCCCCCCCCATAACCCTGCTTTCTTCAGCAAGATGCAATGTGTGCACAGCTTCTAGCGCTACTGCATCCTGGGCTGCATGAATGCGTGAAGTATTTTTTATAGTCTTAGGTTTGTCTATAACTGCTTTATTACCATAGATTCATTTAATCAATAATCCACCAAAAATCTTAATAAGTCCTTCAAAAAAATATTGCCAGTGTATCTCATCTGTGTGACTCATGTAAGCCTTGGGTATGCACCTTTTCCCCTTTAAGCAGGTTTTTAATTCATTTCATTCATTATAAATACACATCGCTAATACTAATCACCTGGGGGGGGGGGGAAGTCTTCGTGAACTACGCCAAGGATTTTGCTCTGTATCATATGGAAGTTTTTGAAAGCTACCCGCAGTTCACAACACGTGAACGGATACGTACGCTTGTTTCAGTCTTTCAAACAAGCAAAGAACACCTTTTAATGGGGAAAGGGGAAAACAGACCTTCCCATTCTCTGCATCAGAGCTGTCTATAGGCAGTCATCAGTAAGGACTTACTTTCCTTAAGAGGAACTGCATACATCCTGATTCTTGCTTTCAGCCAGGATGCAGGTAACTGGGCTCAGTTACTTCAAGCTACTGCTGATGGCTGTACTTTAACCGATGTAGATATTGCTGTGGATATTGCACACTGGCAGCCTTCAGCATGGGGGCCACAAACACCCCCAAAACTCAGAAAAAGCAGGCAAAGCAAGGAGGTGCTGTTACACTCCTTCACAGAGAGCACAGCGTGTCTGTGCTATACCTGTGTGCCAGGAGAGAAGGGGTAAAGTAGCATAACACAGATAATTTACTAAAAGCCATCCTGGTAATCTTTAGAAGAGAAATCTCCCGTATGCAAATACCAACAAAGCAGGCGGAGGGCCTCCAGCGCCCACGGCCCAAGGGAACCCGCCACACATTGGGAACAACACTAAACACGTCCCGGGGAGGAAAAAAGCAATTTCAGCCTTCTCCTTCTTTGCACAAACCCTCTTTCTGCTTCTCCATATACATCCTTTTAACCCAAGCAGATTTTGATAGCTTGAGGAAAAAGGGGTCTCAAAAATTGGCTGTCTACACCTTTCTGGGTTAAATATGCCGCAATCTCGCTATATGCTTTATGTGACATTTAGCAAAGACAAATGCCCATGAGACCCCCAACCCAGTTAAGAGACAATGATTTTAAAAAACTGGAGAGAGACATTTATAAAGCAAAACACAATGAAGTACCAGACTTTTTCTTACAGTCCCTAATCTTTTTGTCTCTCAGGTCATCTCTAATAGGTGTCAAAAGATTTATTTCACTGTTTGAAAGAGAGAAGCAAGCACACAAGCAGCTAAGAGACCACACTTCTACATTGCCACAGTATTCATGCTCCTTACAGACCCATCTCAACACCCTCCCTCCCTCTAGAGGGCTGCTGTCTCCTCCCTTAATTCCCATTCCTCAACATAATATTCCACATATATCAACTCCATGTAATATTCAGTTTTATTTCAGCAGCCATATGAACTACACGCAACATTAGTGCCTTAAAAAAAAAACCACACAGCACAATTTTTTTAACAATATTATGTTAAAAAAAAAGTTAAACCTATTTGAAAGGATCAAATGAACACTGAAAATTTTAGTCCCTTCAATTGTTTGAACTTAATACCTAGGGGATAGAAAGTAAGTTGTCTACCTTTTCCACTTTACAGAACCTGCAAAGGGCAAGGGCTTATTCATTACTTCCATTCCGAGTAGGCGTTACTATATTAGTAACCTGGAAAAAGCCTTGGCAAGTTACACCAAGAGCACAGTTGCGGCGTACGGTAACATCAGCACCCATCATCCCCCGGTGCAGCAGCAGGGCTCGTGGTCCCACAAGCCCCACAACCGGAGCAGTCCTGCAAAGCCTCTCACCAAAACGGCCCCTTTTCTCCCTCAGCTCCCAAGAGCCGAGCAAAGAGAGGACAGTCATTTCCTAAGCTGAGTTCACCAACAACACAAACTTAACACGCGATACGGACAGCTGGAGAAGAAATATTTAAATAAATTTTAAAAAGCAAAAACTGTGGACTGTGGCTAATGCCACGGGGGGGGGGGGGGGGGAACAACACAAAAATTTGTAAAATGCCTTGACGTGAAGAGCCATAGAAGCAAACTTAGAGACTCCTATACCCAAATGTAAAACTGCTGTTCATAAACCGAGTTTACAGGGCAGGGGGAAAAGGTGTCCTGTTTACTCTGAGACTAGAAAAAATGGTAAAACACTCCAAAATGCACCCCCCCAACACACACACACACACACACACACACACACACACACACACACACACACACCAGTTTATCGGCTTCACCCTCTCAAGTGGTTTTAAGTAGTCAATGCCTGAACACAACAGAATGAATCAATGTTTCTAATGCTCTTCCAGTGCAAAAAAATAAGAGAGGCTTACAGGCCACCCTCCTCCCCCTTAACTCTGGGTTCATATTAGCGTAGCTGGGGGAAGAAGCAGCAGCAGAGTCTTCAGCACAAGGTGGGAGGGTTCCCCTCTGTGTCATGCAGGTGACAGGCAGATGAAGTCCCACCGCAGCTTGCCCTGCGAGAGGGGCGGCAGCCTGAGCCCACCTCCCGACTTGGCAGCAAAACGCCGCTCATTTAAGTTATCTTTTCTTTAAGTTGTTGCTCAAAGCTGACTCCTCAAAGCACCTAGCAAATAGTTAAGACCATATGAATAAAGCTTGCTGAATATGCGCTTTAAGACATCTTTTCCTATATATATTTCTATTATCTAATTTCCTTATTCCTTAATGAGCAGCTCTGATAAATACAAAGGGTCACATTCCTTCTCTAGAAAATAGGTATACTGAATTTCTGTTAAAAATGCACTCGGGACCAGCAAACTGGCAAGTGAGGCTTTTGTATCATTTCTATTAAAAAGTAACTAATTTTTAGCATGCACAACAAGGCAAGCTGAAGGCACAGCTGCTGTATTTTACCAAACCAAGCTATTAGCTTGTGAACCAGAAACTTCATCTTGATGCCTTATCTGTAGAAAGAATAAAGGAGAATGGTTTCAAATACCTACTAGTTAGCAAACACGACCACTTTTTATTTTTACGCGCGCTGATCTGGACAGTGGAATACACGAAGAGGAAATGCTCCTGCTCCGGTTTCAGACCCAATTCAGCAATTCGAGCAGACAAATCCCGAACAAGCCACAGGCAAACCGCGGTGACACTCTTCTTTGTGATGCCTCGCTGCTTAATCCCAGACCTGGACTGAAAAGCACCCTGTACTACCACTCGGAATAAGAATTTTTCATAAAATTTAGGCAAAAACAATTTTTTTCTCAAGATTCATAGGGTCCAACCGTATGTCTTGCAGGTTTCTAACTACAGGGGTCCTGTTTCATCCTGTGCACACAAGCCACAAAAGCAGCAGTTTTGGAGGAGCGCGTTATCTAGGCATTCGAGAGGAGATCTGGCTCTTGGGTCACCTCACAGGTTGCTCTGTGCCGAGGATTAAGCTTCCTCCCAGAGTCTACAAAATACCCAATTTGCTTACAACTTCCCACCAGAACAAATGGTCAGAAAGTCACGTATGCAGCTAGCATACTGTGCAGCACTGCTCCTTATTTTGAGTCACCTGTTAAAACGACTCACACCAAGCTGCACTCTAGTTTCAGGATAAACTCAGACATCTCTCTTTTGTGAAAGACTGGATTCGTGAGCAGGATGTGGCTCAGGAAGCACAACCAGAAGACCAGTATTAGCACATCCAAGTTAGGTCATGCAGTACAGTTAAATCAACTAATGCAAGTTTGACTATAGTTTTTAAAATTTATATAGACAAGCTGGGTAGTATGCTTTCACTTACTACCATTTGCTCCAGGATTTTATTTCAACAACTCTTCACACTACTAATTAGACTAAAAGCTTACATTCATTATTTGTAAATTCCCAAGAGTGGTCCATAAAGACACTTTAAAAAAGAAAACTCTAAAGATTCTACCATTACCATATTAATGTTGAATTTCTCATTTGAAAAAAAATAAACTTTCATTTTCCAGGTGTTGTTAATGACTGAAGACTTAAGATTTTTTTTAATTAAATAATTAAATACTGCTTTGAATTTTATGAGACGTTCCAATATCTTCCAGCAGGAAAATGGCTTTTCACTCACCTTTAATTTTGTGGTCTCTGACATTTCAGCCCTTCTCTTTCCTTTCTCAGAATCCTTCAGAGAAACTGATAAAAAAGAAAACCTGCAGTTTCTCTTTCCCTCCTCCCCTCCAGAGCTGGGGTCTCTGTTCCTCCCACAGTTGTACTACTGAGATAATTTTGTTGACTGAACATTTTAGAGCTATAGTCACTTGTCATTTATTCTCCCACCCCATCACTAACTTGCAGTTACTTGGGATTTAATAAGAGTGAAAACACTCAGAAGGCATATGAAGGACCAAAAATAACACCTTTAAAAAGTAAAAGGGCTTCCAAACATGTGAAAAACTTCCTTATGAACCAACTGAACTAGTAATCCCTTGATGATGGTACACAGCGCTGATCTCCTCCCTACCCCCTTCAGCCACCAAGATAGTTAAAGGTTTCTTCTGTCCCCTTCTCTACTCGTGATGCGAACAGGGGCCGTTAGTTGAAGCAGCCAATACTGCCATCACAGACCAGCTGCAGAGTTTGACCTCAGCTATAAGCAGCAGCTCTGGACTGAGACTTGCACAGGACATCCCTGCAACATGCAGCCAAGTTAGAGGCTGGAGAGCTCAAAACAAGGAAAGGAAAAGATGGAATTGTGAATTTGCAAGGAACTGTGCGTCTTTTAAAATGCCAAAAGAAATAGTCTAGGATATTTTAGTGTCATTTCTAAAAAAAAAAAAAAGAAAAAAGTATAAAGATTTAGGTAATCCAAAAGAAAGCCAATAAAATGCTTCATTCCACAAAGCAGCTGCTGGACATACCATGGCAATGTTTCTATTTTGCTTGTCTTCCCCCGCTACTGTGACTTATTCTACCAAAGTTTATACCTCAGTTAGAAGCTTGATGGAAATACATGACACAGCTATCAAACGATGTAAAAGTTCTGCCAATATTTTTGGTTGAGGAGGTATGGCACCAGATTAGTTCTCTTCTTTAACAATAGCTCAGTGATTTATTCTTCCTAGATTAAAATATTTAAAGAAAATCAGCAATGTTCACAGATGAACTCTGTAGTCATCATACTGCCTACACCAACTTGTTCAACCATGAGACTTGCTTTTAAAAAGCTGTATTTGCAGAAAACATTGAAAATGCTTTGTGCATCCTTCTGTCACAATTATAAGCAGGGAATCTAACCTATTTTGGTCTTTTTCAGGCCAGGTTCAAGTGAAACTAAAATTGTTCCTACTCAGTTTGAGTTCACTGGATACTTCAGATTAATCACTCAGATGCAGTTCTGGTTTGGGGGGGGGGGGGGGGAGGTAAAAGTGATATATGGCTTGAAATAAAGTAGCAAGAGTTGCCCCAGCTACACCCAGATTATAACATGCAGTTGAAAGATTTCGTTACATAGACTTCACAGATCTGATATAAACTCTTCAAGTTGAGAGCAAGCTACTTACTTACAGACCTTCACCTGAGGAAGCTTTAGGTGTTATGGCAGCTGAACAGGCACAAGTATCCGCACACTTCCCCACTTCCCCCCTGCTTCACCCCTGCCCTGCACATGCTTGGTGTCTCAGGCTGTTGTGTGAAAACTGGAATAAATCAACATCCAATTCTTAAAATTATCTCAGTAAAGCAAAGTTCCTGTGGGGTCTGAGAAATGGAGAAAACAACAACAACAACACTGGAAGACTGCTGCTGCTGAAAGCACCACCTAACTTTACACAGCTTGCATGCTGTAACTAGATTAAGTGAAAATTCAGAGTTAAGCAAGATCTTAAGTGCATTTGTAAGCTTCAGCTAACAGACAGGCTCCCTGGCATTTTTAGATGTCTTCCACAGTATAGAAGGATATTAATAAGGGAAAAACACTACTTCATTTAAGAGTCTGTTCATGTTTTCAAATTCTTATATAAAGTCCTGGTGCTTAAAAGACAAAAGAAAATTAAAAACAAGTTTAAAAAGAGCAAAGAGCAATTCAACACTGTCAAAGGTATTATTACATGACTGACTATGTTTTAGGCTCTTTGCAGCATGTAAAGCCACCCTTAAAGAAAGTGTGTGCATGTGTGCAGGGTTTCACCATGCATCCATTCTGACCAAAACCTGCATTTTTTATTATTTTTTTCATTAACATGTATTTTACTTAATTTAGCAAGAGGCCAGCTTTTTACAGATGTGATAATTGAGCACTTAAAAGATACTATGCTCATCATCTGACGCTCAAGGTAAGCCTAACAAAGACCTGAAGTGAGTCTGCTTATATGCTAAGATTTAAAAAATAAATAAATAAATATTTCTTCCCTACTACTTTCCACCCTTCGATCTCAAGGCAAATCAAGAAAATATTAAAAAGCAATGGTAGAAGCTTGTTTTAGACCCTCTAGACCATACTAAAAGATTAGATTTAGTAGAATTTATACTTGACTAGTCTTACAACAGCAGAAATCCCAATTCTAACAGATATTTCCTATTAATACTGCTTGAAAATAAAGATCTTCCTTCTTAAAGAATTCAGCACAGTAAACCTTCACACTAGTGAAAAGTTAATACTTTAAATTTCTGATTTTGTTTTAAAGAATTCAGCACAGTAAACCTTCACACTAGTGAAAAGTTAATACTTTAAATTTCTGATTTTGTTTTAAATTAACACATGCAATAACTAAGACATATCACAAAGATATCGACTCTTATTTTGATGCTCTAGTAATTGCTCTGCTAGCACACTTAGCTAAACTAACTGGATACCAACACGAAGAAACAGCACTCAAGCAGTGGCCCTCACTAATGGCAATTCCGCACAGCCTCGGACTGATTAGGACCTAACGCACACAAGATATAACACTTCTACTGGAGTGATAAAATATGGGGGTTTTGCTGTTATTGCCACCAAATGTTTTTCCTTCCTTTCTGCTGCCCTGTAGAAGACCCAAAAGTGGTAGAAACAGACTACTCAGCAGTTTGGCTTTGTCATTTTTATGCTGAATGTCATCAGATGCAGAACAAAAAAAAAAAAAGTCGTTGCTTTCTCTAGACTTGTTAAAGTTAAATTTTTTAATATAGTTACATCTGTGCAATGTCTTCTATGAACACAGCCCTGCATATGTTATTCTCTCCCTTCTTACATGGCAATAAGTTTGGTCAGGATAAATACAATTACATTATATCTGCACTAATAAATCTGCATTCACACTAAATATCATGTACTGCTATAGTTAAAGCATTGCAGCCTGCATGTAACAGTCTCTCTTGAAATTTCTTATATTTACTTCACAAAGAGATATTTTAAGTTACAATTGCATCTTTCACTAAGCTTCATTTTAAGAACTTCCAAAGCACTTGCACACTTTCATCAAAGTAGCTTTGTTGAGCACACACAGGCTTACATAGAATAATATATATGAAAGCAATCCCTGAACGTTCATACCAGGCCTTGATGAAAGCCTCACTGTATCATTCTATTCTGCTCAACTGGAAAAAATATTATTTAAAAAATTGTGCACAAATTTTAAACTTTGCAACAGTTCACAATTATTCTGAGATTTTATTACTTTCAAAAGCAACTTATGTTCCAGAACACTTCTGTACAAGAGGCATAAGTGTAGTTTCTTTGTTAACCTTTACAGTTACTACATAATAATTTTCATCTATTTTTATACTACTATAAAAACTTGCCATGGCTTTAAGGAGCGGCATAAAAAGCGATCATAGGATAGCCACTATTACCTTTTAAATAACCCCATTATTTTTCATATCCTGTCTTACAGAAAACAGAATATAGTGCACGTTTTGAGGATAAAAATCACAGCATTTGCTTTTTCATTGTCACCGTAGATCTAAAATATACTACTGCTGTGATCGGAGAACAAAAAGAGTTGACATTTCTGCAGTCCTGAAAACTGCTCTCCTATGCCTTTACATAGTACAGCAGATAAACATTTAAACTATTTTAGCCCGTTTTGTATTAAACTGAGTGTTACGATCTGGATCAGCTAGTTTCAAGGCAAAGAAAAGGCCTGTACACCACGCTACAGCTAACCAGCAGATTCATAAATATAATTATCAATTATCATTAATTTCAAGGTTATTTGCATTTAGCAGCTCAGGGTGTTCAAACGCACAGCATTTTGCTAGATACTGAAGTCAGGAGTAGGAATGAAATTCAGGTGAATGATGATGATAATTTTGGCCAAGTTTAATAAATCATGTAGCAGTTAATCACTTCAAAGTTGGTTTGTATAGAGATTTGCAAACTTACTATCACACCAAAGCAATAATTGCTATCTTCTTTTTCCCCATCATAAAGTACAGATTTGTTAACAAAGTTACCTAAATTATCAGGTGGTATCTGCCCCCACCACTTGATCGAGTTGCTTTTACCTCAGAGCCTGGTTTAATAGTTTTAGTACACCTTTCGAAGTTTTGAAATTCAACCGCTCCATCTGCATATAGATCTGCCCAGCAATTGGGGATTTAAGAAGAACATTTAAAAAAAGAAATAAAGAGCAGGAGCAAGCTAAAAATACCCAATTACCAAATTAAAAAAGAAAAAAAAACAGCATAAGGAAGACTGTGATGTTACATGATAAATATTCAACCCCAGAAATTAAAAAAAAAAAAAATCATTAGGAGTCACTGCTCATTTTCTGCATACTTCACTGTTTGCGTGCCTCTTTTATTCATCTCCCCCCACCCCAAAAATTCAGCTTTTTCCAAATCTTTGTGACACCAGTTTAATGCCTAGCACCAGACTAAACAAGAGCAGCCGACTACCAGCAGCCACCACAACTGAAGCCATTGCAAGTGGCGAAGCAGAGCAGTTGGGGCCAAGCTGCTGGCGGTGGCACCGGGTACTCGCCACCCTGGCCCGCTGGAAACTACCGCTGGCCAAAAGCCATTTCTTCCTCAAGGACTTCCCTGTGATGAAGCATCATTAAACCTTGGGCAGCCTTCTCCATGCTCTGCTTTTTTGTTGTTGTTGTGGGGGGGGAGTTGAGGTTTTTTTTTTTTTTTTTAGGGTACCAACCAAAATGAAACAGCCAGCGATACAAGTCAGAGCTACATCAAACAGAAGCTTTCTGGGATCCCGAAACTAGCGCAATTTCCATCAACACTTCTTGGCTAAAGGAAGTTCAGGTAGCTTTGGCTTTCATTTAAAAAGCCATTTTGAAGAGCTGCTCTACAAAATACAGCCCTGCTACCCAGCAGAAAACTGGCACAACCACGTGCGCAGCGCTGGACCTTTCCTGCCCGCACACACGGACATCGCGCCTTTGACATTGAGATGCTGAACTTCATCCAACCTACGCAAAACCAGTACAGAGGTAGTAACGATGTGTGTGGAGCAGGTGACGTGAGAATAGGGGCCAGAAAGAAAAGCAACGTACATAACCTGAATATTTGGCACAGAGGAAGACGAAAGCAACCCCGGGCAATGCCTGCCGCTCTGTGCTTTCACTGAAGCTCACCCAGCACAGAGGTAAAGCTGTTTTTACCTCAGTCAGTCGAAAAGCTTGAAGTGTTCTACAAACTGTAACGATAAATCTTCTACATCTTTTTCCAGGGTTACTTTCAAGGAGTGATGTGTGACTTCAGTGTTACCTGGGTTAAGCATCTGCGATGTACCTCAAAGGATAATTTTGCTCGTGACTTGAGCTTAGTTGAACAACTGTGGTCCAGTTGTACAAGTGGCGTGGCACACCACAACTTTGCGTAGAAGCTTACACTTCTCCGCTGAAGACAGACAGACAGAATATATTTATATTCTATATAGGTATATTTACATGGCAATTTCAACAGTGTTTTCTTGTTTGAGAGAGCAGCCAGGGTGGAAGAAGGAGAGAGGGAGGCAGGGAGCAGAATATCACATTATTTATGAAAATTCCCTCTCAACTGCATATCAACAGGAAAAAAAAATGAAAGCTTATGAAAATAGCTATACAACTCAGTTTAAGTAAAAACATTGTTAATGCAAACAAAATAGGCAGTGATTCAAAACAAACCAAACTAGAACAGGATTTCACCATTTGGTATTAGCACTCAGACCATCATCGACTACCAAATTCGGTATTTAGTGAATAATGAACAAATGAACCATAATGAAAGGACAGCTACTTTGACTATAACTTAATGGTCTTAAAAAAAAAAAAAAAAAAAAAAAAAAAAAAAAAAGTAACCACAGTATACCAAAAAGCATTCTGGTGAATCTTTGGATGAAACAGTATTAGCAGTATGAGAACAATTTCACCTCACTGCTGCTGAGTGCCAGCATTAAATTTGGAGAAGAAATTCAACAAAAAGGAGTATACAGTACTTTAAAAAAAAAAAAAAAACCTGTGCTTAGACATTAAGAGCTATCTGTTTCTCACTTATTTTGCACAGATTATTAGAATTAACCATTTGTGCTGTATTATAGGATCCTCCAATTCTTTTACTTTAACTGTTAGTAGATCTATAGATCACATACCAAACGACCAGATCACATACCAAGCTTACCATCTCTTCATGTGTACTTGAAATAAAAAAAAGAAAATCTCAATTTTTATGCAGATTTAAATACCTAGCATCCCCAATAGATATGCATTTCTTATGAATTCGTATATTAAACACTTCCGTGCAGATTCAAAGTTCATATCATGTAACAAATATATAATGAGATATTACAACACTCCTGTTATGGTCAATAGGAATAACACCATTTGCTGATTAGCAATGCTGGGTTTTAGCTTTTGGTCACTGAGTTACGCTATTCCCCATAAACACCTAGAATTTGCTTAAATAACAAAATTTGCTATAAATGCAAAGCTTGCCATATAAGAACTCTTATTGTTGATCAGCACCAAAACTCTGTGATCAATACGATTAAAAGACACTTAGTATTGAATCATTCTCACTAGACCCTAGTGAATAGCTCTGTCTGCACACTAGAATACTAGTTTTATGAAAAGAAAAACATGGTTCAAGTATCCAGTTGCCTCAGTAGGAAAAATCTGTGTTTTTTAAACTGCAGTAGTACACATCAGTAATAGATCAGCATTTGGGGGGGTGGGGGGGTTATACCTGTATACAATATTATAGAATTATGAAATAATTTCTCATACGAGTAGTTTGCTAATTATTAATAATATTCCAGGAGACAGACAAATATATTTTAACTATTTTCTACCAGAATCAGATTCTGGTTGCCACAAAACTTTCAAGTGTTTTCATCATAACTTTAACTCACCTGAGGAAAAAGAAAAGAGGTGGTTTACCTTCTAAGGGTAGTCTATTATCTCAGATTAAATTACTGCCCAAATTCATCAAACATCTTACAGATTATTGTGCTTTTCAAGTATTGTTCCAAAAATGTATTGTTTTGAATTTTTTGCTGTAGAAGTAGTAGGAAAAAAACCATAAACTGGTGTTCTACGATAATTAAAAAGTTGTCATCACACAAACACTATCCCATAAGTACATGGACCAAGTAATTTGCTCTATCACTGAAAATAATTTTCTAGATTATTTGTTCTGGAATTGTTTTAAAGTTAGGGTTTTTTTTAAAAAAAAAAAAAAAGTTTGCATCTTTTGCCCTTGCTAGGTGGTATGTGTGTTTTCCCTGCAAAACACTAGGGCAGTTTTGCAAACTCTGTCCCCAAGCACCCTTCTGTAGCACACTGAGGACTTCCTCAGGGGCGGGGGGGCAGCCTGCAGGATCAGGCCCCCAGGGGAGAGCTCTATGGAGAAACTGCAGAGGACCACCCCCTCACTCCATAACTAACCACTACGTAACGAAGTTTCAGCAAAATAAATAATTGTGAACACAACTAACAACTGGAAGAGTGTTTTTGTCAGCAGGAATATTTTTGCTCACACAAACTAGAGCTCTCTCTAACCAAAATTTTAATTTCTACGCTAGAATATTCAAGAATCCATTAAGATGAAGCAAGCTCCATTTTTTTGAGCAAAAACATATAGAATCTGTACTTTTAAAATCCAAAAATAAAATCAATTTACCAAAACAATAAAACCCTGTTATCTTCACAGAGGAAAGCATATTAGACATGCAGTGTAGACTACATATTTTAAAATAGCGTTCCTAAAGTTCATCTGAGCATGAAAGTTAATCTTTCAAAAGTGAACATTCAGCTCTAATTCTGTTCAAGTGTACTACTACTAGCAAAAAGAAACTTGACTATTTTTATAAATTCTCCAGATATTTTTAGCTAGTCTCTTCCTAAACTTCAAGTGGTTTTATGGTAATATCTTTTCAATTAAATATATATATTTAATATATAAAAAATAATATATTTTCTTTAAAATATTTCTCTACATTATTTCTCACCAGACTACAGTCACAAGGTCACCATGATACCAGAAAACTAAAATTGAAGAAGCCCTTTCCACCTGAAGACCTTTCATTTCAAGACAGTTTCATTCTAATAGTTAGTCCCATACCCAAAAAAGTCAGATCCCTCTTCATCTCATTTTGTTATTTGTGCTCTTATCCAAATTTTAGCTTAAAGACACAGATTGTCTCATTTTACCTGTTAGAGGCAGTTTCCCTTTCAGATTTTTAAAAGGACAATTTAGTTGATGCTGATCCCACTGCACCATAAAGAGGCAGCACAGAGCAGCAACGTGCCTCCCTCATCGCCTCAGTTACATCGTATGGGAGACAGTCCTGGTGCTATGGGTTTCTCTTCTGGCAGCCACTATGAGAATACACTTGAGCAAAACAAATAATATAATTTAACTCGATTTTACATTTCAAACTTAACACTCCTGCAGGGGGGAGGGAAAAAATCCTCCCTACTTTTTAACTGCCATTAACTGCCACTAACTGCCACATGTACAGTATTTTAATGTTGACCCTAAAGCTGACCCTAATGACACATAGTTTATTTACTAAATACAAAAAGATCCAGCCACAAACATTAAGATTTTCTTGTTGGTTAAATGCATTCATCTTTCGCACGCCCACACGCAGACACACACACACAGATTTTGCAGACTTAGAAAGCAGCAAAACCGGGAGAGAATACAATTGTATGATCTTTTAACTATCTTAAACACGTCCAAACATAAAAGGGCTTTTGCTCCTATACAGGAATTTTTCAAAGCCAGTTTGGTTATTTCTGGTGATGAGAGGGAATAACTGAAGTATCTGCATGGACAACTGTCCCCAGAGAGACTGAAGAGCCCCCAGCAGCTTTCTGACCTTACCAGCACCCCCAAACCTGGGGGTCCAGGGAGATTTTGGAAGTTCTCACAGCACTTCCAACAATATCATCTTTATCTGGGCAGCACACGAGGACTCGCACAGCAAAGATGCGGGTTGGAAAGCCATATAAACGCACGCACTTGACATGTCCAGGAGAGGGGAAAAAAAGAAAAAAAAATTGGATGGAACCTTCAGACTAAGGCTTGAAAATAACACATAAGTATTTCTGGTAACAATGTCACATTTCCAGAAGAAATAAGGAAATGAGAGCTCTGTTTTTAGCTTCACTTTCAACAGTAATTAAAAGATAATTCTATACTGTGCATCATTGGAGAAAAAGAATGGACTGACATATGGATAAACATTTTGCATGTGAAAACAAATAGAGAGAAGACACAATAAAGAGAAATATACTGAAGTCCTCTCAAGCTACATAATGCATTTCAGTGTTAGTAAGCATATTGATCGTATTAAAACTTTTCCACTTATCCTTCTCCCTCTATAAAACATGAAAAGCCATTCTCCTTACTTGCACTGTATGACATTTAATATTTGCACCCATTTTCCATCTGTTTTCTGATTTTGAATAATCAAATTCCAATTGTTCTCACAATTAAAAAAAAGTCAAATTTACAAAAATCCCACATCAGTATTGCATTGTTCCCATCTCATTGCACTGGTATGAGGAGGAAGTCACCAGAACTGTCTTTAATTATGCTATATACCTCGAGATACTGGTTATCAACAGCCCAAGATGATAAAATCCTAAAAGTTAAGATGACTTCCAGGAGGGGAGCAGGTGGAAAAAGCAAAACACCTCTATGCAGGATCTCTTGAAGGATCATCCTGTCCATTTTTAAATGGGTGTATTTTAATTCTACTGAGGCCCCTCTCATGGAAATTATAGGAAGCATCACATTTTCTGTTAGACAGGCAAATCCCAAGCCATTTAAGAATTTTTCAGGTCAAAACCAAGCATTTAAACTCCACCCAATAGCTAGCCTGAAGCCATAAGTACTCCAACACTGCAGGGTCCTATGTGCTGTACTTAAAAGAGCAAATTAAGTGAATAAAACCCCATTTTACAAAAATACCACCTTCAAGACCTCAAAAACACATGGAAAAGTTATTACCCTATAATTAAGAAAAAAAGAGGAGGAGAAAAAGTATTTTTAAGCACTTCCTGGTTATATTTTATTATCCTTGAGTTACACTTCCAAAATATGTTCCTACTTCCATTTCCCCCTCTTCAAAATTTACATATCTACACACAATTTAAGGTCCACATACAAGGATGCTTTCAGAGTACCTTCCATAAGGGGATGTGGCAAAGACAGAGCGAACAAGCAAGTAGCAACCCTTCAGGATGCAAGTTTAGAGATGTGTTTCACCTACTTCAGCCCCTTTTTTTTTTTTTTTAATTATTGCAAAGAAAAGGATACTTTTGATGATCAGACAGTATGAGGAACTATATAAACTAAACTTTCAACAAAATAACAGCTAGCATAGCCAGTGAAGAGTTATCTGTCCTTGCTATAACAACCTGTTGCCTACATAGGAATCACAACAGCTATTCAGACTCGTATTTTCCACTATAACTGTAAGCTTTCAGAATTAAAAAAAAAAAAAAATTGTTCACATCTGCAAAAATATATGTAGAAACAGAGCATAAAAACCCAAAGTCACTAGGCAAAATTTTGGCTTTTCATTCCTGAAAACATTTTAACTTGGACCCATGCATGGTCCTCAGCATCCCTCCACTGAGCAAAGCATGAATATGGCTAATAAATGACATGGGTATTTTTGTTTGTTTTACCATATCTACTTACATTCAGCATGTTTCTCCCTACTTGATATTTATGGAATCAAAAGTAAAAAATCAGTGCAACTAAGCTATTTTTAAAGTAATTCTGACTGTTGTAGCTACAATACATCGTTCTGTCTCATGGAGCCATTTCCCACCACCCTGTACACACAAGGTACAAACCCTAATTATACAAAAAATTAGCAAGCCCAATTCAGTGCCTGTCCAACAGCATAAAACTCATTCACTGAGCACAGAGAGTTTTTGTGAGGATTTTTAGGCCAGTTTTCCCTCAGTCTTCACATCCTGTAACAGTCTAGGTGAAGGATAACGGGAAATTCATTACATTACCTGTAACGGACTTGCTAAGATCCAAAATAGCTTGCTAAAAGAGGCAGCACTACCTATCCAGCTCACCATTGTTACTTTTCCCCCATTCCTCTCCCAAATAAAAAGCTCCAGGATAAGATGTTGCAAATGCATTTTCTCAGTAGAAACAAAGAGGCCCAGAGGTGGAAAAAATACTCTCCCCCCCTCAGTGAGAAAACCACCTCGTAGCACCACAGCTCAGCTCTTACAAGCATTTGAGGCTCCTGGGGGAGCAGCTTGTCCCCAGAGGAGGTGGCCAGGGCTGGGGCAGCCCCAGGTGCCCGGGGCTCGCGCCTCCCTCCCCCTCGCCACACAAAGGGGGCTTCAGGCCCATTGGAATAATCAGATTGCAGCGGCCGTCACCTTGCGAGATACCAGCTGCTGGGGGATTGCAGGGAGAGAGCACCCCAAGGTGCGCGTCACACCTCCAACAGGCACCCACCTGCTGGGGCCGTGACTGTCCCACCGCATCTTCACTTTTGCAAAAAGGTGACTGGCGCAAGGAGCGATCACGACTAAGGGCGTCCTGCTGCAGAGTATGACTAGCAGTCAAAATCATTACAATGCCTTCTCCAAGTTTTGAGTTAAGTGACCTAAACCTCGAAGTATTGCAATAGCCTTCCCTGATTTGGAGGGGTCTGAATGCAGAAATTCTGCATTCCTTTTACATTCCCTCGAGATTTCAGTAGTAAGGCAGGAATCTACTCTGAGCTTATTAAATACTTTGCACCTCCCCCAAAATAATTCCCCACCCTTCTATCAAGCAAACCTTGACCAGGCCCCTTTCTTTCAACTGCAGCATATCCAGTTGTCTGTTTTTAAATACTTCCAAGGGGGAGGGGAGGGAGAGAGCCACACACAGGCTCCCTGCAAGCAGGCCACTAGCCTCCCCTTCCCAGCAGGTAGAAAGGTAGTTTTGCAGACCTGGGTGTGCCCACTTCACATCTGGAGATCCAGCGCGGGCTGCAACACAGTGACTGCTGGGCCCAAGAATTTCCCTCCAAGCAGCAAACCCAGCAAATCGTGGGGGCTCAACTCAACTTTGTGGCAGCCCTACCTGACGCCAGCCCTTGACCTTCCTTTCTGGCACGAGGACACGGATTACCAAACTCTCACCCTTTCCTCCTGGGCACCTCAGCACCTTCTGGAAAAAGATACCCTCAAAATACCTTTATCAGTGATAATACGCATATTCTGTTCAAAAAAAAAAAATCTTATTTAAAGAAATTGTAATGAAGCGAGCGGGAACTCTCCATGAAGCAGCCACACACCAGAGGTCAATACAAAGTATTGAATAATTTCAGTGTGCTACAGAACAACTTCGGCTCTTATGAAATAATCATTCGACCAAACTATTAATTGTACACTCATGCTGAAACACGGACTCCACATATCCACTTTTTAGCCCCCCCCACCCCACCCCCAATGGTATCACTTTTCTAACTGCATCAAACACTGGAACACGCAGGGCTCTATGGAAAACTCACGCCAGGCTTGCAACGTGCAAACACGCTGGGTGGGCCTGCAGAGCAACACACACCCCCTGCCTTGGTACTGACTGTATCTGACACCTTCCCCTTTTGTAAAAATATACAAAGGCTTCAACCAAGTTATTTGGAAAATATGCTAATAAGCAATTTTACTAAAACATTCAACATTTGAAGGCTGCCCTTTCACAGATATCTAGCCACTCTAAATATACACCCAGTAAGGAATGTATATAGAGACATGAAAAAAAAAATTGTAACTTGTTGACACCACAAAAGTATTGTACATCTATAAAAGGAATAAGAAAGTCACTTTTACATATGGAGGCCATTGAATGAATTTTAAGTGGGTATCTATATTTGATTTTGGGAGGGGGGAGTGGAAACAAAGGGGAAGGAAGTGCAGTTATGAGAAATGCAATTTAATTTTCTGTTAGACAGCTGTATAAATCCAACCTATATCTGATACATTCCAACATGATACTGCATGATGAAACAGTGTTTTAACAAATAAGGGCTTCAGGAGAAACAATACAGGCATACTGATACTATCATATTTGCAATTTTTGGAGTCTTATGCCTATATCTTGGCAATGCATACCTAGAAAAGTGCTCAAGTTCAACGTAAAATTCTTTTCAACAGAAGTTACAGACAGATGCATGTTTCTAATATTTCCTACTTCACTAACATGAAGACATGCTACCCCACAGGAAGAACATACTTTTACAATTTTGACTGAACTGACAACTGAGAGAACAGGAAAGTACATTTAAATACACTAAATAGTGATACAAAAGGTGGTGGGGGTGTTTTAAACAGTGATTTTTAATTTACATTTATATGAATAAAATGAATTTGTTTCCAACGGCATAAATAGATCACTGTTTGCACATGCTTAAGATTAATAAGCATGTTTGTAAATTCACTTATTATGGAGACGTCTAAGGAATGATCAATTCTTACATGTCCCGTTGAATTTTTTATTTAAATCTAACAGTATTTTAGGTCTGCAAGAAAATTTTTATATATACAAAAAGCTGAAATATACACTACTGTAAATTACAAACCTGCATACCATGCCTAATAAAGAATAGGGCATATAATGTATTAATTTCTCATTAAAAGTATCAAATAAATATAACCATGAAGATTAACATGTTATGAATTGGTCCAGAGAGTTTTTTTTTCCCCCCTTGCTAATTCTAGACCATGAAAAATCCTCCATGCTTTCCTCAGATGAAGCCTTCCTCCAACACTAAATAAAGATTAAACTTCTACAAAATACCAAGATCTAATTTCCAACAAGACAGTTAATTCACCTTTTCAAATCAATTATTTTAGATAGACTGCACTTTTAAAAACAACTAGGAAATAGTAGGAGCCCCTTCTAATAAAGTTGTACAGACAGACATACTTCCCAGATTGAATAATGGAGGGCAGGAACAAGCACATGGAAAGTTTGATCTATTTTGCTATTACTCTCTAGTGCACTCCAGCTTTTCTATAATCTAAATATTTGTGAAAAATGCAGACTGAATTGCTGCAGGCAGTATAAAAATACTACCCTGCTGTATTGCAAGTATTGCTTCTTTAAATGAGGCCCACGAAATTACTGTCTCGCAAAAATTAAGCATACATTTCAAAATTAAGGATGCATAAATCCTTTCCTTATTGGGAAGAAGTCATTCACCTTCTGCTTCTACATTCCAGCTCAAAATACCGATGAAAAATCCTCTCAAATACAGATGAGACTTATTCTATATGCCTATAAAATGCTGCAGACTCCAACATGGCAGGATCAAAAATATGTATACCAGTGTATTTACAAGATGCTTTTTGTTGCTGGAGCAAAGCTCATGTGCTTGCCCGTTATACAGTTCAAAACACCACATTTCATTTCCTGCTAACGCCCAGATTTTAACTCTTCTCAGGAACTTTAAATTTTAAAATCTTAACAATCACTCGCCATAACCCGCTTCTCCCACGAAAAGGGTTTTGTTTTAACGCAGATATACTTCGCCTGCAGCCTGCCCGGTGCAGCACATCAGAAACAGGCGGGGGGACTCTGGGAAGCCTCGGGGCTAGCGCGGACGGCGCGTTTGGGGGTCTCAGAGAGCGGAGTCCCAGCTATCCGCGAGCAAAGGCAGCATTTTTCAAATCGCTTTTGCCGGGGTAACTAACCGAGGGGAAGGGGGGGGGCGGGAATTACCTTTGTCTTTTAGGGACTGAATGTTCAACTTCTATGAGTTTCCCGTGCAGTTCCACTTTACCTGCCGAGACAAGCAGAGGGGGGAGATTTCAGCGCGGCCGTGCGCCCCCCGCGCCGCCGGCTCCGCGGCCGTGCAGCGCCGCGGATGGGCGCGCAACACGTTTCGGCCCATTCATCGGCGGCGCGGCGGCCCCGCGGAGGTAACAAAGCGCGGCCGCGCTCGCCCGCGGCCGCGGCCCCTGCCGCGACCCCCGAGCCGCCCGCGGAGCGCCCCGGCCCCGGCCCGGCGCGGAGGGCAGCGCGGCCCCGCCGCTCCGCGCGCCACCGGTCCCGGCCGCCGGGCCTCCAACTTGGGGCGATTCTCCGCGAGGAGGTGGGAGGGCGGCGAAAGCAAAACGCGAAATAAAAGAATAAAAATAAAACAAAAGCGCTCTTTTCCCGGGGAGCCTCCCCCGGGGGCCGCGCGAAGCCCGCTTCATGCGCAAAACCTGCCTTTCTTTCTTTCTTTTTTTTTTTTTTAAAGCACACAAAAACAGGATGTCGGGGCCAGGAGCCGGCGCGCTGCTGGAGGCGGTGATGGGTGCGTGAGAGCAGCAAAGAGAAACCGAAATAAATACCAGGGTAGGGCGGGGGGTACAGGCAGGGATATTACCCCCCCCCCCCCCGCCCAAGTTTGGGGCAATTGCGCGGCTCGCCCCTTCCCCTGCGGGGAGAAAGAAAGAAAAAAAAAAAAAACGCGGCCTGCGCAAACCCGCGGAGCGCCCAGCCCGCTCCGGGGCGGCCCTACGAGGGGCTGCGGTGTGTGTTGGGGGGGGGGGGGTGCCCCGCGCAGCGCTGTGCGGCCCGCTGCCCCCGGCCGGGCCAGCTTCGCCGTGGGATGTGGAAAAACACGGGCGGCGCGGCGCGGCGCCGCGGGGGCCCGGCCGCTGGGCCCGGGCTGCCGCGCGGCCCCTCCGCGGGGCCCCTCCGCGGCGGGCCGGGCCCCTGCGCGGCGGCCCCACCGGCGCTTAGCCTCCGCGGAGAGGCCGGGCGGCCGGCGGCGCGCGTGGGAAGGGGCAGCCCGCGCCTCACCTGGCCGGGGAGCCCGGGCTGCGCGGCCGCGGAGCGGCGGGGGCCGTCGGGGCTCACCTGAAAGCGCCTCTATGGCCTTCATCGCCCAGCTCTCGTCGGGGCAGTCGACGAAGGCGTACCCCGTCTTCACCAGGAACTGGCCCGAGAAGGGGATCTTGGAGTCCTTAAAGAGACTTTCCAGGTCGAGGGGGCTGACGTTCTCGCCGAGGTTGCCGATGTAGAGCTTATTCATCTTCCTGGCGGCTCCGAGACGCGCGTACGGCGGATTACAACCCTCGTCTTGCAAAGGGAGGTGGGGAGGAAGGGGGAAATAAAACAAAATGCGATGGAGGAAGGAGAGAGAGAGAGAGAGAGAGAGAGAGGACAGGAAAAAAAAAAATCAGAGCTGCAGCTTGTGTCCCTCCCTCCCTCTCTCAAGGGGTAAAAAAAAAAAAAAAAAAAAAAAGAAAAAAAAATGTGACCAAATAGGAGCCCTAAGTGTCCGCCGTGCTACCCGGGCGCATGGGGGGCGCGGGGGAAACACCCAGCGCCGGGGCCGAGGATGGCGGGCTGAGGAGAGGAAAAGGAGGAGGGGAGGGAAAAAACTACTTTTTTTTGTCTTGCCCCCAAGCCCCTTTGGCAGCAGCAGGCGGACTATGAAAATGTCACACTACGTGCGTGCAGGCGCCGCCTCTCCATATTAAAAAAAAAAAAAAAAAAAAAAAAACAGAGCAGGGGAGGGAGGGAGAGCGCGAGAGAAAAAAAATTACTTGAATATTCCGGCTTTTTGAATGAGCCACGTGTTCAAACTACAAATCAACTTCTCACGTGAGGAATCCCAGCTCTTCAATTAGCGAGCGGCTGGGGCGCGCGCACACGCGGAGGAGGAGGAGGAGGAGGAGGAGGAGGAGGGACGGGGTGAAGGACGGGGGGAGGGAGGCTGGGCAGGACGGGACAAGTTTAGCGGGGGCTGGGGGGCGGGACCGCGGCCGGGGGGAGCGGGGCCCGCCCGGCGCTGCGCCCCCGCCCGCGCCGGCCTCTGCCCCCCGCCGGGGGGGCCCTGCGCGGCGCCGCCCCCCGCCCCCCGAAATCGGCCGCGCCTCCCCCGCGCCGCCGGGGCTCGGCCCGCGGAGGGAGGGGGAGAGGCGCCGCAGCGCCCGCCCCCGCGATGCCGGGCCGGGGGGCTGCCGGCGGGGTCTCGCTCCCGCCCCCCGCGGAGGGGGCCGAGGGGGGGCGCGGGACGGGGGTCCCCGCGCCCGGAGGGGCCCCTCGCGGTAACGTGGCTGCGCCGCGGGGGGGCGCGGGGCGCGCCCGGCCCCCCTCGCCGCGCCGGGCCGGGCCGGGCCGGGCCGGGCCGGGGGGAGCCGCGCTCGCCTTTAATCGAGTTAATGGTGGATGGCGGCGGCGGGGAGGCGAAGGCACCGCTGCCCGGGGATGGCAGCGGCACACAAAGGGGGCTGGCGCTCCCCCGCCCCCCGGCCCGGTTTAAGGAGCCATTCATAATTCTCCCCATTCGTAAGGATACAATGGTGGGCTTGTGGGGGAGGGGCCGGGGGTGTGGAGCCCTTCCAGTGCAAACAAAATGTTGCCTGAAGATGAAGAAAGGATACGGAAATGAAAGCCAGCGCTGTATTTAATATAGCGATCCAGTAGATTTTGTTTAATAATTCAATGCACTTTAGCTGGAGGTTTCGTTTGTTCCGTGGTAGACTTTTTGCGGTGCGTTTTAAGAGGTATTCTATGGAAAATAGTTAAATACTTTTATTAGTTAGCAGTGAATGAATTTCCACATGTACTGTAGTATGTGTGGACAGCTGTAGTAAACAGGAACGCCTCATAGTTTTGTACCTAACTTCTACAAACTGCACAATTAAATAGGAGAGACTGAATTTACCTTGGGAGCTCTGCTATTGACATTCTTTTGTTATCTGCACTTTGGACGGTGCAGTTTGTATATATTGTCACACACGGTTCCGAAAGGGCACAGTAAAGAGAGTAAGTAGCTGAAGATTTAGTTTATGGTGGTGTGATGCAAGGAGACATTTCTTACCATGAAGGCTGCAGCCTGAAACCATTGTGAAATTATCACGAAAGGGCTTAATGTTTCAGTAATTTAGAAACATAGCCCTTCTATTGTGTGCGTCTTCACACTTTGCTTACCAAGAAATTAATACTTGTAATTTCAACTCATTGTTTAATCTCAGTGTCATTTTTATGAACTTTTGTCAGCTTGTAATTGAGAAAGTGAACATTTTGCACTCCGCTCATCAGAATTTAAGCACAACTTCCATTTTGTAGAGAATTAGCAAATAATTATCTTAGGGACAGAGAGAATTTTTTTTCTCTCTTCAGTATTAACCTGTTTACAACTCTTCCATTCTGGACGTGGCATTTTTCCTAAAAGAATTCGTATTTCATTATTGCATCCTGTGTAGTCTGGATAAAATAAACAATTGTCTGTGTAAGTCAAAAACAGTCCCCTCCAAACTACTGAATTCTTGGTCAAACTTGTGAAAGGAATTAGTCACCGATCCTGTAGATTAATTCCTTTCCTTATAAATTTGATTTGTACTGAATTTAACTCAAATGCATGTGCTCATTACTACATGGTTGGTCTATGGTGTTATCTGGTGTTTCTTCTTAAAACTGTTAAAGAGAACACACAAATTTAATTTAACACTCTAGTTTGCTTATTTGTTTTCCTGGAATTTTTTTTTTTTAAGAAATGAAGATTAATAATTCAAAATAAGAATACGCCTCACTTGTTCAATAACACCATAAAATGCTTGATAATCAAATGATAGAAAAAAACGCTGTTTATTAGCAATCCCTTTCTTTTGATACTCTGAGAACATCTTGCTAATAAGCTAAAATATTTTCTGTAAAGCTACATAATGCATAGCTTTGTTTGTCAAGAAGTGTGGGTTGGTTAGTGGTTTCAAGAGTAAATCCAAATCTTGAATGCCAAAAAAGGCAAATCAACAACAAAAACTTGCTCATGGTGCTTGAAAAATCTCTGCTTCCCTATACACATAGTTCAGATCAGCTTGGCACACCCAGATCATAACATTTTGGGGGAATATAGTTTTACAATTTGGTATGTAACTTATTTTGGCAGTCACAAATTAAATACGTCAGTATACATCAGCACATTCTCGTAGCTAATGTATTTTTAAGCCTCTTCTGTAAGAAAAAGCATTATAAAAATTTTAATCTTTCTCTGTTTCAAGTGTTTATATTTATCATCTGCATAAACCAGGCAGAAGTTAAAATATTTACATAAATATTCTAAATAATGAAGCAAAGCTCGTCCGTAATTAGTGTTTTTTTTCACAACAGGCTGCCATTAGAACCCAAACCCCAACATGTGCCTTCTCCCTCGTCCTCCATGAAATCCTGAAAAGCTCAATCACAGCCCTCCGCATCTTTTTTTCCACGTCCATTGGCGTACCGTAAACCGCCTTCCGCTTCCCCCCTCCAAGACCAAAAAAAAAAAAAGAGAGAGAAAAAAGGAGAAAATCCCAGCTCCCATCGGATTTTCTCCCCTCTCGAAGCACGACAGACACCTCGATGCGCTGCCCGCTGTGTTTCTATTTACCATCGCGTGTCGTCCCGGGGAGCCCCCGCGGCCAGCGGCAGCCTCCGGCACGGGCTGCGCTAACGACCGCGCTTCTTCCGAGGGCACAGCCGCGCTCCCGGCGGCCGCCCCGGCGCTGCCGAGCCGCCGCTCGTCGGCGGGCGCGGGCAGGGGGCGGGGAGCGAGGGCAGCGGCCCCCCGACCTCGCGGAGCCGCCGCCGCCGCGCAGGGGCCGTTGGCGCCTCCATGTTGCTCCGGGGCCTAACGGCCGCCGCGAGCGCGGGCCTCGCGGGCGGCCCCCGCGCCTCGGCCCGCCGCGTGCCCGGGGCCGCGCCCCCGCCGGCCGCCGCCGCTCCCGCCCCGCGGCCGCAGCGGGACGCTGGGCGCCGCCGCCGCCTCACCCCCCCCGCCAGCTCCGCCACCTCCCCCGCCACCCGGCCCGGCCTCGCCGCCCGCGGGCAGCCGCCGCCCCTGCCGGCGCCGCGGGCGCGGAGCCGCCGCTGTTCGCCGGGCGGCCGCACCGCGCACAGCCGCGCTGCCGCCCGGCCCGGCCCGGCCCGGCGTGACCCCACTGCAGGCGGGCGGCCCCGTCCGGCCGCGGCTCGGCCCGCTCCGCCGCGGCGGCGGGCAACCGTTGGCCCCGGGGGCGCGGGGGCCGCCCCGCGCGCGGAGCCGCGGGCGGCCATAGTAACTCGTAGTAAGCGGCGCGGGGCGTGGCGCGGCGCCGGCTCCCATTGGCTGCGCCCTGCGCCTACCAGCGCCGCCCGCCGCCTCGGAGCGGGCGCCACTGGCTGCCGGGCGGGTGCGCGCGGCGCCGCGCGCCCGCCCATTGGCCTCCGCGCCGGCCCCCGCGGCTCGTGGCGCGAAAGCGGCGGCGGCCCCGCGCCGGGGGCGGTTGGGGGCGCGGCGGCGGCGCCGGGAGGGAGCGCGGCGCGGCGGCGCCGGGGAGGGGTGGGCAGGAGCGAGCGGGGCCGCCTGCGATCCGCTCCCCGCTGCGGGCTGGGGCTCGGTGCCGCGGTAAGTGGGTGCCGCGCCGCCGCGGGCTCGCCGGTTCGGCGGGGCCCTCTGCTGAGCCGGGGGGCGCGGCCCGCCCCGCCCCTCCCGGCCGCGGCCCCCGCCGCCGAGCCGGCAGCGCAGCGCAGCGAACAAAGAGGCGGCGGGGGAAGGGGCCGAGGGGCCGCGGCGCGGAGGCAGCGGGCAGCCGGCGCGGCCCGGGTCGGGCGGAGCGCGCTGCCGGGGCGCCGCTCGGGGGCTTCCTGCGGCCGCCCGCCCGCCGGGAGCTGCGCCGGGGCCGCCCGGCGCTGCCGCGGGTGAGGGGTGGCGGCTTTGTGCAGCGGCTGGCGCGGCTGCAGGGGCGGAAAGCGGCGGTAACTCGTGCTGGGGAGCTGCTGAAGTTGCCGGAGCAGAGCGAGCGCTTCCCAGCGCTGCCGCTGAAGAGCAGCCGCATACTTACCGCCGCGTCTGAAGTTCCGATTGTAAAGCACAGTAAAGCGTGGCGATTTAATTAATAAACATGGGCGTAGGTGCTGGCTGTGTTTAGGTAAATGAAGCAAATAAATTACACGGTGGCATCTCAAGTTTGGGGGCTTGAGGTGTATGGAACACTGTAGCAGGCTCTGTTCAAGCTTTTCCAGCAAAAAAGAGGCATAAAGAGGGTCACTATCTGAGTTATTTTGCTTACCAGAAAGTTAAGGAAATTCTTTGTTTTCTAATGTTGAGAACTCTTACATTATTGTATTAAAACAACATAAACAGTTTCTCTGTCAGTATCCCCACATAGAAAACATTGTGACTGTGCTTTAGAATGAGTCTGGGCATTGTGATTTGAAAGTAAATATTTTATTCTTACACTTTGTCAAGGGATCTCTTTATTCAAATACTGGTTGTTCAACCTATTTTATTTTCAGCTTTTAAACATTTACGAATAGATCTTGCAAAACAAAAATTTGCTCATGTACATTTAAAATTAT
Source organism: Dromaius novaehollandiae (assembly GCF_036370855.1). NCBI lineage: Eukaryota > Metazoa > Chordata > Aves > Casuariiformes > Dromaiidae > Dromaius > Dromaius novaehollandiae. Next base: position 39,541,045 of record NC_088099.1, on the reverse strand, counting down.
ATAAAATTAGCTTAAACTCTTGCTTGGATATATAGAAACTCCTCACCAATATTATTTTGCTTGGCACAGCTGAATTTAAAAAGGAGTTTCAAAATAGAGCTGTTACTGTATTTCAATTTGATATTTGAAATTTGAGATCATTACAATAGTAGAGAAGAAAGACCATAGAGAAAATATAAATATATCATGTACAACACGGCCAGACAAATTCAGAAATTTATTTGATCAAGTGACAGGCGTAATTGCCAATATGGCTTCCTCTGTCTACAGAATATTTGGTGGAGCTTTTTCAAGAAGTCAAGAACTGAAAATCAAGGCATTATTTCAGAAGCAGAAGTGCTTCTCACTTTTTAACTTTAATTTAACTCAGTTCACATGTTTTTTGTTTTGCTTGTTTTGTTTTGTTGCATTTTAGAGAAATCAGAATATATTTCTTGTTTGCCCCTTCTTTGATCGAGAAAGTCCTTTGCCAAGGGGGAAAAAAAGCAAGGGAGGGAGTAAAATGGGGCAACAACCCAAGCATGAAATCCCTTTGGAGAGAACAATGAGACCCTCCTCCCCAGGATCTGTTTTGCCTTGCTAATATGAGAGAGATGTTTTCAGCTAGCAGTCAGTATCATAGGTATCTGGTGAATTCAGCCTCAGCACTTTCCATATCTTAAAGTTATAGGAAGGGAGAATTAAATTTGCTTTTTTAATATCTGGTATTAGCTAGATTTTGATGCCTAGATTTCCCTCCAAATAGTCATTATTTATTAATAAGAAAAATCTTGATTTTTTTTCCTCAAAAATTTGTAGTGTAACACATGCTGACCTCTGAAGAAATTCTGAAATGTTTTGTAACTGAAGATGTTTTGTTATTTTAAAAGCAAAATTGGAGCTGCTAACTGCAGAAGTTTCATAGAGTTTGCAAGTTAAAAAAACAGTTTTAAATTATTTTATTATCCTAAAATAAAATTCTTCTGTAGCCTAAAGTTGCTAAAAATTCAATGCCTTCCAGTCCAAGTGATGTTTTAGTTTAGATTTTGTTTCTGTCTTTTACACATCCTGTCAGGGATAAGTATTCTAATTTCCAGGTAATGTTCATAAAAATAGTTGTTTAAATTGGCTGTTAACACATGTACGCTTTGAAGAATCTGCTCATGAATGTTTGTTTGTGTTTAAAACGTGTTTACCCAGCACAGCATATATTTTTGTCATTTCCTACTTATTATTTTTCTGAAGATCAGAAAGAAAGTTAAATACAGCTGAGTTTTTGTTTCTCCTCTCTTCCTTAAGCGGATTGAATGTTTGAGTCTATGAATAATAGAGTATATGGTAATCTAAAGCTACCTGTGAGGCTGAGCTGCAGTATTATTGGCTCCTCCTGCAGACAGTAGAGCTTATGTCTGAATAATTTCATCAGGTCATTTCAGTTATTATTTATCTGATTTTAAATAAATTAGCCTCAATCTTCTGTGTTTCTCTCAAAAGCCATACCATATAGTTGTTTCCTCTGCAATTGGTTACTTTAGTGTATTGTAGATATTTTTAGGTATGAAATGTTAAGGAACTCAGAAGAGATGTATTCAGATGGGTATTTTCACTATAAAATGACAATATATCATATTATACAGACACATTATATAAGGAAATACCTATATTTCCCCCCTAAGTTATGGTTCTCTGGTAGTTAATTAGTCAACCCAGTTTAACTCTTATTTTTGTAAAACCTTTTATTTACAGTCTAATTATTCCCAAAAGTAGCTAAGTAAACTAACTAAAACTCATATAAAAATAAGCTTTTTGGTTTTGTTTGTTTGTTTTTTTTTTTTTTTTTTTTGGTAAGACTATTATCATCTGGTATTTCCAACAGTATCATTCTGAATCTCTGGGTAATAGAGGTCTGTAAATCAAACAGAATTTGCATTCCCATAAGGCATAACTTGTGAAAATAAATACAACTCTTATGTATGTGCTTTAGTTTTGTCAAACTATAGTGCTACGTTCATGGTAATTAATTCCTGTTTTAAAGTTCAATGTACATCTCAACTGAGCAACCGTTGATGCAACTGGGGGCACATAATTATATCTTGGGTTAAGTAGTAGTTTGTACATGTTCCAGATTCAACTTTTTCTTCAAGAAATATTTTTGGTCTCTTTAAAGATAAATTTTTTGTAACAGTAAACAATTTAACTAAGTTCTTAGGTGCTTACTAAAACTAAAGTTAGGAAATCAAGCAAAAAAACATGAAACAAATGATATATTTAAGCAAACCTATGTCTGCAAGTCTACTTTGAGGCTATTTTTTGCAAGTCTGTTTAGAGTCCATTGTTTGGTTGTATAGTAATTTTGTAGGAGTAAAACTGAGCTCACAAAATGCTCACTAACAGAGTACTATAATGGGGTCACAAAGGCCAAAGAAAAAATTCAGCTTTGTTGCCTCAGACCTGTGATAAAGCCCCAACCTATATGTAAACATTTAGTGAAGCATTCTGATATGCAAGAGTTAGAGGGAAGGCTAATGTCCGCCTTGTTTGCCATAACTTAACATTGTGAAAATACAGCAAAATTTTGTTAGCAAAGACATAACAAAATTTTTCTTTATTTTCATTCTTTGGATGAAAAAAATAAAAGTTAATTGCATGTGACAGGTTTTTTTTAATATTAAATGACAGATCCAAGAAAATTCAGCCATGTTTGATACCCCTTTGTTTTAGCTTTGCATGTGTTTCTAATACTAATAATGCTGAAATCCTAATTTTGAACTAAAGCACGGTTCTAGTCAAAATAAGATCTTAATATTTTCTCAAAACAAAAAAAATCCAAATATCTGTTCTGATGCTAATGAAACATAGATGCAAAGTAATCTAATTGAATTGAGTGTTAAAGCTGCTTAATTAAACCATGAAATTCAGGAAATTCTAGTTAAATTTCCTACAGCACTGGCAAGATAGTAAAAATACAATACTCTCTCTTAAAGTTAAAGAAGTCAAAATAATTGAAGCTCTGTTTCTAAGACAATGAGAATAACTGAAAATATTTCATATCAGCAGCATAATCTAATTACTTAGTCGAATATAACATTTTGATGTCCTGATTTTGTCATTTTGATTGATTGTGCAATCCTAATGCTGTCTTCAGCTCTAGGTAGCTAAAACTAGCTAAAATATTGCTAGTTTTTATCTGAATATATTTTCACCAAGTTGTAGTTGTTTACTTTGAGAAAGAGAGAAGTGGGGGTAGAGGGAGTTAAGCAGTGGAAATAATAAGAGAAAAATGTTTCCTGGCTCTACTAAGTCAAAGGCCAACAGGTGCCTACTCAGTTTCTTAGCAAAACAGTCATTGGCCTAGCTAAAAGGTTACGCTCATAAGCTGTAAAGGGGGATTTTAAAATGCCCGCTTTTGAAGAAACAGAACAAACCCGATTAGCTTTCTGGATGCAAATGTTGTCAGCCTAATTTATATTTTTTACTCATTACCCATAAGTAAATTTCAGAGGTTCAAAACTAAGTTCTAAGTTGTTCGTGGGTGTATTCCAGTGAGGACCAGTTAAACGTCAAGTTTCGAAGTTCAGTTGTCTTAATAATTAGGAAAGAGGGAACAACCCTTTCCTTTCCAATAGGAAAAATGCGCTTTGCCCCATATACGCTTTCAGACAGCTTAGAAACTGTTTTGAGCATGTACAAAAAAAATGACAAACTATAGCCTAAGGGAAGATTTTGTTTTCTCTACAAATTATGAGTGAAAAAGGAGTGAAAAAGATAGAAGGTTTTATATCTGAAATCTCCTCAAGAACCCTATTATACAGGTGCATACTGCTTCCATCTGCTGAAAATAAAGCTGCAACTGATTAATTTTATTCTTGTACAAAATGTTGGGTTTTTTCTTTTTTTGTCATATGATGGACATCTAGATGCAAAGCTATACTGTAACACGTTGCATCTATGTATGCAGGGTCTCATCTTAAAACTTCTGTGGAGCATGATGAAGAGGCAAAACAAGCCAGCACTTGCTCTGCAGTTCTGAAGTTGTAGGTCAAACAGTGGAAAGCACTGAACACCTCTGAGATCTGTTCATCAAGTGACTATTTCTGGTTGTAAACATTATACGTGTAAAACCCATGTCCAAAATTTAAGAATCTATACAAATGCTTGAGTTTATTTTCCCAACTGTTGAATTTCTAAAGTAATAAAACTAATATTTTATTTTGGATTTGCATTACATTTTATAATTCTAGGATTTTTTTCTCCTGTATTTGTTCTTACTAATGTGTTAATTTACTAATAATTTTTACTAAGACATTTTCTGATTTTTTTTAATTTTGTAATCTTAAAATCAACTTTATATCTCTATTGACACTTTTTGTACACTTTGAGGTTACAAACATTCCTGAAACTAGAACTGCTACATCTGAAATCAAGTAATAATCCAAAAATTACGAAATCAAGAAATAATGACAGCAGAATAAAACAAAAGTTTGTTTGTTTTGTTCTGGGAGAGATGAGGCATTCCTTGCAATTAAATATTGGAATACTGCACTTCATATTTTCAGGCAATCTATTCTTTTTGGTAGCTCTTCTCTGTTTGTACGATCCCTTAAGTATGTAAAGAATGAGCTTTAGATATGGCAACATGGTGTATTTCTGACTGCATTAACAATCATCATCAATGACTAATCAAGTGGCAGATGAAAACCTTTCTTTGCCTTAGAGTGAGAACCTGTTTTATGTCTGGTTGCTATTTTGAACTTGAATCTATATGTAACCAAATTAAACTGAGAAAACTGTGCCAACAGAGAATATATTAACACAAAATCTTAAACCCATTTTAGCGGGGACAATGTTCTCTCTTAACAATGACTTGTCTTAAAATAAGTATGGCTTCCTTTGCTGCAAATTTCTTTTGTGAAGAAGTTCAACAATTTTCAGAAAAACTCAGCTGAGTAATGTTGTAAGATATGTCCTTGCTAGACTTGGCGGGGCTGCGTTTGGCTGGAGCCGCCAAGCTCTAGTGGGGAAAAAAGAGGAATAGTGGCCACTGAAGCTAATTCGCATTGCGGAGGAAATGCTCCCTTTGCTTGGACACATCCTGGGTCACCTGGCCGGGGCACAGAGAGCTGTCCTCTAGAGTGGTGGCAATCAGCCTCATTTCACTCATAGTGTAGGTTTTTTAATTAAAAAAAAACCAAAAAAAGCGCAGTCCTGCACCAACAGACTCAAATCCACGGTGTCACTGTGAGCGGTAGAGGGCTTCAGGTGCACCATTTTATTTTTAAGATGTGAAATTGCTATTGTCTCGCTTTACTGTGGAAGCCCCTGCATGAAGCCTGGATAGAAATGTGCACCAACCGTTAAAACCCAACAGATTTAATGACATTTACAAGCCCATAAAGCAGGTTCCACAGACATGTCCGACCTAACAGATGATTTAAGGGCAGTAGTGGAGGTTGGGTTTGTGTACACACCCTTCCCTTACAGCTGGACATTTTAACAGAAAACTGCTTGAGTGAACCCAGTTAATCTGCATCCTGTTAAGAAACTGGGGCATTCCCTGCAATGATTCTACAATATTTCAAAAAATGAAGGGAGAAGCGTCTAAAATTAATAGATGACACTTCTCTTCCTCTGCTTTTGCCTCGAAGTGCAACAGTCGCAGCTAACGATTAATTAAGAAGCGTGCCTCGGCGCTGCTGAAGCAGCTTGCTCCAGGAAGTTCAACAGGAAAGACATCTTTGTCGGGGTGAGGGCTGGCCATGGCAGAGCCGCAGCCCCGGCCGAAACAATAGACACTTAAAGCTCAGGCAGTTCTTCCCTTCTTGGGCCAGCTCGAGCGGGTGAGCGGGAGCTGGAAGCGGGGCTGCTAATGCCACGGGGAGCTGGGTATCTACAGAGTCATCGGAAACTTCGTGTTCCCCTCCCCTCGGGCAAATATTGCGGCTGGGTGTGTTTCCCGGGGGGTTCTCCTCAGCTGAAATGGTAGGTGAGGCTCAGCCACAGGCATGGACGTGCAGGGTGGCCGCAGGATGGGGCGGCCAGGGAAGGCCCCCCCTGGCGCCCCGGGGCTGCCCCCGGCCTTGCTCCACAGCACGCGCTGGCTTCAGCAGCGCCGGGCGGCCCACGCTCTTCCCAGCCACGGAGGCAAAGCCGAGGCGGTCGCCTCCTCCAAAAAACACACCCCGGGGGGATTTTCGCCCTCTCGGCCAGCCGCTGGCGGCCGGGGCGTTGCTCCCGGCCCTTTGGGGCCGTGGGGCCGCGGGCCCGGCGCCGTGACGGGGGTCTCCGGAGATGCGCAAGCGTGGCTCGGCGAGGCCCGCGCTGGCGGCGCTGCCCCTCCTTCCCCAGCCGCCTGCTGCTCTCCCATCCCCCCGCAGCTGCCAGTGTCCCTTCCCATCCCACCCCACCAAAAGACCTGCTGGCCCCCGCGCCGGCCCCGCGGGCCGGCAGGGCAGGCGGCTGCCACCGGGCCCCCACTTGGAAAGGGCAGGGAGGGCGCGTGCCGGTGCAGCAGCTGCTGGAGAAACCACACGCTTCCTTCTGGACGATGCTCGCTCACAGTAGCCGCAAAAGCCCAAGTGTTTAAAAAAAAAAAAAGAATAGAAATTCTCCTTTCAAAGCAGCAGAAGGGAAGACACCAACATTTTCCTTTTGAACGGCCCCACAGAAAATGCTCTAACCTCAAGCAAAGGAAAAGCCAAACCACCCGAAAATGTTTTAGGAGGAGCCTGCTTTACATTAACAATTCACAGTTGGCACTATACATATTTAAATGGGGACACTATTAAGCTTGCATCTATTCAGACATATGTCCCTAGCAGGGGTGCTGGTTCTTCATATTTTCTTTGGCTGTGGTCTTGAAGGGAGGACAGCCAGAGCCAGGGGAAGCGTGTGTACACATGTGCCTCTCCAGAAAGTGCCTTTTACATCCCTGCATAGGTAACACAAATGTCCTTCCCAAGTGTTATAGGTAAAGCTGCTCTTAGAAAGAACAATGTCCAAGGCAACAAATTCCAGCATGTTTCCTTTTCCTCCAGCAAAAGTCAGGGGGTAGCAATCATTAAATCAGAGAATAAATCACGTTGCGGGAGCACTTCCTCACAAACAAGACTGGATTCAACACATTTAAGGTAGTGTCATAGTCACTGCCTATCTGCTCAGCATTTTTTTCATGGTTTACAGTACTAGCCTCCTTGCTCTCTTCAGACTTCACATTTTCAGCACAGTAGTATCCTTGCTATTCAACCCAGACGACTAGTTGTGAAGTCTGATGTGTATTTGATGTGTATTTAGGCAGCAAAAGCCTGACGAACCTCTAGTGCTGCTTATTTTCACACCCAGTCTCTACTCTCCTTCACCCAGCTGCTCATCATGTCTTTCCTGTTTCATCTGTTTTTTTCCATTCCGCTTCCCCTTTCAACTGTTGACAACAAGCTCCCACCCAATTTTCTCTCTCCAGCTGTTACCCCTGTTCCCCTTTCTCTCTACCTGCCTCCCTCCCCTCTCCTCCCTACTGAGCAGCTTTTTGTGCCTCCATCCCACTGCTCCTTCTCTTAATGGGGTTTCTGTCGCTTGTGCTGTGCCTTGGTACCCATGTTGCGTGGAGGGACTTTAACCTAGTGTCCTCCTGACCCGGGCCAGGAAGGCTGAAGTCAGAAAGTAAAATCTTTTGTCAGGATTTCCATGAATGGTTCACTTTGGGGGAGCCTGGTGCAGGGCAGTTCCTCTTACCCGGCCCCCAGCGTCTACACTTTCCCTCAGAGCAGCCAGTGCAGCACCAATCCCCGTCAGTGCAAAGACGATTACGCTTCAGGCTATGAACTGTGGAAAAAAAGTTGTTCTGGAGCTTCTGTAGGTCTCCTCGTTCCCAGAGCTCCCACTTGCCTTTGAGAACAGATTTGGAGAAAGTTGCATTTTGTTAGCAACTTATTGCTGTTTCAGGGGAAATCTGTGGGTTCAGGGAGGCTTCTGGGGCAGGTGGAGAAGATGCAGCACCAAGCACTGCCGCAGCACTCGTGGGAGACTGGTTGAGTACAAGCTGCTTGAACAGCACCTTTGGGGGTTGGATTTTTAAAAACAGTGCTTGGATATTTCACAGCTCTCTTTTCTTGACTGATCAAATGCAGCCTTGTGTGAGCTGCACTGGGGTGTTGGGGAGCAGCTGAGGGTTCGGGGAACTGCTGCTGATAGCATAGCCAGGGTCAGGGCGCTCTGAGACTCCGGCAGGCTCCAGCCATAGCAGATCCATTTTTTGGCAAGAAATCGGCATTAAGATGGATAAGAAACAGTGCAGACCCCAAGCTGGGAGGAGGAAGTTAAAAGCAGACGAGATCTTTGTGGGTTTGCAGTAACTGATGTCTGACAGGAAGAGTGAGTTCATGGCAGCATAAGGAAAGGAGAAAAAGGAGGAGGGCAGTAGCAAAAATCCATATTGTTCACTTAGGAACTAAGGAGTCTTCTGACTCCAGAAGGCAAACAATGTATTGGATGCAAGGGGAAAATAAAGACTATTTCTGTAGCTCGCTCTGAAACTTAAGTTTTGTTCTTTTATTTATTACATTAATACTTTAATTATGATTGAAACACATGATCTTATCATCTTCCCAACAAATCTCTCTTTTATTTTGAAATTTTACAAGTTCCGTGGTTAATAATTCAAATGTTAATAGTTTGTACTCAGTAAAATACCGTAGCAACTTTCATTAATATGAAAATTCAGTGTAGCAGGAGGCAAGGAAGGGGTGATCTGGTTTGCAGTCCCACAGAGAGACAAAGGGATGCTGAGAGTGTTTGGCAGGTAGAGAAATCCTTAGGACTAGCTATGGAACTTGCTGAGATAAAGCAGAGAAGTGTAGATAGCGTCATCCACTGTCAGAGGTGACCTCTTGGCCACGCAGAAGATCTCTGTATCTTCATGTTCTCAGCCCCCCTCTCCTTCAGAGACAGGGGTCTTCAGATTTCCGCAACTGGCTCCTCCCACTGTGGTGCGATCATTGGTGTGTGTGTCCAGGAGCTTCCTCTCTCCCAGACTGTTGTTCCCAGGGTCTTCTGTTCCCTCTGTCCCTGGCATAACTTTCCTTTCTTTTCCCCTTTCTGCTTCTTCAATAATTTCTAAAGCTATGTCTGAACTTTCCAGTTCTCACTGCTACCTGCAGTCTCGCAGCTTCATTTCCCCCCTCCCTACCAGTGCTCCAGTGCTGTTTAGCAAAGCAAGGAGAAAGTCCTTCTGTACACCTTCCCTCTTTCTTCACCATGGTGCATTCTCTGTTATTCCACTTGCTGATGCTCACAAATAATGACCAGCTTTTGCTACACACCCAGAGGACCAGCAAATCCCGTCTTTCTAATTCTAGCTATTCTCAATGTCACTTTTTCTCTTCCATCTTTATCAAGGATCAACTATATATTTTGAGCATAAGAGCCATCTGATTTGGATCACGCGCTCTCTTACTCTAGAGGAAGAATATTCTCACAGCAAGTGAAGGAGATCAAAGTGAAGCCTTCCCTAATTAAGTCTGATCTATTGCATGTGGTGAAATTTTGGAAATTCTCGGGTAGCTCTTTGGATTTCCACTCACATTCGTCATGATTAGTGAAAGGTTATGGAAAGTTTTTGCATGGATATCATCATCTAGAAAGTAAGCTGACAGCACCCCTTAATGAGCAGTTGTTGTGCTGATATTTAAGAAGCCGACTCATAAAATTAACACTATAGCCAGCTATAGCCATAGAGGCTCATCTTTCTTATACAGAAGATGTTAGAGAGAAGATTGGGACAAAATGACCTTGGTGACAATTGGAGCCTTCAGAATTTCGGGGCTGCTTCTCCCCTGGGGTGGTTATCCAGCATGGACTCTATCGCAACCCGACCCATGCTGCTTCCCAGCAGCGACCAGGGGTCAAACAGCCACCCTGATCCCTTCGGTTGCTTTTGATGTGCTTTCGGTAAAAGGCAGTGAGAGAGCAGTCATGTAGTTTTGGTGAAACTAGTGAGCTGAAAGTAGAAAACAGGAGGAGACGACAGCAGGTGGTTTTAGCAGGTGGGAAAAGTTAAGGTTTATATTTCCATGAGCCCCAAAGGGTGGTTGTGGCCATTTGGGTAGATAGCAATGTAGACTTCCTTCCTGTTGCTCCCCTGGGTCAGCTGGGCACTAGCAGAGAAGGTCGCATCTCTCTCAGATGTTGATATCTCACTGCATGAGTTTTGCCTGTACTGACAGGGTAGGTGGGTGGCGAAGCTGCGGTGGGGTAGGTGGATTCACTGACAGCTGCTGACGGTTCAACCAGAGGAGCTGGCAGAGATGGTTACAGCCCTCTCCCTTTTTTTGGTGAGGCTTCCCAGTGCAGTGTGCTGCTACTGGATGTTTTCATTGAAGCAGCACCCAGGAATTACTTTTTTCCATCAAAGACTAAAGGGACTGGATTTCATCTTTGGGACACAGCCTTTGCCAGAGACAGCCATCATTTTGTCATCTCTAGCCCAAGTTAATCTTGGAGGTACACCTGGAAGTTGTTGACAAGCTGGTGCTACACTGACACTCTCCCAATACGCAGACTGGGGCTGCTAAAGCTTGGGGAGCTGATCACAGCCCTCGCCCTGTGACAGGAGGAGCTACCTGGCACGTAGCAGAAGCCAAGCACTCCTCCTGCACGGGACGGGGATCGCTGCCACACAAGAGGCGCTCAAGGGTTGCTATCCTTCATCTGTCCCAGGCAAATAAGCAGCCTGGCAAGGCAGGAGGCACAGGTTACTTGCAGTTTTTTCAGAAACACTTCCCATTAGCTGCTGCTGCTTCTGCAGGTTTTACAGGACAAGGGGAGGAGGCAAAAGAAAGCAGAGGGTGTAGGGAAATTTGCCCAGACCAGCTCCCAAAAGGGAGCAAGGAACAGCAGCTCTTCTGCATCCTAGAGTGGGTTTCTATAGCTTTTCTTGGGATATGGATAATCTGGCTGGTCTCTCAGACAGCTGCGTAACTTTGTGTTCACAAGCTGTCCCAGCTACATCACTGGAAGCACGCTGTTCATATATAAAGTGTGCAAATGTTCCATCATGTTACTGCAGAGGAAATCCTGTGCTCTCATCACTGGCAGGTAGAAGTACGTTCCTGGCTTGTGGGGGTCGCGATGGCACCTGCACGCTGCTGGCATGCACAGTCCTGTGGACAAATATCCTGCTTCCTCGTCCTTCTGCCAGAAGATTTAACATAGGGAATGGTCTTTACTCATGTAAAAATACATACCTCACACAGGGGATATCTTAAATGCTCAGAGTTTCAATAATTTTGCCTAGCATCACATAACATGTTAGTGGCTGAGTGGGGTGCAGAAGCCACAAATCAAAACAGTGTCTTAAATCACTGCTGTGTGCAAGAAAAAGCTGAGCCAGGAAGCCATCAGATCTGCTCTGCTTCCCCCCTGATAACCTAGCCCTCCTCATCCTCAAGATAACACAGACAGCTTGGTTAGAGGAAAGAAATAACTGTCTCAAAGAGTGCATTTGGTGACTTGGACTGCTTTTCTGAAGAGGACAACACCTACAAAATTTACCTTAGAAGTGCTGTGCATAAAAATACTGTTCAGAGCTTTTTGGGGGGTGGGTGAGGAACAGCCAGAGGGGAGATGAGGCTATATACATGTTCACCCCAGGAAAGGCGGACCTGGAGTGAAAACACTGCCACGCGATTTTTTGCACTCCATCTGAACAAAAGCATCTCTGCTCGGGAAGACTGAGCGTCACCAGTTCTGTTTAAAAATAAGTACAAAAATAAATACTACACTCCATTTTGCTACACTTCCCAGTCAGTCCTTCCGGAGGGCCAGAAGAAGCTGCAACTGTTTCCATGAAGAGAGTGGTGGGAAAAAATTCCTGCTCCCTTCTTCCTCCTCCTCCTCTTTGCAGCACCTCTATTTCAGCAGACTAACAGTGTTTGCAAGGGTACACAGAAACTGTGCATATTCCAGGAGAAAGGGAGTCACTGTTAACACTTCTTTAAAGGCCAGGTATCACCAGTTGTTTAGATCAAGAAGAAGCCAAAGATGCCTATTAAAAGAACGGTGAGACTGAATTTAGGCTGGAACAGAGTTTGTTCTTGCTCAGGCAGGCACAGGTTGTCATCTTTCCCTTGGTGACTTGTGGAACACCAGGCAGTAACTCAGATCACAGCCGTGCTCTCCCACTCAGTCTCACTGTCTTCTACCTGAAAGGACCATAGTCCTGGTCACTCCAGACCATTAGCTGGCTTCTGCCCATGGGCTAGGGGACAGGAGCCGCTGTTTTGCTCAAGTTGCAGTGGAGCAGTGAGAAATATGTAAGGTCAGTGCTGGAGCGACACATGTCACTAAGGGCAGGACATGTTCCTATTTGTCTGACATTAAGCTGCCTCTTGTCTTAGCAACCTTCTTGTAAGAGTCATCTCCATGCCAATGCCTGAGGCAACTTTTCCAGATTTCTTTGGTGCCCATCTCATTAGAAAAAACTCTTCTCTCTCACATTCATTTTTAGTTTTCCTTTCCTGCTAAGTGCCACAGGCAGTATTAATGTTCTCCACCCTCCGAAAGGTACATTTCTGAACAAGAATCCCCATGTTCTGGAGCAGGTTAGCCCAAACCCATCAGCTTTCGTGCTCACACAGGGTATAGACTCAGGCTCCCTCGCAGAGGGATAAGCACAAGGTTAGAGAACAAGCTTTCACTTTTAGATAAGTTTTGACTTGCCCGTTTCACAGCAGCAAACTTCAGTTAAGTCTTCATTTAGCTGGTTCTTCCACACTTCCCCCCACCCTCCATATCCCTGCCTATTACCTACATAATTCCAATTATGCCTCCTTACTTTCTCCTCCTGTGCACTAGAAATGCCACACACACCTTCCCATTTTAGGCACAGCTTACTAACATCCCGGGAAATGGAATATCAGGTGGCTCCAGCGAGGACCGTAATACAGGAGAACTGTACAATATCCACAGTGGAAAATTCTTTTGAAGAAGCTAAAAGATGAAATAATTAAGCAGGGATCTGTCCAGTGTGGGAAGTTTGTTTAAAAAATAGGCATGTCCTTCACAGGTCTGGCAACTTCCTTGTTACCTGCCTCCATTAATTAATTAAATTGATAAATGATATTCTTACTCAAATAAGACTTCCAGTAGCTTAAAAGCAAAGATGAATAAAAAGCAGGTTGGCAGCCTTTTCATCCCTTGCTATGCTGTTCCAACAGGTGATGAAGATTTCCCTTTCCAGAAGCAGCCAGATGGTCACCACTGGCCAGGAAAGGTCATTCCTTTCTCCAGTTTGGGAACTCTGGTAAAATGATGCCATCCCAAGAGTTTCCAGCTTGAAGTTATGATACAACCAGGTTGGGCATCAGACACCTGGTTTCAGTGGTCTCCTCTCTACCTCGGAGGGGGGTCAGTGTTTCATTTGTCCTCTCTGGTGCAGTTTCAGCTTTGTGGTGCAACCACCTCAGGCTCTGAATGGGCCAACACAAAAAAACGGAGTAAAGGCAGCAGAAGCTGATACCTGCTCCCAAATGGTGGCGTTGCAAAGGTGCAAGATAGAAAAAAACGTGCACAGATGCTCTTTCCCTATTGTTCTCTGGCCAAAAATACCACACACTTCTCTGCTTCTGGAGGAGCTAGATACATGCGCAGGTGCAGCCAGCCAGTGTTTGTCCCTTGTTCATCTGGAGGTGCAGATGGGAGACGTCCAAAAAATGTTTGGTGTTTCACCTGGGTGCAGCCCAGAAGCGCTAGCAGCGAATGCGGGACCTGCTTGGGTGGGAGGTGGGAGGCTCCCGCGCCCCGCGGTGCGCGCGGCCGTGGGGCACGGCCACCAGGAGCCACCTCTGAAGGCTGGACAGGCTCTTCCTCAAGGGCATGATATGTCAATACCTGGGCATCACCCTCTTTCTCACACTGGAAAAAATAGCCAAACTGAAGGTACGGATAGCTGATAGGTAGAGAAGCAAGGGTTAAACACGGAAGGAAGGAGGTTGGCTGGTAGAAGGGCTGGTGCTGCCTCTGCCTTCATCTTCCCCAGGCTGAGCAGGGCGACTCCTGCATGCAGTGGTCAGAGCTCCTTGCCAAGAACCACCTCATTTATCTACTCAAACACAGCCTTGAACACAATCACCTTTTCTGTACTCCACCAGCCTTTTCAAACAAAAGTCAGGCATGCAAGGAGCCGAGCCCCCAGACCTTCCCGGGAGGGCGCTGAGCCCCCAGCCATCCCAGCGGCCCCTCCAGCCCTCGGGGGGGATGGGGAGAGGGCAGCCGCAGGGCTGAGAGCCTGGCGAGGGGGACATGTCCCTAACCCTGCCCAGGAGTGTCGGCGATGGGAGGGTTGCGGTTAAGCACCAAAGTTAGCTGCATGGAGACCTGCTCCCCAACGGCGAGTTTAGTAACAGTGTACAGACCGTGTGGTCAGAGTTTGGACTGGGTTCTGTAACTGCTTTTTAGTTAACCTGAGAAATAACCAGCATCTCATGTGACCCTTAACTTTGCAGCCAAGATCTCAGGTTTCTCTGGCTTTGGAGTGCTAAACTGCATGGTAAGATAAAAGGTACGATAAACCCCAGAAGTTTAACAGAATATTAAAATATTAACATGGGTTCTGTAGTGCTTCAAGAAAAGCATTGGAGTTTGAGGGATCTGAGGTGCATTGCCAGCTGCTCCACAGTGCCCAGCTTGTGGCTGCCACATCAGTGCTCAGCCATGCGGGACCCTCCCTGCCAGCCCTGGGGAGAGAGCTGGTGGGATGCAGTAAGGGTGGTCTGGGAAATGAGGCCTCAGCCTCTTCCCCTGACTGAGGCAAGCTGCATTTCCTTCATCGGCTGCTTCCTATCCACAAGGAAGAGAAACCCCTTGGTGTTTTGGTTCCAGAATTACATTCTTTGAAGCCACATAATTTCTTGCAACATCTGCTTGGGTCCAGATAAACCAGTCCTTAAAAATACCCCTATGCAGGTGTGGCCACCTTTATACACTCTGTATCTATCAACTGTGGTATAGACCCTATGACCTTATTTATAATTTCTTGGGAGTTACTTAGCCATCTTTCCTAGATCCTTTTGCAAAGAGGCCATTGTTCTCCAAAGCTGGAATAGACAAAATAAAAGGATGGAAGAAGGGTCCTCTTTGTTTCTGGAAAACAGATTAAATATTCTGTTCAAGATTACACATGTAGGCTGAGCTAGGACCTGAATCCAGCCCTCCTACATTCTCAGAACATCAGGTGTCTTTATGCCAACAGGAACCTTCCCCTTTGGGGAGTATTCTTAGCTATGTTGATATCTACTCCAGCTGTTAACTTTAACAAGGTTTTGTCTTATTACCTTCTGAATATTTATTTTTCTTGTCTCCTTTCCACAAAATCCCCACATTGGTTGCTGTCATCCATTCCAGCCTCCAATAAATGGAAGATAACACCGCATATGAAAGGCTGTCTAGAAATCATTCAGATTTTGAAATGAGGATGTTTTATTTAAAAACAAGAAAAAACACCTACATTTTGTGTTCAATATGTGTCAGAGACCAGAACTGGATTTTTGGTTTTAGGGAAGTTTTGCTCTTGCTACCTTTTCCCTCAAGGACTAGTAGCAAGTGTAAGGATACAAAACACGCCGTGGGAGAGCTGGCTGAAGGGGTGCCAGCAGCCAGGTCCCACCGCAGCCGCACAGAGATGCGGCTGGGAGGGCTGCAGCAGCCAGGAGCCTGTCGTGGTTGTTCAGGCTCCCATCACCACTCAAGCAGATTCTGGATCAGCCACTTCCATTATTGCTTGTACTTACTGTAAATGTATGAAGGATACCTCAACACAAGCTTGACGCTTGTCCTGAGCTTGGCAAGTAACACTTATTTACCTGCATTAGTTTGGAGATGTTCCTGACTATCCAGATGCAGCCCAGGGAGAAGAAAAGAGGCTGGCCAATTTGCGAGGAGGAAAGGCCTTAAGATGTTAAATGTAGGTTAAAAACAGTTTTTCCCCTTTTTTGAGCTTCCAACCCAGAGGAGACCACTGAGCACACTAGCCCCATATGGCACAGGTAAAAAAGCCCAGGAGAACCAGGGGGGTTCAGAGCAGCAGCCCAGTACCCAACCAGGGCAGCAGCCAATGGAAGTCCCACTGCTCTGTTAATGGGAAGTTTTATTACCTGCAATTAATTAATTAATTAATTAATCTTCCTCTGAAAAGAATCAATTGTTTTGAAGAAAAACTGTTAGAGGCATTCACACCCTGTGGAATTATACAAACCATTTAGCCCTACTGAAGACTTCTGTGATGGTGTATTAAAAATTTTTTTTGAAATCAAACCCATTTCCCCTAGCTTCCAAACATCTACTACATAATATTGTTAAAGCTGCAACACAGGAACCCAAATTGGCAGTTCCTCATGAAAGAGAGGGTCCTCAGCCAGGATCAGTTCAACTGTAAAGTAACTATGGGGTTTTGCATCTGGGATTTCTCAGTGTGAAATAGATCATCTTATTGCTCTTGAGATTTTATTCCTCTCCCCCGACCCTGCACTGGCTCCAGTAAGCTGAAGGAGGAGGGAACAACTGGCATCTAGAGCAAGGGGTAGGAGAAGATAAACAGAAGCATTAGGAAAGCACGTTAGACCATGACACTCCAGGAGCAGAAGATGGTAGCTGCTGAGAAAGTTCTCCATTCTGTACCCATTTTACTACAGCCCAGATCATGTTAAAATATACCAGCAGTGTATGCAAGGCAGCTATTAAACTAGTTGAACTCACCTTGATGAAGGAATTTTGTATTTCTCGTGAGATTAGACACTAGACAGTGTTCATATAAAGATCTGGATTGCCAGTATAAAGGAATCGCCTATCTTCAACAGTGTTTCAGTAAGTATTTGGTGATCCTTGTTTCCTGTATGAATTGTTGAGAGAATTACGTGCCTGTTTCCACAGAAACTATGAATGGTAGCAGAGCTATTGCAAGTTATTAAAGGCTATCATTGTATAGGGTATAAACATCAGTTACCTTCAGCTATCCTTCAGGTCCTCTTCATCTCCATGACTTTTAAGGTTTCAGCCATGAAATAGAGAGGATCAATTTACAGCTATTGAAGTATTGTAAATGAGTATCTCTTCTTTGTAACCTTGAATCCACAACCCAAAACACTGGAAGATGAGTTAGTTATCATAGTGCTGAGAACCTGAGCAAAAATGGAGCTGTGCAAGAGGGGCTCAAACAGCCCATGGTTCCTTCATCCCAGATTTGCAGGACCAGGCTCCACACAGAGCTGACCCTTTGCTCTACTTCACACTTTATATTTACTTCAGATTTTTTTCCTCTTTTAAAGCAAATAAAGACCTATGCAAGCTCCTGACCACAGCTGTGAAACATCTCTATGTACCGTTAGGAATTTTCTGACAGTACTTTCCCTTAGGATAAATCTTGAAAGCCTAAAGATGCTGAAGCATCTTAGAGGGTTATCTTGTGCCTTATCCCGTGATGCTGTATTCCATGTATTACTGGACCAAGCCTGCTTAAGAAAATTCAGCCTGGAAATTTTGGCAGGTCACAAATTACTGAGTTTGAGATGTTGTTCAGAGACTCTGTACCCTGGCTCCTAATATAGTATTGAAAGAAAGATGAGGAATCACAACTTGAGCTTGTGCAATAGTTGCACTAATACTTCTTCTCAGTGACCAGAGTTGTTACCCATCTATTCTTAACGCCTCATGTAACAGACACCTTCACAGCTGGAAAAAAAAAAAGGTACAATGCAGAAATAACTACTTAAGCTTAAAAAGTAATCATGTAAATGCTTCTTTTTAATCATTTGGCAACACAGTATGTTTAAAAGTGACTATTATCTAGTGTTCTACATGCTAAGCCTAGAATTAAGACTATGCAACAACCTAGATGAACAGAAGGGTTTTTCTAAATTCAGTTGAGAACTTAAACTTACTGTGTACCAGCACAAAGCAAAGGTTTTCCTTTATTTTGTTACTTAGCCCTGACTAAGCTTATGCTTTCTCTAGTTGTTTTTGTATTTTTATTCAGTTTCAGATAAAGTAGGTACCTGCTTAACTAGCTGTGTTTAATGAGACAGTATGAAGAGTTACCCAGGCTACTCTCTTTCACAGAAGTATCAGTAGTTTAATTAAATTGTTTCTCTATATCTATTCACAAGAAAGCAAAAAGAACTGCTCCCATCCTTGGAAATGTACTGAAGACAATATACTGAGGTCTCAGCTTAGTTCCAAGAAAAGCATTATATGAATGAGGAAACAGCTACAAATCATCCTTCCAGCTTCAGGACTGAGCATTTTAAAAGTGATCATTTAATTCTAAGTTATTCATATGTTAAATACATGTACAAGTGTGTCCAAATACTGTAAGAATCTACCACTGATTCACCTGTTCTTCAGATGGACTGTATCACTTCTGTCAACCTAGCACCTTCCAAGCAAAAGCAAATGGACCCCAACTCCAAGCATTAAACAGGAAAATAGCGCAAGAGAAAAATGAAGCACAATAATGCACCACAAATAAAATAATAACTTTGTTAGGGTTTATTCAAGTAATCTTAAAATCACTTGTCTGTATGAAGTTGTAAGTGAAAACAGTGTCCTCCTCCCCCCTCTCCTTTCTTTCCTGCTCAAACTAAGCATAGACACTCCTCTTTCTGGCTTTAGCTTCCAGCCAACAGGATTGCTAAGCTGCTCCTCAGCTGACTAATAGAACTTCTCAATCCTTGACAATTGTGATAGCTACAAATGCCATCACACAGCAAGAAATAGCCATTTTCTTGCTGTTATTGTTAATTCCCTGAGCCTGAACGTGCCTTTTTTTCCCTCCAGCTCTGTGGCTGTTTCCCATGCTTTTGCTTCATGTTACCTCACTATTTCAGCACACTACTCCCTTTGATTTTAAAAGAACAAAAAAAGGGTAAGTACCAACAGCTCTCTACATTTAGATTTTGGCACTTTGGTTTACAGGAGTCAATTTCATTAACACTTCCTTTCTTGTCTAGATCACCAGTAAATACCAGTAAAATTGTCAGAGTTGGTACATTAATTGATGCTGAACTTCAGTGATTCCAGCCATCAACTTTGCCAAAAGAAACATGCTATTTCACTTGGAAAGATTACTGCAGTGGCAGCAGAGGACTGGACAAATCATGAATTAACTACATTTTTAGAGATGTGGTCCATGCTGTGGAAAAACAACTGACTGTGAAGACTAGAACTTACAGCCATTTGTTAGCTAGAGGAATAGTTTCATATCCTTGGTTTTTATTCTGCTAAGAGTTTACTAAGTCCAATTTGGGAATAACACATAATGGATAAGAAGTGTTACTGTAACTTGTAAATTAGGAACCTGCTGTGTAATTGTTTTATTCTGGCATATTGTATCAAACTTTTAAGAAGATTTAGATACTTTAAGTCACTTGTAAATAGCCCCCTGGAACTGACATTCAATAATAGATAACAAAACGTTTCATATAGGTACTCTCTTAATATTATGACAAACTCCATAGTTAGGATAAGGATTCACCAATGCAAGAAAGTAACCCACCTTTTTGCCATCTTTTGCTAAGATTAACAAAAATTGCACTTAAAAACCTGGAATCAAATTATTGCTGTAGCTGAGCTATTTATTCAAAAGATACCAGAGAAGCATTTCTAGTCCCTGCCACCCAACTTTTCAGTCCCCACGGCAGGCACTGACACTCATCTACCTTCACAGTGAGCCATTCTGGGCAACTTAAATCAGCAGAAATCTCTTCTGGTGGCATTGCCTGAGAATCAGGATGAAATGATGCTGGCTGTGAGGATTAGGTCGTCCTGTTGCTGTGCCAACATTGACATTCAGCCAGCCACACGGTGAGTTAGTTCAGAGGGCAAAACTTGCCAGAAATCTAAACAAAGTCAACAGTGTTTCTCTCCTTCAACCATCTCACCATGAGTCTAGCAAGTGCCAAAGACGGCACAAGGACTATCCAATCTGCTTAGCCATCCCGTATAACTGCATGCTGCTTCTTGGGGAAAACAAGACTCCTAAAAAGATAGATAAATGCCAACTTTATTATCTGTACAGCCTATGGGCTGATTAGCCTATTTTTTATAAACCTATATACCAAGGTGGCATGTAATACAAAACAAGACAAGAAACTGCATCTCAGTGGAATTAACTTTTATTGAGGAAAAAAAGGTTTATATGTAGTTGTAGGTTTTTCCATCCATACTGTCAAACTCCAAAAAGGACTGGAAACAAAACTTGCTTAACCATTATTGCAATACCAAAAAGTTTTTTTTTTTAAATGAACAGCAAATTATACAACTAATTGCTACGTTCAATAAATAGTTTTTTCTCCTGCACTGATTAAGGGGAAATGTTCAACTGAGTATAACTAATAAAAAAAAGAAAAAAGGTTTTAACTTCAAATGTTATCCACTGTGTAGCAGTCTGGAAGCTTAATCTATAAAACACAGCCTTAATTTTCAGCATACAAGAATCTATTTTCCCGGTCAACCAAATATCAAATTTTGCTCTAGCTCAAATATTCTACACTCAAAGCAACTACCTGACAAAAAGATCCTCTGGTTCATGACTATCTAAATAAATTTGTCATTACAGAAAAGGCTCAAAAGTTGTTACTTGTTTCTCAAAGTAATGGGTAAACATCTTAACAGAAAGATTAACAAGTTACTTGGAAATGCAGGTTTATATTAAAGTATCTGAGTGTGTATATTACATATGACATGCAAGCTTTAAAAATATCAATGCTCTTCTCTTTTGATTAGTCAAGAGTCCAATTGTTTTAAAACCAAAATCAGAATGACTTCCAAAATGTATCAACACCTTGGGTTTTCTATTTAATTTTGCTTAAGATGTTTTACTACACAAAAACTACAACCATTACAATATTTAAGAGTATTATAATAAAGAGGGATGGAAAATAGGAATACTTCAACTGAAAATATGTATATTCTAAATGAATCAAAGATCTGTAAAAGAGCTGGATGGAGGGCAAGAAAGGGAGAATGGGAGGGAAAGCAGAAGGGAAGCTAATATCTGAACTTTATATTTAAAAATCACGTCCTCAACTGTAACTCTTCTGATCTTCAGTAGCGCCCTGGGAAAAAAAAGAAGATACCATTACTATAAACAAACTGTATACAACACAAACTCAGCTTGAAAATGCCCAATCAGATAAACTAGTTTTGCTGTCACATTCAGAACTGCCACTGACCAATTAATACTAGTAATAGCAAGGTTTAAGCCAGCCAAATTCTGTTTATTTATTTGCATTTACTTACTTGGACTATAGGAACGGGATCTTGATCGTGATCGGTACCGGCTATAATAAGGTGATGGTGATCGTCTCCTTTAAAGGAAATTAAAGAAAAACCCAGCAACATCCATTATGAAAGAGGTCTTATTCACACCATTTCTACAGAACAGAACCATTTCCTTAGCACTGAAAGATTTGGCCTGCATCAATGATTTCAGTTTTATTTGGCTGTGGCTTACCAGTTATTTAACAAATGCTTTTATATTTCTCCATTTGATGCTTTGCACTGTAAGATATTCCTAGACAACATTTGTTAAACCCTTAATAGCCCTGCAAGCACACAAGCTACTTTCACACATGCATACAACTCTTGTTTAACAATTTTCTCTGACACTAGGTAACTTTCAAAACAGTTAGATGATTATGAAGCATCAAGTGTACTAAAAGCATGCACAAATAAGCCTTTCTTAAAAGAGCACTATTCATTAGCTGTCTCTGGTTCTATATACAGTACGGAAGGAGTGTTCTTTTCTATTTTGCCCCCTACATTTGTAGGGCATTGCTCTGTCTCCTTCAGGTAACGAGACTGACCCTTCCCCCAACTGTTTATTGTGTAAGTGATTTACAGAAACCTTGAAGATTAAGACTACTTTAATCCTACAAAACATAATAATAATAATGAGGCTCTAACACATAGCATATATGTATGCAGAATCTTGCTACAGATGGGATAGCATTTCTGGCCACTTAACTTTACAGTTTTCCCACAAATCCATTGTTCTTACAGAAATAAACCGAAAATTAAGTACCTGTATCTGTAGTCATACTCTTCATATCTGTCATATCCTCTGTCATATCCCCTATCATAGTAAGAGTCACGGCGACGACCTGCTCCACCACCACCACCTCCTCCACTGCTGTTAGGAGGAAAAGAAAAAAGGGGGAAAAAAACCCAATCACCTAAAAAACCTTTAAGTATCTATTCTTCATCTTGATTTAAATTATTTAAAAGCTTTTTTTCAGTGTTCTTACATATAAGCACTTAAGATTATGCCATAAAATAATAATAAAACACTTAAAGAAAAGCATCTTCATAAAAAATCCACTGAGGATTTGAGCCTACCTCCCACCAAAACCAAAGACAAATGAGTATCTTAATACCTTCATTAAGCTAGATGTGTCTTAACTATGACAGATAAAAAAAATGTTTAAACAACTCCTTCAGTAAACTTTGATAAATCAAGGTACAATAAAAATCCAGTAGAATTTAATAACATGTTAATCACAATAATGCATACTTCTATATAAAATACTTTATGATAAAATAGAATTAGCAAAACTCTAAAATTTCAGAAAAACAATTAAGTGTCTGTAGTTCAATTTCTTCAGCCAGACTTCAAACTTTCCATTCAAATCAACTTTAGTCTCATTAAAAGAAAATGAGTGAACTTCTTACTGGGTTGGCCTGCCCATATAGATGCCTGGAGTGGGTGTATGTGCTCTCTTGGTGATCGAGTAATCCACCCGAATCCTCCTGCCGTCCAGCTCCATACCGTTTGCATGCTCCATTGCCTGCAGAAGACATGAGAAACAGGGACAGGGACATGAGATCTGCAAGCTACTGGTAACTATGAAAGGATAAGTACAAGACACACTATTTTCAGTCAGAAGGGCAAGCCCTGAACTTGTTTTATTCAGACTGGTTACTAGTGCCCCACTGTGGCGAATGGCTCGCCTCCGTCCCCCAGCCTGTTTGCCGGCAGTGTTACAGGACTGCACCGGGGCGCCGAAGTAATGTGACACGCAATCCCTTTTCAAGAGAGCACACTGCTAACCACTAACACAGTTGCTTTCCTTAGACTTTGTCTTCTACCCAGCAGAAAGGTAAACAGAAAGCCAAAGTAGTTTTTTCCTGCAAACTGCATCTTTCCTACCGCCATCTCCAACCCAGAGGGGACGGGTGGATTCAGAAGCTGTGCAAAGCAGTGGCTTCCTGTAGGGTGCATATGGCCGGATTACTGCTAGTCGGCTGCCATTTCATGCTCTCCCAGCCTCCTGCCATCTCCCTTACAAGGACCTACTCCAGCAGAGCTTAGTAAAATGGCGGGTTCAGACTACACGGATACCTAATTACAACCTTCCTCCCCACTCACTCTCACAATAGCAGCTAGCTAAAGCGATACACACAATGGTCTGCGCTCGAGAAGCCTGGGTCCTCAGACCCGCTCGCAGCCCATGCACACGCTCACTGGGTGTTCCAGCCCCTGCTTCTCTAGTTTTTGAATCAATACAATGGCCTTTCACAAACTCAAAATCATGAAAATAGCTTTTCAAAGGACCACAGCGCACATTTGAGAATTAGATTATAGTCATGTAACACTAACTTCAAAAAAAAAAAAAACAAAAAACACACTTATAATTTTAACAGTCAATGTTGGACTAAATTGATAGGTATTAAAATTTGCAAAGATAAAATTCTTTGGTTCTTCCACCCACTGCTTTAAGATCTCTAAAATACCAGTTCACAACACTTGGTTTGCCCAATATACAAATTATTTCCATTTCCATGTGTGGAGAAGAGACACTGTCACAACCTTGAGAGTTAAGCAACACAGCCACTTTGCTATTATTTATCTCTGAGACACAATATAAAAGGCTTAAAATATAAAAGGTGCCTCTGAGCTTAACATTTTCTTTGGTATAATAAAGAACTATTCAGAAATCTAAGCTTTTTGTAGTTTGCTAACAAGAACCTTATTGAATAAAATTATAGAAGAGGAAACAAAACTGACACCCCTATGGTTAATGTTTACATCCCCAATCTATAATTGACTGATATCCCCTAACCTATTTAATTGCACTTAATTTGCTTTAATAATGCTGTTTATATCTATACTATATCGCCACCTAGTGAGTTCTGTTCTCACTGAACAATACAGCAACTAGATATAGCTAACTGCAGGGCAGAATCAAAGAACATTTCAAGTCTTTCAATTTGCATTAAAATGTATGTTCTGACATTGAAACACGACCATTAAAAAAAACTCAAGACTAGGAAACTAAAGCCCTGTTCCACAAGGATGAACTAAATAAAAAATAAACACACACGCGTGTGCACGCCTGGAATGTAATAACCTAAAACTGAATGCTACAAAAAGCTGGCTGAAAAATTAGCTTCATGATAAAAAACACCTTTCTGGAAACATGGTAATAGGCAACGTGGCTTGAAAGGTAAGGAAATTTCTGCTTTATGGCATTTTAATGTCAGATCAACAACTTGCAGAGTAATAAACTTAGCTGACAACAAGCCAGTTCAAACCCAGACATCTGGCACATGTATCTTGTTCAGTTAAATGAATAAACACCTCTGAGAGGAAAGAGGAAGATTTATTTGACACAGGGAGCAGTACAGAGAAAAGCAACCTACCTACAAGACAGACAAGTTAATTTTGAGAGTCTTAGAACTCCCAAAAAGTGTATTACATTTCAGTGGTAGGGGGTAGTTTATAGCTACCACTCTACATGAAACCCAAAGGGCCTGGTCACAATGTCCAAAGACATACCCAACACAAAAACCTTTTTTTTTTTTTTTGGCTTTTAATAGCTGCCAATAAAAACTGCCAAATATAAATTTTTAAATAACCCAAAATCTTTACAAGGTATATAGACATACAAAGCCTTTTGCATTTTGGACTGCATTCTCCAAAGGCAGAAAGGAGAGGACTTAAGATAAACCATCATAAACCCAATATTCAGTCATTAGCAACCAGTAACTCCCTCCAAAGATGTCTTCAAATACTCTGCATCATGCTTCATGCACATCTTGACTCTTTGAAACAAAGATACTTAAGCTGCCTTCATTAGCTAAGGACTGCTGCAATATGACAAGTCTTCTTTTAAAATCTAGTTGTAGACAAGCAATGCAACAGTACAGATTTTGTATGAAGGCTTTCAAAACACACGAGTAATTTAAAAAAATGCAAAAATACCAGTAAACTTAAAATCAGATTATAATCAAGTTTGGGATTTTACAACGTTATTAGACTATCACTTTGAATTCAAAACAAACTTCAGTTTGCTTCTCTTAACTGTTATTGGGTATGCATGAAAGCTGTGTTAAAGTATTTAAATGTCAAAGAGGAAAAAATTTGCAAAGTCACTCAAACACCACAGAAAACACTTTCAGATACCGTCTAAAGGAGGAGTATATTTTCTAGATAATCAAATAAAACATTTAAGAAAAAGCCAAATTACATTTGGGTTTACACATTATACAGTACTCTTTTAGGAATCTTTAATTGTCAACAGTCCATTTTTATTTCAACATGTATTTTCTTCTAAATATCTGAATATTGTTAGAAGACTTAAAATTAGCCTGGCTTCTGCAAGATAAAGACAGTAAGCAGCAAGTTAACTAGATTTCAATAAGCACACAGTATTAGTTTTGGTTGCAAATTCTGAATGAAAAATTGACTTCATAGGCCAGAATATACACCTGTCTGTTGGCAGTCAGAAGACTGAATGGAAACTGGAAAAGACACAAGTAAGAATTCCTGGATTACTGTGTTATACTTAGGAGTAGTCTCTCCATAATAATAAAGCTTTTTCAAATTATTATCTGTAACTACTGTTAGTTTGACAAGATAAGCAGTTCTCAAACTAGAGCCATGACCTCTAGTGGCTCAAAAGAGTTACAAAGAAAACATGAAACTGAACAGAGTTCAATTTAATCTGATATTTACCACAGTATTTGGGGTTTTCCAAATGTATTAGTATTTGGGTAGAGTTAAAAAAAGAGCCTGGGAACAATGAACTTTTAATGATATGCACAAAAAAATTACAAAGGTGACTGGTATTAGCTAAGCAGTCAAGAACTCACTGAAGGAAATAAAATAACCTTTCAGTTTGTATAATGCCACAAAGTACAGCTTGAACAAGCAGACAGTGTGGGAAGTTTCTAAGAATGCAATCTGTACAGTGCTTATGGGGGAGGGGGGCTTCACTTTGCAGAGCTGTCAACATCCTTCATAAGAACTAATGTCACAGTCACTTTACATTTCTGCTACAAAAGTCCAAGTAAGATACCATTTGTATCGTACAAGCACATCAAGCTTTCATGTAATATTCTGTCTAAACTGCTTTGAATGACTTCAGTAATGTGACATCACTACAAAATTAGCAAAACACAGACTGAGTATACTTAGTAATTTGTGAGCAGTTGTTACAGCAATATTTATATACAACATGAAAGGTTTTATGTAGTCAAACACAAGCAAGTTATGTTGGAACTCATTTCTAGAGGTGTACTTCAAGATCTAAAAATAACTATGTAAAGACTTATATCCTAGGCAGTGGCATTCAAAAAAAAAAGTCCTTCCCATATTGTACTTAAATTTCACCAACAGAAAGATCCTCTTCACTGTATTATATGCATGGGACAAACAGACATAAAAGATTAGCTTTTTCCTCAGGATACTGATATCACTTGTTCAAGTTTGGATTTAATGAAGACATCCAAAAGGACATTCTGAAAAACATCCAACAGGAGGAGGGGGAGGAAAAAAAAAAAACAAAAAAAAAGAAAGAAAAACCCAACAACAAAAAACATAGCTTTTTTCACACTAACTGTAGTTTGCGAAGTTGAATCCAAGTGTCCATTTCACCTCTGAATGACAGTCAGTTTATCTACTCTAGTTTGAGGGGTTTGTAGACAATTAGAATATTGGTAATGATACACATGTATTTTTGATTTCCGAGTTTAAACATCTACTGATCATGTTTGGGTTTTTTTTTTTTTAGTACACTTTATAGTTTCAGAATCAAGAAATACACAATTTCAGAGAACTAAATGAATAACTGAATGTATGTTTCTATAAGTATTAGCAATTTGATGATATTTCAGTCTCCAGAAGCCTGTAACTTGTAATTCCAAACACGTGAGACATTCCTGTCTTCTTTTCTAGTATATCAAGGGTCCCTTGGATACCAGGAACGATACTTAAAGCATTTGTCAGACAAGCTATGGGAGAAATTTAGACCAATAGTGATGTTCCTAAACTGGCTAGCTTGCACCACAGATTAACTGTCTTGTGAATTAAGATAAAAAGACTCCTATAATTATTCTGGTCTTTAAAAATTGAATTACATGAATAGTTTTTTTTTCCCTTTTTCTGTATAACGCTTGTCTTGATTGCTAACTAACACCATTTCAGAAAAACAGTTCTGAAATATGGTCAAAAGTATAAATAGCATATAACTAGCGTTAGAAAACTGAAAATTCTGTATTACCAACATCTGTTCTAGCTAATGCTCCTCAGATGAGTTCTTGCAACAGATGCATAGTACATTCACTATAGTCTCAATTTTGAGAACTTCCACTTATATTATGACTGACTGGAAAGCAGGACTGCTGCAGGTGAAATGCCAGGTAACTGTACTAAGAATCATCACCCTAACCACAAAATGCTTTTTACTCCATATTATGACACTCTTACCAAAGACGCTTCAAATCTCTTCATTTATGTAACCTTGAGGTAAACAATCTTAGAATATTCTTAGTATACAGATTTGTATTCTTCTGTATCATAGAAAGAAATGGAAAATCCCAAACTAATAATAATGCAATGAGCAGGTGAAAATCCTTCACAGTTTAGCTAAAACACTACAAACCAAGCAGACAGTTTGGTAACAATATTGCAAATTATGAAAAAAGGATGTCAATCTATTGAAATACATCTTCAGCACAAGATGTTTACAGATCTCTTTGAACAATGTTGCAGTACTTCTCATATCTGGTTCTGAAGACTTAGCAGAAGGATGGTCAACATGATATGATACTGCAACAGACAAGGCCAAAAAGCAATTTAAAAGTATTGCTTTTCTATAAAAAATTCTTTAAAAAGAAAAACCCACAAAACACCATACCCATAGGGGAGAATATCCTTTCTTCTACAAAAAGGCACGTAAAACTTAAGTTTTTCAAACAAGCTTTTAACAAGCATGCTGAAAAGAGCACAGCAAACCTCAGGGTTTCTGGATCAATAACTGTCAAACCTCAGCATTCACTGTCTACTACATACCTCCACCAAATTTTGAACTGAAGACAGTGTCCGTGAGTTTCTTCAGTACGGGTCAGAGTATAATGAGCAAGTCAAGCGCTCTATCGTGCAAACACCAGGCCATTGCAGTAAAAGACATTTGATGGAAAAGGAACGTTCTGTCCAGACCATGAAGTTTTTTCTCAGGCTCAGCAGAGTTTAGGGGAGAGTAGAAGATTCCACAGGAAATTTCCTTCACAAAGGAAGCATGTGTCCAACTCTTTTTCTGGGTCCTGTTAAAGCGGAATGACTGAAGCTACTGTGATGCTCTGTCAGCCTCTCTAAGTAGGACTTATCGAAAACTAAACCTTGACCACTCTCTATAACCACAATGATCATTAACGACTGATTGTGACACCATCGCTGCCTTACCATTAATCTGAAGTCCTGAAAGTCCAAAACTACTTTAGCAATTAAGTGAAAATAAGCTTCACTACCCTCCACTGCTCTTTCGATATTTTATGTAGGTATGAAGAAACCAGAATGGCATCTGGATACAGAGCAGTTATACATGTAGCATATAGAAAATCCTAGAATAATACCAGTTCAACTCTACAGTGGAAGACTAATATAAATGAATGTCAAGTTCTATTTACTGATGTCCCATAAACTAACTGTAACACTGCTGGAAAACTATGCATTGAAAACAGACAAGCACTTAAGTACTCAGAGAAGAACTTAGAGGAACCTCACAAGATGGTCCTAAATTGTGGGTTAGGCCCATTATGCAGGTGTTTTTTTACTACAAACTGTAATTACATGTACCAGGTTTACCCCGGAATCATGCATCAACTTGGTAATTGGCCCCACTGAGAACAGCCGGAAATACCACCTTTTAAAGGCACTACTTTACAAGGTCAATGGATTTCCACAACACTGAGCTAGTATGTACTCAGTTTTCTTTAAACTGTAAGGAACTAGAAACTTTGTATCACTTTTCTTGAATCTTAGCAGATAGCAACATTTTAACCAGCTCAATAAGGGATCAGATCTGTAAGAAGGGTAACAGACCATGACGAAGATCTTGACAGGATCTCAACCCTACCAGAATCCACATAATCCTGCAAGTGATTGGTCTACATTAAGACAAGTTAGAGAAACTTAAACATAACTATTCACAATTCATTTGGTGCCATATTTCAATACCAACAGTGTTTGAAAGTACATCAGCTAAGAGGCTCCCTGCTATTACCTTTCTTGGAAGGACAATAGTGAAGATGGTAAGAAATCCTTAGAATTTGTCCTGTAGGATTCTATACCTATCTAATCCACGTAGGACTGCTTTAAAAGGCTGGAATTCAGCTAAACATCTACCGTTTTATATTCTCTTTATTCAGAAGTTTAGTTAGCTAGTAAGCAGTTTTTTGGTTTTTTGCATTTTTTTGTTTTTGTTTTGTTTTTGTTTTTTTTTTTTAAAGAGGAAGACTATTTACTCAGAACAAAAGTAAATAACATCTCTTCTATGCATACCCAGCTTTTCAGATTTGCATCTGTCTTCCACACTGAGAAGAATTACTTCATGTCCTTCAGCATTCCTTCTACAGAGTCTATGGCAGAGTTTCATACTCAGAGCTACAATATCCCTTTCTTCCACACTAACAGCCACTTATTGCCACCTTCAAATCTCTCTTCAAGGTCCAGGAAATCAAATCAAACCAACTTGTTTTTTTCGTCCCAAAAGGGCGGGGGGGGGGGGGAGGGGAGGAGAGAGCAAGGGATGTGGAACCTCAGAACACTTGGAATTTGCATAAAACTTAAATAATTTAGGAAAGAGGATGGGGGAAAATTTAACTGCATCCTCAATTGCGCTCCCAAGTTTTTCAGTTCCTGCTTAAGGTGCTCATCTTTACTTTTGTATTTCTGATTCTGCATGTAATTACCCATTTTTGCTTTGCATTCCACAGTCTTGTAGTATCTGCCAAGACAGCTTCCTACTAAACAGAAATTACTTTATGCTATTTACATGGAGCATTTTAAGAAATGCATGGCATCATGCATGACCACTACTCATGACAACTAAAAAATTGAATTTCTAAAGACAAACAAAAGTTGTAAAACAGACAGACAAGACTGGCACATTAATGTGACAAGTATTTTCCGAGTATTTTAGATAATAACTGTTTCACGGAAAAACAGTCACATTCTCAAAATCCTACCAAAAACAGAGTGCAAAGAAATAAGGCCAAGAAGTGGGAACTGAGTAGGCCACCCCAGTAAAACTGATAGTGTGAAAATACAGAACACTGTCTTTTCCACCTTTCACAGTTGCTTGCTCAGGATCACACCAGAAATCTGTCAAAGCTCAGAAGAGAGTCTAGCCCAACCAAGTCATCTATGAAACTTTTTTCATTAAAATGTCATCATATGGCATAGGCAATTGTAAGTTTTCATTTCTCATCCATTGTTATTAGGTCCACAGTTGTCACTCTCTCTTCCTGCAACACTAGGTGAGAAGAGTCATACCCAAGCATTAGGAATGGTACTTATCTAATGTAAAGAAAATCCAACAGCAAATCTAGAACATCTGTCCAAGACTATTCATTCATAAACAGGATGCTTGAAGTCTTTGACTCAGTTTGCCCACAAGTAAGAAACAGATAACCCTATAGTGGATGGTTACAAGTTAAGATAGTGTTTGCACAGTTCTTAAAGAACACACAATAAATGTGAGTAAAAACTCTGGCTGACTGAAGTAGTGGCTCTTAAAAAAAGAATTTGAAAAAAAGTTATAGGTGTTATCTTTACTTTTAATAGCAACTGCACCTACAATTTTCAGTATTTTTCATGGCTAGGAAAACATGCTCACAATATCCCTACATAGGTAATAAATACTGCTTGCTGTGGTGAAGCACAGTACAGGGTGCCATTCAGATTTTTTGCTTCTTCCCTTACAGATCCACTATACCACAGACAGCAACAACTCAGTTGAACTACAAAGTGCTAGTTGTCCAACTAGCAAAGTCACCAACTGAGGCACAAACCAGTACAAAAAGACTACCTTATTTTTCAAATGCATGACGACAGATTAAGAGTAGAAAATCAAAAGTAAAGAGTACCTTCAGAATTTTGATAGATAGAGGAAACTACTTCAAAAAGTAACTTCCAAAATATTTCAAAAATGCTAAATATCTCTGTTTCCCTAAAATTTACTTCCATTTTAAATGAAAAAATTGAATGAAGCGAAGCATGACCTTCATTAGTAATTCAAAGCAGGCAGCCTGGGCTGCAAATTTGCCCACAGAACCCCAACACTGAAATAGTATGCTTTATCTGTTTCACTGCTTAGAAGGGCTATGTTGTTTGAACACAATACTTTAAAGAAATCTCATTCTGACAGCTATCTAGCAAAAGCACTCAAAAACATTTCTACAAAGGTATTTGTGAAGACAACACACAAAAAGCATATCTGCCACAAGTAGTAAAGCATGACTTTACCTCTTTAGAATCATCAATTCTCTCGAAATAAACAAAAGCAAATCCTCTGGATCGTCCAGTCCGTTGATCATAAACCACGTTGACGCCAGTCAAAGGTCCGTAACGGGAAAAGACTTCACGCAAATCTCTCTCAGTGGTATACAAACTGAGACCGAACACTCCAAGACAAGTATTAGGATCTGGATTAGCCTGGTAAGACAAATGTTCAACTCCAATTAAGTTAATTAAAAACAAGCTATACCATTCTCTCATCCCATTTTCAATTACATTATAAAAAACATTTTAGCTGGAGAAAAATAATCCACTGTTTATTACAAAGCTTAATACTTTAACAGTTAACATTCCAATTTTAAGGTATTTTCAAAAAGCAACTGATTTCATGTTTTTCTAAGAATTCCAATTTCCAGTTCAGAAAAATGAAGCATTCTGATTATAAAATAGATGTAGAAAAGGAAGCTGTTTTATCACCGTTCCCCACTCGAATCACCAACAAGCTGCAGACATGATATGGAAGTCCATGCCTGAGAACAGATTAGCCTACCTAAATTCCCATCTTTGGCCTTTCTAGAAGGTCACCAGTGGTACTAAACAGTGCATGCGGCCTCCTGTTTCACATACTAAATGTATCCGAGCTACTAAACGTGGACAGCTGAATGATAACTTAGCTGCTGCTAAAACAGTTTATTTCCCCTCCCCTCAACATTTCCTATTCAACTATACTGAAAAGTCAACATTTACATTTGAAAGTTTATCTCAGTCCAGTTGTAAACTGGATGAAGATCACCTGCTTCATTCATCTACATAGTTACAAGTATTGAAGTATTCTGTGAAACAGTAACCCAAGAAGAATGCACAAATTTCTAGAGCAGGGAAATTAAATCCTTTACATATTTCACTTCAACTAAATCGAACTGAAGGGAGTCAAATAAAATTGTACAACATGCACTGCAATTCATCCTTCTACCTGATTCAGCATTTTTATATTTAGCTTTTTCCACATGCTTTGAGTTTATATAATGCCAATTGCACTGCAAGAATTATCTTGACCAAAATTAATATTTTTTCAGTTAAGCTTCTCGCACCTGTTGTACTAGAAGCAATTTAAAACAGTAGCAATATGCATAGAGATTTAATATTTCTGTTAAGATAATAACTGAAAGCTGACACAGTTGAAATTCGTATTTCAGTTTCAGACTTCTAAGCTACAATGCTCTGTAATTCATGCCTCAGAACTTGCCTTTCAATCTGACTTAATGAACAGGTTTAGCTCTTATGTCCTGTTCTTTTCCCAACCCCATTCTACAGCCTCTCAGATCAAGATGACAGTTTTTAAGTAAAACCTTGCATTTCAAAGTTTAATTCTACAACAAAGGAAAATTCTGCTTTAAAATACAGAGTCATGAAACAAATTCAGACTAAAAGCCAAGGAAAAATTCCATGGTCCCCAGCTAAAAGGGTGGAGGGGAGTAACTAAAGCAAGACAGAATTTTGAAACATACAAGTAGGTTATTAGATTTTAACTCGCAGCATGTAGACCCTGAGAAAAAGAGCCCTGAGAAACAGCCTGAAAAATATAACCAAGTAAAAACATATCTATGGGCAGAAGGCTTAAGTTCACCCTTACAGGGCTCTACGCCTCCGCAGGAAGATGCTTAGGACTCCAGAGAACAAGAGTTTGAGAACTATGGCAATAGAAAATAATTGTTGACTATGACTGAGTTAAGGACATCTTTTTCTTTATGCAAGAGCTAAAAGGTATTTGAACAGTACTCTTCTATGTAGGAAGTAGCAGTATGATGAGCAGTTCTTTTGACAAGACTGTTTCTTCTAAGAATTTTAAGACTTTGCTCACTTATTTCTAACTGAACAGGCTTAATTGGTAAATCAGCTTCTCATAATAGGAGAGGCACACCATAGCTTAGCCCTCATTATAAGAATTAGGCTTTATCTTAAAGGATCCTTTCTTTCCTCCCTCTCTCTCTGAAGATATATATATATATATATATAAAAAAATAAAAAAAGATTGCCAACAGAAATAATGCTACTGTACACAGAAAGCTCAGTAAGCATATACCATTGCAAGCCACTAGACTTCCTAAGAGCAGCACTTGGATTCAGCCAAAGATTTCTTAAGAAAAATGAAAAAATCTGATTGACACATCAAGTATCGTCTCCTGATCATGGAGACAGGAAGTGATACATCCGACTCCTTTGTTCTGTTAAATAAGGGCACGCTTACAAATGAGTGAAAGACTGATATAAAATCACAGCTTGTTGACATATTGGATTCCCCTTCCTATCTTCCACTAAGATATTGAAGAGAGATGAAATCAGTGATTTAACCAAATTCTCATACTACCTTTCTTCATTTTTACAATGCTATTTTTCAAATTGCTATGTGTTTTTCTACTTTCAGAGCTTTTGCGCAGTATGGATTGCAAAAATAAGATGCTCAGAACACCTGATCTATCTGAAGTTTGTTTCTTGTCATTGGCCAAAGTTCAAACTTCAGTTTTTAGAAATGAATTTTCTACAATTCATTATGTCAAAATGTCAAGTTGTCACTTGAAAGTTCGTATAACTGAAGTTCTTTTTCTTGCTCCCATTTATTTAGTGGCATTAAAAGCTATACACCTCATTTATGACTGAAACTCTTATGAGTGTAATCAAATTTCTCAATTTTTCAAATTACTGCTTCTACCCTTTCGAGCTCTTCTTGCTGGACCAACCCCTCCATACAAGTACTTCTGTGTTGTCCTTCTTTATATTCCCCTTAATCATGAACCCTTTTCTGAGGCAAGATGAGGTGTGCAAATTGGTTCTCGGTACTTGAGTGGCAGTTGCATCATCACTGGAAGGACTTCTACTGTGGAAGGCTAAAAGCCAGTCCTTATGTTACGTTTTTGTGCTGTCCCTCATCAGCACAGTATCCAAGCTCCTTCTACAAAGGTGAGCAGAAGTAGCAAGATCACTATCAATTTTTCTGATGCCTTTAGAACCTCTTCCATTTAGGGGATAAAAATCTGGTTGTTTAGAGTTTAGTTTTGACACTATTAGAACTATTTCTTAGAACTAATGTGTAATTCACTGTGAAAAGGACTTTAATGTTATAGAGTCATTCTCAGGCAAAAGACAGCCTTCTTCAGAGAAGGAAATATTCTTGTATTTTCTAAAATAATAAGAGTGATTCACTTGTATTTCTCCAGGAAATCTGCTAACCCTTTTAAAGTTCAGCTATTCCTGCCAATTTTTCCAAGACATTAAGTTCATGTTTGCTATACTATGATTACACATTGGGAAACATCTGCAAAAAGCATAACTATGAATGTTGCTTCACAACAGCTTAAGCAACTGTACATTAGCACTGCTGTAGTCTTGCTCTTCCACACATTCTTGTCTTCCCCCTCACACTGACATTTATCTGATTCAGGTGAGCTGCTTCACAGAGGTAAGCCTGCAAAAAAGCCACCCTCTTTTTGATATGATTAGTAAAAAGATTCAGGAAAGCTGAACCACATGGAAACTGTAAGGATCAGAAAAATACTGCAGCCCTCACAAAGGAAGAGGCAGACCTGAAGCAGCACTTATATCAGCTTGAATTGATGTGGAACCACAAGACAGACACTGAAACTCATCACAAACAGGGTCTTTGGGGGAAAGCCCTCAGAACAATATAGCACTAGCATATTAGATCTTGGTTATTTTACCTATAGTTCTTCCTGTCCGTATAGAGATACTGGGCTACTTCTCATTTAAATTTCAAGAGGCTTACTGATCCCTTTCCTAATTGTAAAATATTTTGGCCTATTAAGATTTACACATTAGCTAAAAATATAAAGGGTTTAATTTTTCAGGTCACACCAAATTCATTACTTGGAGGCATAAAATCACTAGTGACCTTGAACATAATGCAAGTTACATGCATGTCAATATGCATATGCAGTTGAGAATTTACTTCTTGTGCTCCTCTAGTCAATTTTAGGGTAGATATTTTTGTAGTTTGTCATTGTTGTTCTCCCCTTTCTGAAGGATACATATACTTGGAACTATTACCAAAAATAAACAAACAAAGCAGGGATAAGGGTTCAACTTCTATAGCACAGAGAAACAGATATCACCTTTCTGCACATACTGACTTGCAATGATGTGGTTTTCAATACAATTCTAAGTGCCTTGCTAGTCATAAACCTAAGAAATAGGTGCCCAGCTATAAGGACAAAGTTTGTTGCCCCAAAAACCAATTCCCACACCCTCCAAAGACAGAGCAGCAGGTCAGATTCAGCCTGCACATAACCTGGACTACACTAATGCAAGTAACAATTGTTTTGTCGATACTCAGCCTTGATAAACATGACATACTCTGCTGCCAGTGTGCCTTCTCCTGTTGGACATTGGAGAATGACTACGGCTCCTTCGACGACGGTATTCTGGCGTGTATGATCTGCTTCGAGAACGTCTCCTATGGGAATGAGAATGGGAATGGGATCTGGATCGAGTGTAACGTCTGTGCGAATGCCTTCTGGACCTGGATCTTCAACAAAGAGAAAGCTTTTAGTTAGGTCATATACGTACCATGTATTGAATTGTAAGCCTTACATTTCCCAGAGAAAAATCTTAAATTCATTTTATAGAGGCTCACAACAAGTAAAATAGTTTAGTTTCTTCTAAAGGAAGATGCACTTTGTGCATCTAAAGAATGCAGACCTTTAACAACCTGTCCAGTAGCAAGATTTTTAACTCAGAGAGAGAGAGCGAGCGAGCGCTTCTGGCATAAAATGAAGATTATATTCATACAATTTTCAGCAAGTTCAAGGTTTGAACCTGTGAACTCACAGTGATACAGAAGCCAGATATACCACAGCACAAAATATTGTCTCAGCTGAAAAAATGGAAAGACCTAGCAGCACTACAGTATCTACAGCTGAAGTTTGTCTAGGCTCTAAAATGATTCAAGATTAAAAAAAACTAGTTAGTTCCTAAAGTATTTCTTTGTAGTCATCCAGCCAATGATAAATTCAGTTCTGAACCAGCATCATCCTGTTAAGTTACATGCTTTCACACGGCACTATGTCCTAACAGCAGTTGTTAGCTATCTGCAAGAAGAGAAGCTACAGCATTAGGCTGAACTTTGAGATTTTACAGCAGAATGACTCTTTCTAGACTGCCCTGGTGAAGTGAACAGGAAAGATGGACTACTGCCTGTGCAGATGCATTCCTGGGGTAGAAAGGGAGAAAGGCATGTGCAGCTCCGTAAGATTAATTTAAACCTAAAGCTCCCATAAACTATGCCGCTCTCCATGCCTACTTTAAGCTATACTTTATTTTGTCTTCAAAGCCTCCAATTAAAGCATTTCTTGAACCACCCCAAGTAGTCTGTTCTACTATTTCAACAGTTATAGAGCTTACTCCCTTTATCTAACCCAGTTAGATAAAAGACTACCTTTGCTGCAATTTTTGCTTGACTTTTTTTCCCTATTTCTCTCCCTTCCCTACATATCCACTAACAGTCTTGTTAATACACCCCAGAAGAAGATTTATACTTTTCACAATGTTTCAACAACATATTTAAAAGAACAGCCATAGGTAATAATACTGAATCAACCTGAACTACTTCCTGGACATACCTTGATTTTGATCTTGATCTAGAGTGCGATTCAGAATGTTTGGAAGCCCTCGATGGACTGCGAGATCCTGACCTGCTCTCCGATTTTACACGAGCAGGACTCCCAGCTGGAGATTTTGACTGGGAGCGAGACTCCTAACAAAGAAGACAGTATTACAAATGGTATTGGTTGTATAAATGCCTAACTCCTAACATTTAAAGTACAGTAATTCTATTATATTGATTGCTCCTGAAAAACAAATGGTTAGGCAATACCCTCCAGAACAAATTTCATTTTGCTAACCCACTGTTAATATTGTATGCTCTCCTCAAATAGTTCCCTGCTTGAACTAGATCACCAATTCTCTATTAACTAAGTAATCATGCAAATTCATCTACAACTTGATCATACAGACACTGGAACATAAACCATACATTTACTTAACCTAGGACCCATTCATTCTTCCAGATTCTTTTAATTCTACTTCACTCTTGCTTTCTACTTTTCTTCATTCTTCATTGAGTTTTTCATTTTTCATACTTCGTGTATTCTTCCCCAATTCAAACAATTCATTATAGCCTTAAAAAAACATTCAAGTGCTTCTATCTGACCAATCTTCTGTTCAATTTTTTCCCCCATTCAATTTTAATTTTCTGATCTTTAATACTTTTCATTAGCCTTCTTTTATCTTGATTTATCTTCCACATTCTTGGAAAAAACTCTTCAATCTCTTCACGAACATTAACCTTAATGGAAAAAGAACATTTAGTATATTTAAGCACGTGGGGATTATAAAACTCTGCTGGAGTTCAGATGTTATCTACCAAATTGAAATGCCAGCAGGTAAAGTGCAAGAAACTACTTTATAAAACAATTAAAAAAAAAAATCTTTAAAATTGTATAAGTGTCTATGTTCTAATAACGAGCTTACTGAGTTCTCCGTGTTTTAGTATATTTTCAAAGCTACCCTCCTCCCCTTTCAGATTTTTTTTTAAGATACATAGTGTACTAAAAACTAATTAGCACAAATATATTAAAATTATCGATATCAGTAAGTGTGGTTTCCCCCCCTAAAATAACAACTTTGTACTTCTCAGTATTAAATAACCCAAATTCTACTCCTACACATTATTACTAGACACACTAAATTCAACAGAATGGCCAAATATTTCCAATCAAAACCTATCTATGCACATACTTACTCACATACTACATGCACATAGATATATGCAGGACAAATTATTTTTCTTCCTACATTTTCTTCCTCATTGTTATCCTGTTTTCCTTGCATATAACTTAATTCATATAAAGCAAGCTGTACAACAGTGTATTTCAAAGCAATCCATTAGAAGGAAAGACAGGAGACTTTTTTCTTGCATAATAATGCACACATAGAAAAATTAGGAAAACAAGCAAACAAAGAGCAGGTTAGGATTTCCTCCTGTTTTAGTGCATAATGTTTCTAGGGAGCTCAGCTATAAAAAAAATAAGAAAATGTATGCTATATACATCCGTAACTCCACAAAAAGCGTACAAAATTCCTAATGAAAAAATGTAAATCAAGTTCCCTTTCCACAAATGTAACATTTTATTCTTATTTTCATCCTTTTTCCCCCTGCTCATCCTCACTATGGTTTTTCTCATTTTGTTTCTTTTTCTGCCCATGTCTAGGTTCAGATTTTCCATCTGTTCAGTTTAAAGTACTCAAGAATTTAAGTCCTTTCCAAAGGACCTTTTCCCCACATTTTAAGACAACACATCCACCATAAATAGAACTTGAAAGATCCCTTACTAACATCACAGCTAAAGCTGTATCCACACTTCTCCACTTTACCTTGATAAAAGGACAAGAGTTATATGGAGAATGTCAACTATTGGGATGAAAGGCATGACAAACTTAACAATGAAGGCTAATTTCAAAGTTTAGCTGTGACATGTGGACCATAGTATCAAGTCTGCATTACAGGCTATCCTTATTAAACTGGCTATCCATTGATCTCAATGACTTTCACTGAAATAAAGGAGGGATACGCACTTACATATTACCAAAACATTATTTGGTATTTTTACTTTCGTATCTGAAATTCATTTAAAAAAACATTTCCTTTTAGAGCCACTAACATGCTTTTTATTTACCTCTTCTCTATTTTTGTACTCTTCATTGTTTGATAGCCTCCTTAGATCTTCCCTTTATACTTCATCCCCTGCAACAATTCCCAAATCCTCTGGGAATTATTTCCTCTCCCCTCCCTATTAAAAGTGATCAGCAATACAAAAAAGCATTTAATTTGACATCCTTCAGATTTAGAACAGATCTTTCAATAAAAAGACAAGGAATTCACCCTCCTCGGTCACTCCTTCATGAGGATACTGTGTTGTCCACATTCTTTACATTTGAAACATCACTTCTTTAACATTAAGAACTTTGGAAACTTAAGAAAAAAAGAAAACAGATACTGCACAATCTAGAAGTGTTGGGAGGTATCAAAAAAACTGAGGTCCCAAACACTCCCATACAGTATAAGAAGTTAGCTTAGTGTCCTCATCTATTCAACTGAAGCATCTTATGACATCGCACACAGGGATTCTAATAGTACCAATTATGACAATCAATCTGTATTAAGTTGCCAGAAGTGAACGTTACATCATTCCATGCAGTTAGAATCATTTGTGCTGCCCATAAAGGGCTTAAACTCACAAACATACAACTTCAAAACTGGAGTGACAGAGGTGACAGCATGAGTTCTTATACATTTCAAAACTTCCTCACACAAAGTAACTGTAGATGTAAACTGCAGCTAAAGAGAGATTACCTGTTAGCAGTTGCATACTGTGTCTGTCACTGGCAGGCAATTACATCTCATCTTCTGATGCAACATAGATCACCTAGTTATATTCTCCTACACAGCTTCAAAAGGAGAGACTAAGGGAATCACAATAATCTGCAAGAGTTTAAGGACTTAAGGATGATACTGAAAAAGTATCTATTAAGATTTATAGCAGCATGACTAGAAGCAGGGATTAAGAGATTCACAGCCTCAAGGAGTCACAAAGAGATTTTAAAGAATTTTCCTCCTTTATTTCCATATAGGGAAATAATAATGAAGATCCATCATAGTTCATATCACAGAGAGATCTGACTGTTCTGCATAAACAATTGATACCCATTCTGCAACATCAGCATAAAAATTTTAATTAAAAGCAAATTAACATTCTTTCTTAGTATGTCATCTTTGATGACAGCAAACAGACAACTGTAATAACCAAAGCATTAAAATCTCTCAATTCTGTACTGGTCCTTAAGCAATCTACAAATTCTGTCCTTTGGTCCATTTTTAACCCAGAACTAAATCTGACTACTGCTTATGAGAGAAGAAACTACAATTTCTCTCTGGATCCTCAGCATTTTTGTACCTTTCTGTTCTAAAAATCCTCACCATTTGAGGGCCACAGTTAAGACTGTTTCTTGAACTCAACTTCCCATCCCACAACTATCTGACACATGAATGTGCATTTTAATGCCTTCTGCTTTACTGTGAAACTGTCTAGCCACTACTCTCACCCTTACAAACTTACAGGCAGCTACATACTGTGACCATTTGAAACAATCTATATTCACTGTCACCACAGCCTGTAAGGTAGAGACAGACAGCTAACTACCTAACATTCTTCAAAGCAAACTTCCCTTTTGAAACAAATGCTGCACCTGCCAACTATATTTTTCCCCAAATAATAATAAAAAAACCTAACTGTATACTTCCTTAGAAGAAGAGGTGATGCATTCCTCAAGTATATAATGGGGAAGAGGATTAATGATTCCCCAGCTAAGGAGTGAAACTTGGAGCCAAAGAAATTGTAGGTGAACAGAAAATCTAAAGACAGCAGCTTCAGCTACTGATTCACTAGATAAGAATATGCAGAAGTAAAGCTGTTACAAAAAGCATTGAAGAATATTTTTCATCTCTGCTACCTTCTCTCTTCTCAGAAAGAGCAACATGGAACAAAGTGACATGGACAGGGTAGGACCCTCCTTCTCCCACGTGACCTCATGATCACATAAATTCAGTCATTAGTTGATCAACAGCTTTAGACAAGCCAGCTAAGCAAGATGACAGTCCTGTCAATATGTTTCATTCATACTGGTCCAACTATTTAAATCATATAAATGTTAGGTATAACTTGCATCAGTTATCTCCCTTATATCTCTGAAAAAAAGTGATGCTACTTTCTAATATAGTTACTTTAAGAAAAGCACTCAAAATAGTTCTATGCAGAGTAGAACTACAAGGGTCTTTTAGAAGCATTCTTTTAGAATAGACCACTCATCAGAGGGTATGATAAAAAAAAACAAAGAAAAAATAGACAGAAATGTTGTTCTTTCACATCACTCTTCTGTCCTCACATTAGTGTTCTTCATGTCTTACCATTTCAGAGTGTGACAAAAAGCATTTGTCACAAGGCTATCAAAATTTAAAGTGAGACTCTAAATAGAAAAATGAAGTTAAGTTAGGTTTTCTGTAACAATGCACAAGAAGTGAAACACGAGGGAAAAAAGAAATCCACGGAATCACACAAACTTTAGTTGCAATTCATTTGACCTTTTTAAGAAGAAATACCACCCACACATAGGGAGAAGGAAAAAAAAAGAAAAAAACAACAAAGAAAAAACAACACATACACGAGGTCTAGCAACAGTGTAAGCTAGCAAAATGGTAGTTCAGAGTTTAAAGATGCCACAAAAGACTTAGGGAAAAAAAAAAGCCCAAAGCAAACTTACAAATACATGAAGATATAAAAGTCCAACTTGATACTGGGATGGAAAAACATAAGCAATCAAAAAAATTAGAAAAATGAAATAGATGCCTACATTCACTGGATGAAACTGTCGATAATAGTGGCATCTCATTTATGAGAAAAGACAATGTTATGTTTTAAACACCATTTTTGACAGAAATCTAGCAACCTTTCCTGAAGTTCACAAGAAGTTAAATAATTTTGGTTTTAATCTATGTCCTATGCTAAAAATAAAACTAATACCTTAATAAGCCACTCTTCAATAAATATTTCAATAGTATACATAATAAGCTTCTGTATGAAAAGACAAACCCTGTGTTGTGCTATATTGAAGACAGGTAGATTTATAATGTTACCAACATTAGCAAACTCTATGCTCTTATCAGTGATATCACTCC
Organism: Dromaius novaehollandiae; assembly: GCF_036370855.1. NCBI lineage: Eukaryota > Metazoa > Chordata > Aves > Casuariiformes > Dromaiidae > Dromaius > Dromaius novaehollandiae. The sequence continues at coordinate 39,498,482 of NC_088099.1, read as the reverse complement.
AATAAAAAAAGAAAGAGCAAGCTTCAGCAAATAAAATTCTTGCAATTTACAATTTATCTTCTCACTGAGGCTTGAATATATGCCTGTTCAGAGAAGGGTTCTGCAGTCACTCCTTTATCACACAGGAAAGATAGGAAACAGAATTTGTTTCCAAAAAGAGCAGTCTTCCAAGCCCAGGTAATAATGTAGAATTTATTAACAGTTTCACTAAACAAAGGGGGGGGGGGGGGGAAGGCAGGTTGCCAAAAAAAGTCTCCTTTCCCATGTTTGTCATAAGAAAGCACAGAACTATCACAGCATTCTCCAAACTACTGCAGAACTAGTGAGCATAGGCAGACTGTCGTGCCTGCATTTCAAAACATATTGAAAGCAAAGTGCCTCCCTTTCCACTGAGGTGGCAGATTGCCACTATTGGAGAGTTTTAACACTACAACTACCTAAAGAGACTCCCCCCAAATTTTCTTCAAAGCAAAGAGCTGATCTTAAGATTGATCAGATTTAGGTAGCTAACATGACAACGCGCATGAAATAAAATTTTTTGAATCCAAGCTTAATGAAGAAATACAAGACATTCACAATTTATCTGGTCCAAAAGCCACTTGCATAGGCATGAACTATGCCTACTTCCTTCAACAAGATGGCTCACATGCAAAATCATGTATTTCTTTAAATATTTATTAGATTGAGATCAATGTGATAATCTGTAGGAAGCAGGAAGAGGCATCTCCTGAATAGAATCAAGGAAGACAAGAACAGAACCTGAGTTCTAAAATTGAGTTCTACTTTTCTCCTAATTTAAAGCTATAGTTTTTATGAAATTATTAATAAAACTGTATATTAATATTAGTAGAAAATTATTACACTTTTAAGATTATGGAAACCAAACTTATCAGAAGCTCAGAAAAATAACTGATCAAAGTTAGTAAGTGGGATTTCTAAAGTGCAGGTTTGTTCAGATCACAATTTCTTCAGTGTTCTGGAAAACCTTATAAAGTTACATTACAGAATATGCATCAGATGAGCAGTGTGTTATTAACAACAACTGGACAAGTATGAAAGGAAGTAAGACTCAAATCTTTGCTTAATTCTGCTTAATTTTTTTTAATTCTGACAACAATAGAAGATAAAAAAGCCTCATTTGTCTAACCAGCTCAAAAAGAACATTCAATAGTGATAAAAATCTTATGACTTCTCCAGAATTCAAGTCACTGGATAAGCAGCATGACTTAAAATCCTTTTCCTTTCTAATGTCTGTAACCTTAGCTCTAGCAAGTTCACTGTATTTCTAGTTCTTGTGTCAATCTCTTTTCATTAAAACACTTTTTTAAGGGGGGGAGAAGGGGGAGAACCATTTCTTAATATGGAACTTGAAGTGGAATCAAAAAATGCTACAAAAACAGGACAAATGTTAATTATCCTGAGCATATCTGACTAACATGTGATTTGGGGGGCGGGGGGAAAGAATCTCATTGGTGAAAGATATGAGTGAGCTCAAGAATAAAATATAATAATAATAAAATAATAATAAAAACTTTTAAAATTATTTTTACCTAACACTTAAAAAAAAAGTTTTTAAACACTGCAGATTAAGCAATCTCATTGAAAAGTTATTTCTAAGGTTATTCTAAATTTCCTCTTCCTCAGATTAAATGAAGTTATGACTTTGAAAGCGGAAATTAGAGGCAAAAAACATAGCTGGAGATAATCTTAATGCTGCTAAAAATAAGCTTTTTTTTTTTTTTTAAGTAAAAACCTGAAATTTCAAAGCATGTGCATCTAATCTTCATATCATGAAAAAAAGATGAGCTTTAAAAATTTAGCTGAACTATTAGTATTCACATACAAACAATTTTTCTTCACAAAGAGAAACAGGAAAACAGTTTATAATTAGTAACTCTTTAAAACAAAACCTTATATTTTTTGGTTACTGCTGATTGAACAAGCACCTGTATCTTGGTATCAGACTCCATCACTACTTTTGGTAATTTTCATTAGAGCCTTTTCAGGTCAACATGTGTCCGTACTAATGAAATTTAAAAGGACAAACTGAACTCCCTTACTTCTTGGGCATTTAGTTATTTAAAAGCACACCAGAAATTCAGATTAGTTAGTTTTTAAACTGAATATTTTGTGTAGGAGAGAAAGATGGGGAGGGGAGGGAAGAGGGGGCGAGGGAGGGTGACTAAGAGAACTGAAAGGGTACTTAGAATTCTCATTTGTGGCAGCTTCCAGGAAAACAGTTTTCTTAAAACATGTTTTCCAGTTTCTGCAGCTCTTTCGCCCATTGAAAATTTATGCCATACTCTCACAGATCAGTGTGCATGCACATAGTAAACTGAAGCACAAGGACATTCAGTGCATAAAACAAAACTTCTACCCAATTTGGAGAGCAGATTAAACACTAAATCCCTCCAAAAGTTACATATGCTTAATTTTATGCCTGTTAGCACTTCCAGTGAAAATGAAATACAAAATATTGCGGCCTAAAATATCACTTGCAACTTCAATTATTTTTAATAGCATAAGAAACAACAAAAATCTATTGCTTGGGAAAAAAAAACTGCTCATGGATGTTCTTAATTAGTAGAACAAAACCCAAAACTATAAATGAATTAAGTAGCTGCCATTATGTCAGTTTTATGGGGAGGAAAAAAAAAAAGTAGACAACACACTGCCACATGCTAGACTGATTAAGAAATTCAAGTATTAGTGGAGAGAAAAGAATAACTGTTTTCCAAATGGAAGCTCAACAGGGTCAGCAGTTCTCTCCAACAGGTAAATTTTCCACCACCAAAAAAGAACAAGCTAACTGAAGTAGCAGTTGCAGAAACTGCTATGCAGGACTTTTCAGACTTCACAGACTGTCAAAACATTGTTTTACTTCTACATTTGGCAGAAAAAAGCATAGAAAAATACTGAAATCAAACAGCTATACCAGCTCTGTAACATTAATAACAGATCCATCAAGGAACTTAATAAAATACTGTGTAGAGGAACTTAACACAAATATTTCTCATAAAAAAACTTCAAAGAAAATAATACAAAAGCTACAAAAAAAATTACTGTAGACTAGAAGGCTGAAGTAACAAATTAAAGAGTGGAACACAAAACATGTTCATTGCTCTACTTTTTCAGACCTAACTGAAACATAAGCCAGTATTCTCTTCACAGATTAGTCTGTTTAGCTGGAAAGAGCACAGCTACACAGCCATCTTTGTCAAAACGATCAACACAAGAACAGATTTTGTTTACCTCACCTGAGGAACCAGCAGCAGGCACTGCACAACCAAGTACAGCACTCCCAGCCTGGGGAATGTTTTTAACTAACATTACAACACGGTAATAATAATTCTGTAAAAATAATGCTCTTTCAAAATTTCACTGCTCCTTTCCCCAGGCAGTAACTCTACATAACTGCAAAGTTGCTGTCACTGGTTCATCAGAGAAAGTCACCAAAAGGATGCTCAAGTGTTCTCCTAAAGCAACTTCCTTAAAAGTCAACGGAAAATTTCCTGCAAAATTAAAAGAGTAAATGCTGGAGTGAGGACAACACACATATCTCATTTGTGTTTCAAGCAGCTTCTAATTCCTGTTTGCTCTGATCACCACACTGAGGAAAAAAAGGGAGTGAGGGGGCGGGGACGGGGAGGAAAAAAAAAGTAAGGGACTGGTCAGATGTGTAGAGAAAAGCCGCAGCAATCGGAGAGAAGAGAGAAGAAAGAGGCCTAACAAGGCTACAAAACCGCAGCAGCTTGCTGAGAGAAAGCCTTCAGTTGGATGCACAGAGTTTCAACGGTTTAACAACAACGGCCATACCTCCCCCGATGGCTTCAGGAAGCCTGACCCAAACAAGATCCCACTTGCGGGCCAACAGCAGGAGAAGCTGCGCACCTCTCACAACAGGACCCAGTCCCTTCCGTCCGCCAGTTACTCGGGCGGAGGCGTCGGCTACAGCGAGCGGGACCGCGCTCTCCCGGCCACGACCGGCACACCGGCGCTGCCCGCGGCAGAGGGGGAACGGGGAAAGGGAGCGACTCCGAAGCCTAGACCCGGGAAACAACAGAGGACCTGGACGGCTCGGGATCAAGGGAAGGAGAGGAAAAGAAAAAGGGGGCGGGGGGGGAGACGGGAAAAGATAGGCTTATAGCAGCGCTCTAAGCCTGGTTCTCCAAGAAAAAGCCTGCGCTAGCAGGATGGAGGCAAACCAGCAGCATCGGAGCTCAGCGCCTGCACCCCGAAGGAGGGGGATGGGGACGCAGAGACGTGATGGGAGAAGGAAGCGTGTGCGGGTGAAGACAGCGGAGCCCAGCTCCGGGCTGGGCCAGTTCCCCGGCCCGGTCCTCAGCGCCGGGTCGGCAGAAAAGAGGGAGACTAGGAAAGGACAGGGGAGTGAGGCGCCCACGGCCCAGTCAAGACTCGGGCGCCTGGAGGAGCCATTTTAGAGACAAGCTGCGTTGCCCCCACCTCTACCGTGCCGGAAAAAGGAGAGCGCCCCCACCCCCTTCCCCAGGCCGGGTCACCCCCTCGGCACGGCCCTGGTGGGGATGGCTACTCACCCTCCCCTCGAAGTTGTTCTCCTCCACGTCGCTCATATCGGCAGAGTCCTGGCCGCGAAGTTGGGCGAATGGGGACGCTAGTCCCAAGCAGCAACCGTACCCACTACCGCTACTGCCAGTACCGTTGCCGTTAGTATTATCACCACTAGTATCGCCGCCACCACCCTCCCGCCACAACCTCCCAACCCGTCTCCTGCAGCAGCGCAAAATGGCGCCTCCGCTTCGTCTGCGCCCGACACCGCGCGGGGGGCGGGGCCCGCCTCGGCCCGCCTGTCACAAAGGAGGCTCCGCCAGCGGGACAACGAACGCGGCTGCGACAAGCTTCGGCGAGGCCTGCCGCGCATGCGCGGCGCCCTGTGCGCGAGCGGCCGGCGGGAGGGGCGCGGCGCGCTCCGCAACGGTCGGGGAAAGCCGTTGCCGCCGCCGCGGGGAGGGGGGGGATGCCCGGCACGCCGCCCCCCCACAGCGAATTTCGGGGGTCGGGGTCGATCGAGCCGTGCGCCGGCCCCGGGGGCGCGCGCCTTGGGGCGGTGTGGGGTAACGGCCCCCGCGCGGGGAGGAGGCGCGGGCAGCCTGCGCCGGGCCTCCCGCCGCCCCCCGGCCGCCTGCGCCCCCGCCCCAGCTCCCTCCCTCCCCGCGCGTACTCGGGGAGAGGCGCTCCGCGTCCCCTGCGCTGCCAGGAGACAACGGAGCCCTCCGGCGCGGCGCCCTCCGTGGTGTTTCTCACCTCCCTGAATCTCCCAATCGCTGAACCCGTCCTACCGCTCCGATCCACTGCCCTGAGTTATCCATCTTTCACCCTTCAACCTTCTCCCACTATTTTGCATACAAACGCAGTTGCCTTCATAAATTACCCTTTTGGCCGACGCTTCTGACTCTTGCACGCAGTAATGATCAACTTCAGTTTTCATCTTCCATTATCATTGCCCACTCGTCTCTTCTTCGTAAATTCTCGGAAGTTCCAGATTATGCAAGAAAGTATTTTAAAAGTTGATCTATTTAGGCCATGCTAAGTTAATATATTTAGACCACTATTACCAGTGTTTTGTTTTGTTATCACGAGTGGTTATTTACTGCACAGGGCTGGAAGGTTGCTTTCACTGCAAGGAGAATTTGATAATGAAAGCACGTGATTTGATCTTGAAGTCATCTAGGAAAGAAGGGCCAGCACTGTGGAAATTAAACAGGATATTTTACTTGCAGTCTTGAGAATTTTTTTTTGAGCAGAATTTCACTGGCAGGCTTATCTTCTCTATTCAGTCTTATCACAGGGGCTTTCTTATTCCTCGTCTGTGTTTTTGATAGTTGCCCCTCCAGCATACGCCGTATCTACAACAGCTAATACCTTGCAGCCAGCAGAGGCTCAGCACCGAGACCAAATAGGTAGTTCCCTAGGGCAGAAAATTTCCAGAGATGACAGAATAGCTAGGCTTGCTTTTGCCCGCATCAGAAAGTCAGAACAGCAGGGTGGAGATTAGTGGCCAGCGCCCACTGCTGGATTGCCCTTTTCGGAAACGGCACTCACGCCCACTTTCCCAGGCTCTGGCTAGTAGTGAAACAGAAAGCTCAACTACCGCTCTGTCCCAGCACTACCTCTAGCCTGTACTTCTCCTGGGGTAGGAGCTTCCCTTTGAATTGCAACCAATTGTCAAAATCTGTGTATGCCACCGAGCGGTCACCCTGCCTGAATCCCTGCATTGCCTGAGGATGGTTATCCTCAGCTCACCACAGCTGTAACCAAAGAATGACCAGCTTACCTGACCTTACAAACCACAGGACTGAGTGCTCCTATAAATGAGTATTTGCACAAAGGAATGGGAGACCTCAGAGAGTGATTCACACACAAGGGATGGCTTCCTAGAAATCCTCCTGCTCCAAGAAGCACACAACAGCTTCTGTGTCACAATCACCCTGGCAAGGTCCTGGCTGCGAAGCCCTGCCTATGCTGCTTGTTCACATATAGCTCGTTCCAGAGATCCTAACAGAGCCTTGACAGATACGTATCTTTCAGGAAATGATTCTTATCGTTTCCTATCTGGACCCATAAATGATCTGATTATTTCCTGTGTCTTATTGTAAAGGAAAGGCTGGAAGTGTACATGCCAGGTGTACACTCTTTTTGATTGGTGAAGCAGAAACAAATAACCAATTAAAAGTTAAACTAGCTCCCAATGCTAAAGCAGGCAGTATCAGGGAAAGATCTTGTTTGTCCTCTAGGTTTGCAAAATACTTCGTTTTGGCTACAAGCTTCTTATAGGTCATTTATTCAAAAAGTTGTAGTCAATGCCTTAGCCAGTTCTTGTTTAACTGCAATTAAATTCCATTCCTAAAAGGCTAGCCTGATTTTTAGCCTCTGCTGATGTCTTGTTTTCCAAAAGACATTCTGAATCCATGCCATATCTGTTTTTTTGTGTGTGTGTGCCAGCAATACTCCACTCAGCTCCAGGAGATAGATTTGCTCATCTCCCCTTCCAAGTGTAACTTTATTAATAAAGCACTTACTCTACTACAAAATCACATACTGCTCTGGCCTAATCTGATTTTAATCCCAGTTGATATTGCCTATAATCTAACTCCAGAAGAATGTAGAAACAACAGGGAAAAAGGACAAAGGGCATGCTTAAATTCTAAGATGAAAAGGCTTATGAGTCTTCTGCCACAAGGTGAGGCACTGAAAAAACTGAAGAACTGACTGAATACATAATGATCACACTCAAAAAACAAGGTGTGGAGGGAGGGAGAAGGCTAGGAGAATATAGGATAGGAATATGCTTTTTGTTAACATGTACATATGTAACAACTAGGCACAGCCTTCCTCATGATTGCATGTCTGAGAGTTATATTAAAGCAAACATTCAAGACGTTTACATTATTCCAGTGGGATTTTTTTTGATTGCTGTGATCTTATAATGTTATGGCAATTAATCCTAAAATAAAAATGGCAATCACTGATATAAAAGACTATTTGTAAAAAGTCAGATCATGTTTATATTTTAAATTAAAAAGTACACACTCTCTTCCCTGTATTTTCCATAACTATTTTGCCTTTATTGTTCCCTACAGTAACTTCACAATAGTTTCATAGTGAATAAAATGAATAATTATTCAACATATACATATATATTCAGATTCCGCTTTCACAATCTATTAGTTGGTGAAACTGCAAAGTTGATCTGTGCCTCTAGGAACCTCTCTGCTAAATGGAAGATAGCTCAAACAGAAAAAAAAAAATAAAAGCAGTCTAACGGATATACTAGTATGATGTAATTATGTACTTCAAGCATTCCTCACAGTGTCTTTTCAAGTGTATCGTATTATTATATTGTTGTAATATACCACCAGCCTTACTACAGTTTTGAGTATATAGCACATGAATATATGCAGTTTGGGGAAAACTGTGCACTGTGGTGGGAAAAATACAAAAAAGCAACTCAGATCAGTCCACATCTCCTAGCCCAAAAAGGTATAAACTAGTGGTAAGGAACAGGAAGAGAGAAAAACAGGAGTGGCAGTAAGACAACCATAATGTTGCATATATTCTTATCTAAGAATACAAAATGGAGGGTTGGTTATGTAAGAAGACAACAGGTATACTAATCAGAAAGAGTCCATTTTCTAGCTATTACCATTAAGCAGTTTTAACATGTCATAGGAGAGGAGATTTTTAATAAATATTTGAAAAGGCGAGTAATGTCTATGTGTGAGAAGCACAATCTATGGACAACGAATGGCATGGGAAAGGAACAAAGATAATATTGCAGCAACAACTTATTTTTGGGTTTTTTTGCATTTTGAAAAAATAATACAGAACATTGTAGTACTGCAAATTTTTAGCACTGCAATTCTGGGCATTTATGCATCCCTAGAATTAATCCCGAGAATAATATTAGGACAGATATGAGGGCCATGAAAATCCTATTAAGCTTTGATTCTCACATCTCACTGAAAGGAAGCAAGGTGAATTTGACTGATACTATGTGATATAGTTTTTATCATACATTTTGGAAAAGAGGAAAAAGTATCACATAATCTTGTGAGATGCAGCTTTGTGAAAGAAGATGACCTAATACGTGAGGCCTCTAGGCAATAGAAATTATTAGGAATGTTATTAATAGTTGGGAGTTCCTGTCAACAGAGGATAAGTTTATAATGGAGACAGATTTCTTAATACACTTTCGTGATCGCCACAAGCAAATCTTCCTGTGATTACACCATAGACTGATTTCCCCTTCTCTCCTTAGTATGTTGTAAATACCATATAAATTATAATTACAATTGATTTACTACAAAGATATTACAGCTGTTGACTGCATGACTGGGAAAATAAAGGATTAAGCACTGAGCGAAGGGTACAGTAATAAATGGCAGTAAATAACTGTACTGATATGCTTGTTACCCAAAGCCTGTTTCAGACCATCTCTTTTTGACCTTTTGTTATACAGAAGAGGAAACCTTAACTAGAAAATACCCATCAAAAATGATGAAGCAATTCTACTTTAGAAAATAATTCCAAGAACAATTTTATTGGTGCTGCACAATATACAGTCAATCCGTTCACTCAGAAGCTTACTTATCGAAGACTTAAATTTTTAATTTTTGCCTCTCTCCAATGTTGCCTAATTCATCAAGACTTCTTTGCATGGAATGAATTGTATAATCAAATAAATATATCATTAATTTAATGCAGGATTCTTTGAATTGTGTGGGAGTAGAGGGTTTTTAAACATTGTCACCAGAAGGTATAGCCTTCTATCCAGTTCAACAGTTGCATAATTTTCTCAAATTTAAATCAACTTTCAGCTGAACACCAATTTTTCCAGACCAAAAAAAAGAAATAGAAAAAACTTTTCTAAAATATTTTTAAAAGACTGAAATAAGGGACCTGCTGACTTGTCAACATTATAAAAGCTACACCAGCATAAGTAAATATTTTTATATAACTGATGTGCTTGTTGACATGATGCCAACAGTTTTTATCTGTTTATTTATGTTTAGGCCACCAACCTCTCTGACACATCAATGTCCTTTCTTCTAGAGCAACAGATCTAAATGCTGACTTTTACTGCATCTAATCCATGCACAAGAAGAGCATTTGGAAATCACAGAGGAACCAGACAGCCTCTGCCATGTACTGCAAAAGAGGAAAAGCTGTAGCACAGCACAAGTGTGTGTGTGCCCAAGTACAGCCAGGTGGAGCAGTGGTATGATCAGCCAGCAGTCAGAACACTTCCTGTAACTGTGCTTGTTTTATAGAGCGCAGGGCCATGCGGACAAAACAATGTTGCAAGCAGAACCTTCCAAATACATCAACTTGCAACAACTGACATGTAATCCACTTAAACAGATCAGCTTGTCCACATAAGGACAATCCTGGAAGTGAGCACTGGCACTGATGTTCACTTTTTGTTAATTCTTACCAATTTCCTTAAGTATCACATTTCAGAGAAAGCCTGATGCACTTGGTGAGCACAGTTCTACGCCCACAGTGGATTTCATCTATGTGAAAATCACGGTGGAAGTCTAAGTAGCATCAAAGCCACGGACAGCCCCGCTTCCACATCTGTTGAGTAAAGAAGTAGACTGTGGACAATGGCAACCTCTCCGTGCATCAGACCAGAGAGATGACACTCATTGTGAGAGCACTGTCAAAATTCTCTTAAGCCATTAGAGGGCACAATTTATACCTTTCCTATTTTTGATGGATGCCTCATAACTTCTGGAAGCAACTTTTACCTACAGGCATCAACGGGGGCATACAGCCACAACCGTGTAAGTTTTCCACCTTCCCACGGGGTTTCCCTTTTGCGCCAGGCGCTGAACGCTTTCCGGCAGAAGAATTAGCAGGCTCGCGACTACTTGCGATGTTCCCGGCGGCCGGTCCTCGCAGGGGCAGCCCCGCTCCCCACAGAGGCGCCCGCCGGCGTCCCGCAGCTCTGCGTGGGCCTCGGCCAGCGTTATTTACACTGCTTTACTTGCTTACTCGGCAGCTTCACTTACTCACGTCCCCTTTTCCGCTCGTCCTGTCCCCGCCGTGCTTTCCCTCACGGGGGAAGGCGCCCCCTCCCCAATCGCCGCCCCCTCCCCAACCGCCGCGCCTCGCCTCGGCGGCCATTGCGGCGAGGCGGGAAGCGGCCGGCGCGCGGGCGACCGCGCATGCGCCGGGGGCAGGGCGGGGGGAGCGATTAAGGCAGCCCTGTCAGCTGGGCCGGGGGGCGGGGCGTCGCGAGGCGGGCGGAAGCGGAGCGTGTGGCGCTGGCTGGGCCGGGCGGGGCGCGGGTGCGGGCCGGCAGCGAAGGTAGAGCGGCCTTCTGTTGGGGGTAGGGAGGCGAGGCAGCGCGCCGCGGCGAGGGGCCGCCGCCGCCGCCATCATGAGAGGCGGGGGAGGGGGTCTCGCCCCGCGCCCGGGGCGGCGGGCGGGGAGGGAGCCCGTGTTGGGGGGCCGAGCGGTGGCCCTGGGGGCGGGGGGAGGCGGCCGAGGAGGGTGGGGTGACCGGCTGCCCTGGGCGCCCGCGGGCCGGGATGGGGGCTGCTGCCCGCGCGCCGCGGCGGCGCAGCCCTGCCGGCGGCCGCGGGCCCGGTGCCGGCGCTGTGCTGCGCTCGCCGCCGCGCCTTGGTGCGCCCGCGGGCTGCACGGCTGCTGCAGGGCGTGATGCAGCGTCCTCGGTGGCCGAGAAGCGGTGTTCGTATCTGTGGCGAACGGGTGAATACGTGCGTGTTACCAAATTCTCTTCTTGCGGCCAGTTCCGTGAAGATCGCCTTAGGCTTGTAATGTCCTTAGCCGCAGTGCTGGCGGGGTTCTTCGCCTTTAACGTGTTCTTAGGCACCCTGGCGCACGGCAGGCAGGCAGGCGGGCGCGTGCTGTTGCTTTTGTTCGGGTAGGTGCAAGTACTGTTTTCAGATAATGCCTGTTGATCTTCAAACTGATCTGTTTTGAAACACCGAGGGATGTGTTAAAATATGTCCATCTATTACAACCTAAGCAAAGCTAGAGCTTGCTCAGGACTTCCTAAAATACTTTGCGGTTCCCCTTGTCATTTGCAACGGCCTTTCTGTCATAAACTGTGACTGCAGTGACTCTGCAAGATTGATGGTTTTATTGTACTGTAAGGACCTAACTTTCAAAGGGGCTAAGTACACTTAGCATGGTGTCGTGGAACTGGGAAAGAAGAAAAAGAGTGCGTTTAATCCATACTCAAGCAAATGCAGGATCATTAATAATGGTAGATTAAATGGCACTAACAACTTTTAATAGAAACCAATGGGCAAAACAGTTGTTTAATGTTAAGAGATTATATAATATATAAGACTTCCTAACAGCCAGGATTGTGAAATAATACTTCCATCTTAAAATATGATTTAATTGCTTTTATATGTAATTGCTGATGATATTTTAAGTACATTTTTTTACCTTACATGAAATTTATTTCTATAAGTATTTATAAATGTACTGGCATGTCTCTTCTGTATTTCTGTAGCCCAGTTAATCATTCATTAGTACTAAACTGCTTGTTCAGTTTCCTTATCTAACATGATGGTATCTTGCAAATTCTCTTTTATGTATCTCATTATCTAAAAAATACTGACAGCTAGAACTGAATGTGATCTCCGGGTTTGTGTGCCACAAAGCAGTTCAGAGAGGAATTTTTGTTCTGTCATATGACGTGATATAGAATCTCTTTACTGCAGTTTAAAACAGTTTAGCAATGGATTTATTCTTCTTAGTGAGTGGATGAATTATGGAGAGGGGAGGGGTGACAGTTTTTCACTTTGCAAGGTGAGCTGTATAGGAATCGTGACTTTTTTTTAATGAAACCTTCAGAATATGAACACAACATAATAGCTAAGCATGTATGTGATTTGCTCTAACTCATCACGATTCAGTGTTTATTGTAGAGCAAGTGTCATGAATTGCTGTTTCACTGCTCATAAGAATATCAAAGAAAGGAGGCAAGGGGAAGATAAAAACAATATACTGTAAGTAGCATCTTGTTCTAACGTCACAAGTGGAGGGATTGTAGTTGTAGATCAAACATGGAAGATTTTTGCTACCTTTTCTCCCATTTTGATGGCTGGAGATACCCGTGTGTATAAAGCCTGAATTATTCTGGCCTCTTTTTGTCATTTTATATGTTACAATATATAATTATTTAATAATTCATTTCAGCTACTTGACAGTTTTAAGCAATTATGCTGGAATTCCTTTGGTCTAGTAAATCGGTCTTTTCCCTAAAGCTTTACAGGCATTAATAAAGCTACTTTCAATTCTTTTAGCTTTTGTATTCTCTTCTGTTAGAGATGCCTCTTGGCTTCTTGCTAGTTGAAGGAGGTATTGGTATTAGCTAATCACATGCTGTTTAGCTTCAGGGTTGGAGATCATTTAACTGCTAAAAGCAAAATATTTCCCCTGGAGATCATGATCACTTCTCATAGCTTCTCCAAGAATAGTTAAGGACACTAGTTCTTGAATCTTGCCCAAACTATAACTAGGATAAATGCATGCTGTCAGCTTAAATTATCATCTGGGTAGTCAGTATATCTGAAGACAAGTAAGTGTTGAAAATAGCTGTTAGGTTGTTTGCAGTAGTTATTAAAAATCTGTTGTACAACTCAATCATTTAAAGGAACGTGTGTTGTCCTGGTGCAAGTTTACTGCTAAAATGTACTTGAGCTGGTATTTGTTATTTGACAAACTTTTTCAGCTATGTTTGAAATCTTGTACTGTAAGGTGGCCTGGGGAACACTCCTCAACTGAGTGTTATTAATAGCCTTCTAAATCTTCTTGTAGCATTGTAAACTTTACAAACACATTATTTTCTTTACCATTTGCCTATGTAACTTAAAAGAGGGGGCTTTGTAAGTGTAAAACAGGGTCTAGACAATACTAAATTCAAGAGGGCTTAAAATATATTCCACTGGGGTAGGGAGGGCGAGTTTAATTTGTCTGGTTACATTACAAGGAACCCGCAGAATTCAAACTGAGTATGGATGTGTGCAAAACTTGTCCACCGAAGGCACGTTTCAGTGGTAAAGTTTCTATGCCCTTTTTTGTTACTGTTCTATGGAATTCGTACTTGTGTGGATGTGCCACAGTGTGTACGTGTACAACTGGTTCTACAGAGGCAGTCTCTCCATTGTGGCAGTGACTTTGCTAGTTCATTTTTTTTCTCCTTTAGTTCTCTTTAAAATGTTCACTGAAAATGCCTCCCTTCTCAGTAGCCTACATTCATGATCCTACAAGTACGGCTCTCTGCACAACTAGCTAAATTTAGCTAAACCTCATGGCCTCAGAAGGAAGCTTTGGGTTCCTGTGTGATTGGGAAGGTGAGGTGCAAACATAGCTGTGAAATTTCGTAGCAGAACAGGGGTACTTGTTAGGACTTTGCAAGGGAATATTTGTCATAGCCCAGTATTAAACTGCAACAAAAGAATTGTGGCAATCCTGCAAGGACATAAGAGGCTAAGAAGGTACCTGATGCTGTGTCATAACTATGGTTCTGATGAGCAAGGGTCTTACTATAATCATCTGAAAGACAGTGATAAAGCATATGGAGAAAAGTGTGCCAGACAGAAGGAAGACGGTTTTTCTGAAGAAGCTGATACGGAGATGTGGGAACATTTTGAGGCCCAGATGGACCTAGTGGGAGGAGGGGAACTTCAGCAAGTATAATATACTGTCCTCATTGATATATGCTTTCTTTAATTTTCTTCACAACCCTTGCCAAGTCATTTTCCCTCTCAAAATCTTGGCTGGCCGCCCACAGGCAAGGAACAAAGAATTTCTCTTTTTAAGTAGTTGCTTTATTTTAAAAGCATGCACTGACAGTAGTAGGCAAAATAAAGAAAAAAATACCAGGATACTTTAGGGAACCAAAAAGCATTTCCAAATGCGTTCTTAAGCAGAATCCTTAGACTTAATGCAAAGTAAAAAGAGTTGTTGGCAGAGAAAATGATAAATAAAAGCAACACAAATAGGTTTCCATGTGTTTAACCAATATTACTGAAATTTTGAAATACAAAAGACAATCTAGTGTTCAGTACTCAGATGATTTTACAGCAGAGCCATTGTAAACTTGTGGGTTTTCAAGTCCAAAGCAATACTTTTTGCTTTCAGCTCAAAGTCCATCTTCAAAACAAATTGTCCGTGTGCTGCTCTGAGAGAATCACAGAAGTTGAAACTGTTGGTGGGTTATAGCAGCTAGTCAGCAATGACAATACCTGTCTGCTTCAAGAGCTATGACTTACGTTGGCCCAGACACCCTTTTGCTGCACTGAGAAATGGGGAATGGTAGGAGCATGTACTGAGACTTCACAAATTTTGTAGGGAGAATAAGAGGCATACTTAACATGCTGAGAGTTGATCTTGTCAGAAGACAACTCAGTCATGGTTTCAGTCTTCTAAGGACATACATTGCTGTTAGTTGTTTGGCTCTTAGTAGAATATTCTGCTCTTTCACAGCGCTATGTGGTTGTTTGTGTGAACCTGATTAATGAACTTGGGAACCAAAGGGTGGTGTTGGTCTACAAAAGTCACCATTGCCTATGTACCAGTACAGGAAAATGGTTTTACTGGCATCTTTTCAGGAACTCACTTGTTTTTAAAAATATGAGAACTGTGCTCCTTGCCTGGACACCAGTTTTAAATGTGAATGAAACACGCAAAATGACTTGTTAAAGGAAGTGTGTGTATGTATATGAAGAGAGAATTGAAAGGGAGGGAATTTGAGCATATGTCTTTTTTTATTATCCCACCACAGTTGAATTAAATGAAATAAAAGTAATTTCTCCATCTGTTATTTTCTATGTATTGCCAGGAACCATTGTCCTGTATAACAGGATATATTTAATTTCTCTGGGTGCCTGGTTGTCAGCTGCACCCCATGCAGATTTTTCTACTACCAAACTGATAGACATCTAAGATCGCAAACTACCAGCATGTGAGCACTGCCAGAGCAGCTTTAATTTTTGGTGTTCCTGCTCTGGAAAAATCTCAGTATGTAGCTCCTGGAATCTGTGCTTCAGGGTGCTTATTTCATAATCCCAATGGTTAATTGGTCCATGAATACATTAAACAATTGTTCTGTGTTCTATTTCTTTTTTTTTTTTTCCTAGTCAGTCATTCTTTAGACTTCTAATTTTCACTGCTGCACACTGAGTGCTCTAATAGGTTTACAGATACGAAAGAGCTAGTCTCAGGATGGTCTGAGAACTCTTGGTCCTCAGAATGGTCAGTGCAATGTCTGTCAGTTGAGTGACCATGCAGCAAAATGTTGGAAAAGCAGAAAACAAAAGAGGATTTTGTAGGTCACAGAGGAAAATGGGGGGAAAAAATCTGCAAAGATGTGAAAAAAGAAAAGTAATAGAATAGAGATGATAAAACTGTGAAAATATCTCCCAGTGTTTTGTAACGCACTGCAACTTTTTTTTCCTGATGCATAATATTTTGGATATTGTGATGAAGTATCAAACAGCACCATTTGTTGTTTACTAATACAGGCCCTCACTGTGCTGAAAGATGTTTGATGCCAGAAATTTAATAGAAATTTCTAGTAAAGATGTAATTTTAATATGCTAATTTTAGATCTTTAATGGCTTCATACACTTGTTGCGCTTCCACTGAGATTGTAATAAATTCTAATTTTGTACTGCACAAATATTTTATAGTAATTACTAATGTCAGCTTCTATTTGCACTGTCCTAACTTCTGTCTGCTATCTGCTTTTTTTTCCAAGATTTTTTCCCCCCTTTGTCTTTATGACTTTAGGTGCATGCAGCCTTCTATGATTATATCTGGCATCTCTTTTTTTGTTATGTCTGTCATTGTAAATCGTTCTTTCTGTTTATACAGTTAATAATGATAACTATTCACAAAGCCAGGCTTTCTTTTGAATTCACTGTGTCAGACTGTTGTTGATCATAATTTGGCAGTGAGGAACAGATTAGTATTATGCTAGTAAGTAATATGTTGAGTAAAATTCCTGTTTATGAAGGTTTCTTTCTTAATATATTAGTTCTTTAAAGACCTAAATCTTTGTATAGGTCTCTAGGGTATTACTGAGGCACCACTGCCTCAACATTTGGCATTATATCTTTCAAAATATGTAAGTGAAAAGGTGACTTTATTGGACTGTATGCTAATGCTACTATTTTCAATGCATTATTTTGGTCTTATCCTTAAAATCTTTTGTAACCTTGAGTGTAATGGGATAAATACAGCTCTCAGGCTTCTGAATGCAGCTCTCAGATTTCCGTTTCCTCTGTTCTTTCATCCTTTCTGGCTCTGTTTTGTAGCCAACTTTTGTTATGCTTTTGCTAAAGTTGTTTACTGCCAGAAATACATGATGCAGAATTAAGGTTGCCTGCTGCTTTCTTGTAGCTGGTCATCTTCATCCATACTGTCCTTTTTTTCAAAACTAGAAGATACACATCACACAGTTTTAAGCACAGTTTTAATTTGTACCCTCCTGATGCTTGTAACCACTTGTAGCAGTTCAGGAAGGGTGGGTTCCTCTTGTGCAAACCAGAAAATGCTGATGAAAATGTACTGGTCTTTAGGGACCAGAGATGAGGAACCTGCCACTGCCTTATATGCCCTCCAAGTACTCTTCACTGCAGTATTCAGCTGTGTTAACGAGTTGACTGACTAGCAGAACGGACAGTGGAATAAGGTACATTGTAAGCTTTTAAGTATTTGAATATGCCTTGTTTTCATCATACCCTTAGGTTGTTTCCAAAGGTGTGTAACGCTTTTCTTTGCCTTGGGAATTGTTGAGTGTTTGGTGTTGTACATGAACATGGTCTCTGGTGTTTACTGGGAAGAAGTAAAGTGGAATCTGAAGAAATCTTTGCAACAAGGTTGAAATACAATGTT
This sequence comes from Dromaius novaehollandiae, assembly GCF_036370855.1. NCBI lineage: Eukaryota > Metazoa > Chordata > Aves > Casuariiformes > Dromaiidae > Dromaius > Dromaius novaehollandiae. The sequence goes on along the minus strand of NC_088099.1, from coordinate 39,481,058 downwards.
TTGCAAGGATAGGGTGATTTCCATGGAGTACGGACAGTATTCAAACCTAGGTCTGGTGTTGCTGGTTAGGTAAGTAGCATAAGAGAGACTAAAACTTTGCTTTAGTATGGAACATATGTTGCATTGTCTGTTGTTCTTTTCTTTGGTCTCTGTTCCTTTTGTGTCATGCACTCATGAATGCAATTTATATGTGATTTTCGTGTTGGAATACAGCTCAGAGGATAGTGTTATGATAGTATTTTGGGGAAGATAAGTGCGTTAGTTCATTGTGTACATTGTCAGATGGGTGTTATTGTTTGTCCTCATACCACTGGACAGTGTTAGCTCTGCATTTGGCAGGTCTCTTAGGCTGTAGTTCAGCAGCAGCAACAATGGAGAGCACCAAACTTGCTTGTGAAAGGCAAATCCAAGCCTCAGATCCTTTTTTCTGGAATTGTCTGTAGTTGAAGATACGTTTGAAAGATTCTCACTTCTTCCTGAGTTCGGCGGTTGCCATTTTGCCTGAATAGTCTGCTCAGTTTTCCTATGTTCCCTCCTCAGATTTTTGTATTCTATCTTGGCTGTATTCCTCCATCTTCGTGGTCTTCTCCCTTCTGTCTCAATAGGGGTGTTAAGAATGTCAAAAATGCATAGCTATATGTCATGTCCATTTTTCCTTTGCTCCCCTGCATTGCTTTGAGTTTTCCTTTCACATAAAGCACTTCCACTGAGGTTGGGAGAGTGGTAAGCCTGCAGTTCCTACCTGGGCTGAGCTAGTGAAGAAGACAGTCTCAGCTTTCTTTTCCACCTACTCAGGGAATGGCAGGTAAGGAGGAACTGAGAGGATGAGAGAAAAGAAAGATCACAGGAGACTGTTAGATCCTTCTTCCAAGTATGCCGTTATCTCATGGGATACTACCTGTGAATTATTGAAAACAAAGTTCCATTCTGCAGATAAGTTTTGTTTAAACTAGTAGTATTCGTGTAGAGAAGTGCTGACCCTTCAGGGCAACAAGAGGTAAAAGTTTACCCAATCCATCCATTTTATTTATTGTGCTATTTTCTTCCTAATATGCACATCTGCTCCTCCAATACCCTTTTTTTCTCCTACTTGAAAATCACTCTAGTATAAACTTGCTTTTCTTTTGTCATTCTGCCCTATGTAAACTTGGAAGGGTCTTGCAGACAGGAGTGTGCTGTGGGATACTAGGAGAAGTGCATGTATCGGGAAGAAAGAGGAGGAGACCAGATCTCCACAACTTTGATATTACTCTGGAATTCAATAAAAAGCCTTTGCAGCATTGGAGAAGTGGCACAGGTGCAAACCGTTCCATTCATTTTAGTACATCTTTCTCTTCATTCCTCTGTCCAGTGTCAGTGTTTGGGTGTTATGCCATATGCCCAGAAGACTAAATCCTTTCTTTCCACCAGTCTCGGTAGTCGGCGTGTGCACTGTGAATCCAATACACATGGCAAAGACCCAGTCTGTTATTCCTACTGCTCCTTGGCAGGAGTTTACTCAATCTGTTCATCTTGGCTAGGACTCTGCTGGCTCGTGGTTTCATTTATAGTGTGACAGCAGTGTTATTCCCATTCCAAAGCTCTGTAGTGATATTGTCCGCTAAACTGTTTCAGAATGAGACTTGCATGGAGATCTGTGGAGGGCTGAACGTCACTACAGCAACTGCAAAGAGGACCTGTGTTATTTTCAAACCCCAACAGGCGTTGAAATATTTGTGTGTATAAAACATAGACCTTTGAGGAGGGAGGTTTGAAACTTGTAGTTTTTCCTCTTTGAGAGATACTGTTTGCTTGTCTGAGCCATCATGTGAATACCCTATTTCTGGACCTAATCTATAACTATTTTTTATCATATTTGACACCGTTCAGGAATTATGTAGATGCATAATGACATAGGTGTAGTTTATGCTTCGAACCTGAGTGCAGAGCCATGGATTTGGCAAAGACCTAGGGAAAAGAAGTCTTGGTTAGCTCATGTTTAGGGAGGAAACCTTTAACCACACAGTTCCAAATATTCACAGCTGATACTACAGAGCATCAAGTTTTTATGGTTGTTTCTTTATTTTATATGTTTAAGAGAATTTTTTTCTCATAAAAACAGTTTTTTGGGGGACAAATACATTCTCTGAATGAAATAACAACCCACTGAAGTTATGGTGGGATATTAAGTTTATTGCACTTGGGCTATTTGTTCATGTGCATAGTCACATCCCCCACTTACAGTAAAGTAGCATATTCCTCATTCAGTGGCTTGTACTTGCCACTTCCTTTTACTGTAGAGTATACTAATGTAAGATTTTGTGTCCTAGCAGTTCCTACAGGGCATTTTACATGCAGTAGCTTGTTACTTTACAGCAACTTTGGTGTCCGAGTTCTAAACCCAAGCCCCTGGTTTGGGATTACCGTTGGGTTTGGGTACCATTTGGGTTTACCATTTTCAGAAGTTTGGATATGCATGTTTTTAAAGCACTTTGAAAATTTGCCACATGAATCGGTCACTTTGGCCTGCCTGTTCAAAGTTTTGTCCAAAGAGTGAAGGTGGAGAGTGAGCAACAAGCACAACTGAGAGCGCTGGTGACACTTGTGTTTGCGGTAGGCTGAAGTATATCAGTGTAAGAAAAGTTAAGCTGGCCAAGTGAGGCAATAAAGAACATTGTTGAGATCTAGTTAAGTTTAGATCTGTGGTTAGCACAATGAGAAATAGGATAAGTTTAGAATATTTAGATCATATCAATTAAATACGAACACCTGCGTGCCACTGTGGAAATCCCAGTGGGGAACTCTGATAAATGTGTAGTGGCAGTACAAAAAGCACTCATGTCTGATTAAAGGTGGGAAAGAATTGAGACTAACATGGAAAACTTGCTATTATATAAAATAAGTAGCTGTATCCAGACTACTGTGTGAAACAATAGTAACTTTCTCACGAAAAAGTACTGAATAATTGGAAAAGTTTCAGAGGTGGCTGAAAAGTGAGAAACATGAAGTAGTAATACACATGTAAAGAAGTTTAAACCCCCTCATTTGATGAAAGATGAATAAAAGAAGGTATGTATATAATACATACGTGTTTATCTGTATGTGATGAATCTGGAATATCTGCTCTCACTGTCTTATGACACAAGAAAAGGGAGACATTTTACTGATTTTTTTTCCAAATTAAAAAAAAAAAGTTTATGTTGAAATCAATTCTTGAACATTCAGATGTATGCCTTTATAATAAAACAGAACCTGATTGTATTTTTTCCCCCTAACACTTGTTTAAAGTTAGGTTTAAAAATGTATTTCAGTTTTAAAAATGTGTGGCTTGAAGTGCTCAACTTCAGGCACTTCCACCTGAAAATTTTAATTGTGTTAGTCCTGCAGTCCCATGTTTTTCATGTTTGAATGCATTTTTCTTTAAATACAGAGCTCTCTGAAGATGTCTGGCTCATTGCTTCAAACTCTCTGGACATTTACTTTTTAACTGCTGAAGCTTTTCTAGCATTTGCTGCCTTTCTGAAGCCTTGACTTATTGAAGGATCAAAATTGGCTCCTATGGTAAGAGTTTTCTTTTTTTTTTTTAAGTACTGGCAAAATGCTAAAATTGTGTACAACTTAATTTTTGTTTTATTTCTTTATTGAATAGCAAAACACCAAAAAGAAAAATTTCTTAATGCTATGCAAAAGCAGAACAGGATGATGCCCAAGATTAATCTAAGAAACTCTCTTCTGCATTTTATTGTTTCTACTTGCCCTGTGCTTCTAAGTGAAGAATAAAAATCAAGTGAATGATTTCACAAAATCTTTTTTTTGTGCAGATGTAGCTGTATAACTCTTTAAAATGTTCTGTATAAATTGAAAAAAAATTATAGATAAGTTTTACATGTCCTTTTTTCTAAATGTTGCATTTTGTTTTAAATGTGTTTGACTTTAATGTGAGTTCCAATTACAGTATTTAAAACACTTCAGGTGATTAGTAGAAGTGTACGTTTTGATTTTTTTGAGAATTAAAAAATGGTAAAAATAAGAAGAGGAAACCTTGTAACAACAGGCAAGATATAAAGATGAGTCTGCTTCTAAGATATAGATGCACAGCTGTTTTATAGATTGTGCAGTAGTATTACATTTGGAAACTGATGTTTGTCCTTGATCTCAACAAATGTAGCAGTTTTGAATAATCGAGTAATATTTTACAAATTTCAGGAATCAAGACCAACTAAAACATGGAAAAGATGTATTCAAGATGATCCAGCCAGAGGATTTTTCACTTTATAGAAGTCGTCTTTTTGTTTAATATGTAACGTAATTTGACTAAGTCAATTTCAGTTTCTTTTCTTGAGATAAAGACACACGTGTGGCCTTCATCAGAAATGTTTTTAACATTTTCAAGAAAAAGCATGTCCCAGAAACTGAGTTTATTTTTACTAGTTTTTGGAATCATTTGGGGTTTGATGTTGCTACGCTACACTTTTCAGTATCCCAGACGCCAAAGCAGCAGTGAGTTGCGTGAACAGATATTAGACCTAAGTAAAAGATATGTCAAAGCACTTGCAGAAGAAAATAAAAATTTAATGAATGGTGGCAGTGGAGCTTCTATGGCAGGATATGGTAAGAGGAAAAAACATGCTAGTTCAAATATTTTTTTCCCATCAAAACTGTAAAATTATAATATAGAGTTTGTTTTTTTTTTTTACTTTTTCCTTCTTCTATGTAATATATACTACTCTTTGAGAGCAAAAACTCCAGGATTAACTGATTTGATTTTGGCTTATTGACTGAAGCTGAAATTTAAGATGCGGTGCAATGTAACACTTGAGAGCACAAGACTTTTGTTTTCCAGGGATTTTTTTAGATATGTCTGAATATATGACTACTTTTATTCTCAGCATTAACAGTAAAATTGTGGCTTTTCTGAACCTTAAATGAATGAGGAATAAATATATGCGTGATATGGGAACCAAGTTTTAAATTAAATCACTTCAGCATTCCAGGTGCTTATTGTTCCTCATTGCTAACTTACTGCCTTTTTTTTTTTAAAAAAAAAAAAAAAGCTTTCTTTTCTGTAAGTAGTAACAAAATAAATAGTGGAAGGCAACATAATGGTTGCCTTTGCAGTCTTGAGAGAGGCAATTATGAATTTAGCAGGATCTCCCCTTGCTTTAAAGTAGCAAGTAGAGAATAAGGTCGCTTGTCTCTTGAGCTTTAATACTTGCAGCTTTGTATCTCTTTTCAATTTACCTGTTAGTTTGATGAATGTGTGTCCAGTATTCATGGGTAATTTATTGCTAGAGCCTGTGCCTGTTTTCTGAAATACGGAGAATATATTTTTGAGACTACAGTTTTGAGTTGTATTTAGCAAAACCATGAAAATGTCTTGTCTTAGTAATTTTAACCCTCCAGCTTCAAGCTCTCATAGCTTCTCTTGAGGGAAGCCTACTATGAATTCGTAGTTAATCTCCTAGGAATTAGGTTTGAAGAAAATACCTGTGTTCTGTCATAAATAAAAATATATGTATCTGTAAAAATAAGGGTAATATAAGGCTTAAAAAGAAATTATGAAAAAGATATAAATTGTGGTTTTATATTTGAAGATTTGTATTAATGTACTTTAATGCTTCTCAAGGAATCTTTATAAGCTAGTCCTCTACTAGTAGTAAGATGCCCTTCGTAGGTGCCCTTGTAAGAGGACTAACAGCAAAAATGTGTCTGAACTCTTTGTTGCTGCTCAGGAATCAGGAGGCAAGTCTATGCTGACAAGATGAGCAGGAAGCAACCCAGGAGGCTGGGAGAAGGAGGGCAGTACTAAGTGTCAAAAAATTCTGTCATTTGTTTATTTTTAAATTATTATTATTATTTGAAGTCCTCAGTGATTTCCTTCCTGGATTACTTTCCCAGAAATTACATTAAAAATCTTATGTACTGCAGTTTTATATTGCTGTATTTAAATCTGGCAGAGAGATTTGCCATCTAAGCTTTTGTTTGAAGTATAACAAAAAATGTAATAGTCAACTCTTGATCTACATGCTGATCATCAGATTTGCAAATTAAGTAGGCAGTGCCCTCCCTCAAAACTGTTGAGCACAGAATAGTACTACAGAGCACGTGACCCACAGTACATGTCATTTTGTCCTTTACAGCAGCCCTGCTCTGTTTTCTGTTGCTCCTGCTCCAGGTGTAAAGCTATTATTTTTCAAAGGTGATTATACTGAACAAGAGGTAGTTATTTTTAGAGAGAGGGAGAGACTGAATAACTTGATGTTTTTTTTTTTTTTTTATAGAGACTGACAGATTTTTTTTTTTTGTATTACTAATGTTTTCTTCACTTTCATACCTGTGTATTTTTCCTACCCCATTTTTCTAGAAAATTCAGAGCAGATTGTAGTGTGTGTGTGTGTCGGGGGGAAACCTTAACAACTTGTAAAACCAGATAAGTTTCTTCATTTCTTCCAAATTTCAGAAGACAGTGGTATGAATGTTGACAGCAGTGTAGTTAGCTTTCGTTGAAGGTTCTATTAATGGTATTGTTTTTGTGTTCCAGAAAATGGCTTTACAACACTCAAGCTCCTTTTCTGTCTCTTTGTTAGTAAATACATGGGGATTTTCTTACTTTCCTTTTTTTTTGTTTTTCAGATCAATTTAGGCTAAACATATGCAAATTTTAAACTCAGAAAAAAGAATAACATTTTTTTCCTGCTTTGTGCCTTCCATTGATACAACACTTTGTCACAACAATTTTTCTGTAGGATAAGTCCTCTAGTTATTTAGACGGAAGTGATTAAGAACTACCTTTTCTATATTGGAAAGTGTTTTAAATATTTTCTAGTAGTGTCCAGGGCTAAAACATGCCATAGCTGGGTATTCTAGTGTTGCTGTCTGGATGAAATTTGAAATATTGCCTTTGAATAGTCACCAGTTCCCTGGTGTAACTAGTGGTTATGTTCTTACATTCTAATATTTAATTGGCTCAGTTCACAGTTTACTATTATGGTGGTATCTTCCCTGTCTAAAATAACAAATAAATGGTATTAAAAAATTTGAGAATCTGTTTTATTCTATACATATATGCTAATCTGTATTCTTTCCCGTAGCGTATAGTAAGAAGGACAGCAAATGTTTAGATGTAAATATGTCAAAATAGCAGTTCTTTTCCACACATAGTAATAGGATCATTTTTTTGTTGTTGTTGTTATCTTCAGCTGATCTTAAGAGAACAATTGCTGTTCTTCTGGATGACATCTTACAACGCCTGGTGAAATTGGAAAGCAAAGTTGATTACATTGTTGTGAATGGCTCAGCAGCAAATACCACCAATGGAACTAGCAATCAAGTGCCACTGTCTTCAAATAAACGTGTAAATGCAGCAGGCAACATTAGATAGCAAATAGGGCCATGTTGTGCTGCTGCAGCTATGATAGGTCCTATTTAAGACAAGCTTTTTATCTGTGGCTAGGGCAAAGCAATAGTTGGCTCTAAAAGATATGTACACTGTTCTGTTATAGAATGTGCTGGATATTTGTAGGCCTAGCTCATGTGCATAAGGTTCTCAAAGCATTACTTCATTGCCTTTGAGCAGTTCTTCTAAAGTGATCTTTGTTGTCTTTAAAGATATTTTGATATCATGATTTAGTGTAGTATACCATGGGATGCTAACAATAAATGGAAAGCATTGGGAAATGTATAGGTAGGTTTCTAAATATATTTATTTAACTATAAATATAACATATCTTTTGGATAGGTGGGCAGTATTGTAGCTTATTCATTTTTTGTGATCTGCTTTAAACAGAGGTAACTAAGGAAAATGTATTGTTAAACTGATGTTAGAAAATGTGTATACTTACAGTATTTTGTTACTCATTTATTTACTGAAATGATATTAAATTGAAGATAACATTGGGGGTAATATTTTAAAATTGTGACCCAAAGAATGTCTTTATTTGCACTATCTGTCAGAACAGCTAGAGAGAATTTACTGTATATTTAAGAAAATCAATTATAATAGGGAAAAGTCTTAGGTAGTAACACTGTCCAAGTATATCCTTGGGTCAGAATTAGGGCAGTTAGATTATCAAAAGCAAAACATAATCTGTGATATCTTATATGATTATTTCTTACAAAGATATTTAAGTGTATGTATTTTGTAATTGCAGATAAAAGTTATTTAAGTGATGAAATCAGTTTTGAATATGTGAATACTGTTTATTTTTGTTCGTTACTGTTTCTTTTTAACTTTTTAGTACCTTGCAATTTGTGATGAATATAGCACACCATCTCCCTGAACTGCTTTTTTGATCAGGAGGGAGAGCAATGAGTTAAAATGAAGGAAACAAAGTATCTCTGGATTTAACAGAGATGAAAGTGTCTTTACTGAAAGTGTCTTATCATGGAATATTTGAGCGCAAAGGTAATATTTGCCTTATATCTAAGTTAGCCTTACAGCAAAAAGAACTGCAGAGAGTATGCACTGTATTTCAAAATGTTATTCAAGCTATATGAAAGTGTCACTGAGTCTGTGGGTGGTTTTTTTTTTTTTTTTTTTTTTTAATGTACTGCATCATTAGAGAGAAGGGAGGGTATATTCAGGCACTTCTGCCAAAAATATGCTGGTTATTAGATTTTTTTCTGTGGGTTATATTTGGAGTGTTCTAATCCTATACTAAGAAAACAAAAACAAAACAGTAAAACCAGAGGTGCTGGATGATGTAGCATCCAAAGTTTTCTGGGTTTCTTTTTCCTTGCTTATATTCCAATATAAAGGAAAATACACTTACAGCCTTAGTTAGTGTCCAGCTGATTTTTCTGCTGTCATACTGTGCGTAAACATGTACTTCTTGGCAGAAAGAGAAAAATAAATTTTTAATTGGATTTGTGAAGGCTCTTGTTGCTTTTTTTTTTTTTTAAATAGTCTTGTCATTCTTACTGTGTGTGTTCTAGATGTTTTAGGATTTGAAAACTGTATGTCTCTGAACTTAAGAACACCTTAGGTTTAGTAGTACTCTATCTGGTTTGTTCAACCTGCTCAGTCAATGAGTTCTCTTGCTCTTCAGCTTCTAATGTCTCTGCACTTTCCTCTGGTTAGAGGTGGGGATAACAGGGGGAAGAAAAAATAAAATAAAATAAAATGACTATTTTTGATCTTTAATGGGGAAGACAACTAAGAGTGAAGAAGACAGGCGCATAACTTCTATTGAATCTGCAAGCCTGCAATTGACAATGTGAAGGTAGGTTTTTATATCCATCTATCTATGCTGAGTGCTTATTAATTTCTACCAAGTAAAACCTTGGTAGGTTGTGTGCCTTTGTGCTATCAACATTAATCTGAGTAGATTTTGCATGTGCATACAAGGTGAGTTTTCTTTTTCTTGTAAGGGTAAGTGAACTCTAAAACAGAATTATTGAGGATTGTTAAACAAGCATAAGAAAAGTTGCCAGGTGAGTATTTGTCACTATTGCACACACAGATTGTTTTATGGAAGGATTTTGGAGACTGATAGGTATATACTGACTTATATGCAGTTATGTACTTCTTATTTAGTAGTTCATGGTTCCATTAGCAAACGGTTGCTTTTCTCTTAGGTTTTAGTATAACAGTGGCTCATTGGAATTAGATCATACTTGACAGATATTTAAGGAGACTGATAGCCTATGACACAAATGTTCCATTGGCAAATACAGTTGAAGCTACTGTTTATCAAGAAGCATATTAAAAATATTCTACTGTCGGCCTAAATCTAACCTGGTGAAACCAATAGTATTAGAGATTGATAGAGCAATATGTCAATGTCTGTGATATTAGTCTTTCCTCTTTCTTATGGCCAGTCTCATTCTATGCTGTATGGCCATGCCGTGCCTCTGACTGTGCTCTCCCTTCACTGTCTGTGTGGGGCAGTACTACTGCCATGATTTCTGTGCTCCAGCAGTGCAGAGGGTAGAAGCTGATCTTCCTCCTGTTTGCTGAGCTGATAACACTTTTCGGCAAACTTAGCAGCAGAACTAAGTTTCAAGCAAGTGTGCACTAAGGGGGAGACAAGGGCAAGGGCCTTGCCCTGACCACAGGGCTCAATACAGCTCTTGAATTCTAAAACCAAATAAGCAGGCAAACAAGTCTCTCTTAGGGGACATGGTCTTGGTTCTCTAGTTTTTTTGTTGCTTTCCTCGTATAAAGAAGCTATTTCTGAATCTCAACATACTAACTTTCATGAAACTAAGATGTAAACATTGTTCCACAGTTGCATTTTGAGCAGGAGTAAAGAAGAAAGAGCGCTGTGCAGTCCCACATTAAAGAACCTTTGGGATAGATGGATTGATAAATACTCCACTGAAACCCACCAAGACTGCTCACAACACTCTACTTACTTATCCACTCTTAGGATCACAGAGATTTTCTGGTCTGTTTTTAATAAAACAATTTTTAAAATCCTGAAAAATAAGAAACATAGCACAAGGATGAAGAAGCTCCTGTAGTGAATGAGGTGAAATACCAGTCGTCTTGATATCCAGTAAATTGCTGAACCTATTGGACAGTCTCTTTTTTCAAGTAACTGCTAAATATTTGTTTTACTTTATTAACAGTCATACAAAGGGCCCGCTAGCTATATCCAAGTTCTACCTGAGGATATTTGCTAATGCAGAGGTTTCCAAACTGCACTAGTAGCCTAGTGGTGTGTGGAAGTTGCCTGACTGGCCAAGTGCCTGCTGTGTGGGTACCTACCTGGGAGTAACTGCGGCTGCTGTAGCCTTTGTTGGTGGGAGTGGGAAGAACAATAAGTTTGGGAACCTGTACAACAGTTTGATTTGGAAAAATAGCAACATAAATTTTAAGACTCGTTTATTATGTTTTCTTAAAAAAACTTTTAGAAAATTCTTTCTCAGAATATGCAGGTTAATGGAATGAGCTAAAGGGCTAAAACATTACTTCATTTGGTGTGGTTTTTTTTAAACATGATGTAGGGTGTCAATTGACATCTTTATCAAACAATCCAAATATGACCTTGTAATCTGGGACTGTGTTCTTTTATTAGTTTGTCCTTCACAAAACAGTGATCTGTTATCTGTGTGGTTTGGTTTAATGCACTTGATAGTACTTCAAATACTTATTTTTGCAAAGGTGAGAGGGAAATGGAAGACTTCTTTTTATAGCAGCTAAAAAGGTGAATTGGACTTTTGCAATATTTCTCAGGGAATAGTTTGTTATTAAATTGCTATTTCATGAAACCTCTCTTTGTCTGGGATGATCCACACATGTATTTGTATCTGTGTAAAAATATTGTCCAGGTTATTAAAATGAGGCCCAAGTTAAAGTGTGTGTGTGGGGGGGAACTCAAAGAATTCAGATTACATGCATATATGTAGTTACATCACTTAAACACCAGTGTCATCACTTGCTAGGGAATCATCTTCTCCGTAAGAGATCTTAATTACTACAAATTTCCCAACTCTGTCAGTACCTCTGGTAAATACCTTTCATTATTAATTGACCGTTGCTTGCATATGAGCTTGCTTATTCCCTGTGGCATTTATCAACTTATTCTGTTCAGTAGATGTCTGATCGTGTTCTGTTTCTCTAACAGCAAAACTGAAAATATACATGTTGACATTTTTAAATGCCTGTAAACTAGGGTTAATGTATTTTTTTTTTTATTGAGCATATTTTATGGTGGTAGGAAGCTTGTAAAGAGTATTGCTTGTGTTTGTTTTTAAGTAGATCAGAATATTGATAACATGGACAGAGGAAACCATTTGATGGATGCTTACTTTTATTTTTTGTGCTTCTTTAATTCTTCTCATTTTTAGAACAGGTGGACATGGTCATTGACCAAAAACACAGAAACAGAATAAGTACACAGAGGTAGAATGACCAATTACTGCTTCAAAATGATTACTTGTAGTCAAAAATACTAAAAGTTATTCTAATTTATGTATTCTTGCATTAATGAAGTTGCTATCTTCAATGTACATAAGTATTCCACGGAGATGAATTTTAAAGCACTCGTCAAACTTGTAAGGATTGTTTTTTAAAAAAAAAAGTCACACAATTTATTGTTAATGGAGGGTGTTGATAGTGTCGACACCCTATGCAATATTAAGCTGTTGCTTTTGATGTGTAGGCAGCACCTTAGGTCCCCCAGAGCTGTTCCATAGGTGAGTGTCCATATGTTCAGTCCACTTTGTGCTCCGAGATCTTGGGCCAGCAGCATCCATATGCTACATCACAGACATATGAGGCCACATGCGTGCCATCTGGATTTCTGTTCCTTTGACCTACCTTGTGGTGCTCTCTGTTTACAGTAGCAGAAAATCATTTTTTTCTGCTATTCAAAATTGTTTGACAGCTTACTAAGGAAAATTTGTTTTTCTAATTTAGTCTTTAATTTTATTGCAGGTGTCTGTTAACAATCTCTTAGAAGGGAGAGGAGACAGGAGATTTTCTGGAGCCAAAATGTATTCTAATACTCATGCTGTGACAGTAAAGCAATGAGTGCTTGAAATACCTTTATTAGTTAAGAACTCTATTTCCCAATTATAAAGTTCTTCACTTCTTACATCTGAAAGGACTGGGAAGCTTAAGTTACAAGTATTTTCCCAAGGAAGTCTATGAGCACAAATTTGGATTCAAGCAGATGCTGTGGTCCCAATGAACTGAACACAGGCTCTTTATCCCATAAAACACTTTCTTTGCTCAAAACTGATAATAAATCCTCACTTTATAAGTTAGAGGACAGAGGTAGTTGAAAGAACAGGTGCCCCACAAAAAATTACTTTTCATTTCCTACTCTCAACATCTTCACACTGATGGTTCACAGCCCTGAATATTTAAGTATAGGTAATCTAATATTAATGGGCACTTGTAGCCCTCACCAAAGCCTTATTCAGCGACATGGCTCTGCTCTCTAAGCTTGAATGATATCTAATGGCACTGTTTTTAACAAAGATTTTGTTCAGATTAAGTACACCAAACCCATGTCATAGAGGCTTTGCTCATTCTGTGTGAACCAGGCTTGCCAGGACTCTCTCTCCATTTTATTGGCAGATCTGGGATCTCTGGCACCAGCAAAACCTGCATACACATACAGGTAAGGCACCTCAAGGACTGCCAGTTTTTGGGCAGCTCCTGTTCAATGCTGTTTTCTTCAGTATGTTCTATTTCTGTGTTTGCAGAGCTGCTTTTCCTGCTTCCAAGGTTCCCTTCCCCTTCTCTGTTTCTTTTCCAAACCTTTGGCTACAGGAGGAATTTTCCTTTCCCTGGAGAAAGTATCCTGTCATTTTTGTATGGTTTATTTTCCTCAGCTGGCTTCCTTGAAGATGTGTTGTTTGCAGCAATGACTTGCCCCCATGTCTTTTCTGCCTTCAAGAGAGACTTATTCTGGGTTCAGATCTCAGAGCGACAGAACATCCATGTGCCCTTCTTATATGCGTGGCACAGCCACACGACAAATGTCCAAACCATATGCCTTATCATCTTACTTAGTGCTGGAAACCTGAGAGCCTCCCCGTTGTTTCATTTCTCTCTGGGGGCAGCGTTGGCAAAACACTGCCTTGGTCCTTGTGACTCCTCTCTTCACCTTCTGGTCTGTGGCTGGTGGCTTGCCCAGTGCAAAACAATCTGGGGCGTGAATTACTCCTTGAATCGGTCCTTGAATTGCTGGACCTCTGTGCACAGGCATCTGCCACTTTATTGCATGGAAGGAGCCTACCCTCTTGGCTCTTGTTCTGACAGGCTGAAAGCTCAGAGCTTATGGTAACCTGCAGAGCACAATTTAAACATCCATTTGCTAAAGCTCAGTTAAGAAAAAAAATACTACTTTTTTTGCTCACATATTCAGAGTCACTATGTGTAAAGCCTGATCAAAATGTTTGTATCAAGAGAAAGCAGTTAATTTACAAAGATAGTGTGGTAAGTAAAATAAATAGCAGCCCACGGTCTATTTACTACAGCCTTTAAACACAGTGGAGGAGTTGTTTCCATGTGATGGCACTGTCTATGGTACGTGGAGACAGAATGGGAACTGCAGGTTGCCAATCTAAGAACTACCTTCCATTTATGAAGGTTTACCAAAGCTGGCCTCGTTTTGTCTTGAACTGTGAAGAAAGCATACATTTAATTTTATACACACATTTTACAAGGGAAGAGGTAGCAGAGAACATCAGGGTGCTTGAGATAAGATTTATGATTTTTAAGAGGTAGCTTGCATGTTCTAGATGAAACAGGTTGTCAGGCTGCTCTAGGTAAACAACAGTGATCTTTTTTAGGATCAACAGCTCTGCGTTCTCTCTAAAATACAAAGACGGAGACTGCCTCTGTTCTGAGGAGTTTTCCAGTTGAGTTCCTTCATCCTGTGACCAGATCTTTTCTTCACATTCCCTAAAAATTCCTCAATTCTTTAGGAATAAAGCTCTCTGCAGGTGTAAATTCATCTGCTGAGGTAACCCGGAGATTCAAGACCTACAAAAACAAATGAAGGGTAGGCAGGTGGTGTTGGGAAATCCAGATGTGTTTTTTTTTTGTTGTTGTTAAATTTATACGTTATGAGTCAAGTCAAATAATGCATTATGTTAAACATTAAGAATTAAAAGAATATACATTGCATTTTACACTACTGTTGGATTTGTTCTTTGCAGCCGCCTCAGAATATTAATTATTTAAGCTGTTTGTTGCAAAGTAAATATCTAGAATGAATTTGTTCACAAAGTCACCTCCTTTTATTCAAACTGAAAATTAAAACCACTTGGAATAGTGGGTGAAAATGTGGAAGAACAGTTGTTTTTGCTAAAATCACATTTTCAGGCTTCACTTTTCAATAAGCAACATACAACTGCGATAACATTTTTAGTGTATAAACTTTGTCTAATTAACAAACTGGACATTGGAATTTTAAAAATTTAACACTTGAATTAGTGCATATTCTTTTACTAGCCTCCTTGCCATCAGCTCATTCATCTCTAAAACCGAAGAAACTTTCTTCTGCAGCAGGAGTTGTATGCCAAAGCTAAACCTGAAGAAAGGCTTGCTTGCTTGCCATAAAGCTTGCCTTTTATTTCCCGTTGTAGCAGTTGGTCTAATAAAAGACATTACCTCTTCCCTATAAACTTTGCAAAACCAATCTGGTAACCCACAACAGAGGGAAGTCGTGTCACCAGCAGTCAGCTGGGTTCATCAGCATAGTTACAAACCACACCCGGCAATCCACAGCATAATGCTGTCAGCTTTTATTATATTGTTTGAATAAGGAATGAAAGCAAAGTCATGTGTGAATGTGTTAGTGTTTCTCGTACCCAGTGCGTGCCCAGGGCCTTTCCTTGTTTACAGCGCACAGCATAGCAGTGTCAGGAGCAAACAGGGAGGTATGTTGTCTGGAGCAAGGAATTCACTAGAACTGGTGACTAACGCTGTTTATTAAAGGCTAAACAGAACTGTGGCAGCAAACAGGGCCTAAGTAAGCCTTACCGACACAAACAAATCACTCCTTTCCTAGTGGGACCGAAGTGATGCCAGTGCACTCACCTTTTAGGAAGATAGTTTTAGCACCGCAGAGTTGCTGTTTATATTCAGAAGAAGGAGAAAAAAAAAAAAAGAAATTTGCCTGACTACTGCGATCAAATGATTGCAAGCGATAGCGTTAGTACGGTTGATATAAGTGCCTTTGAAAACACATACCTCCGAGCTAACATGTAGACGCTGAACAAATATATACTGCCAGAGCAGAGAAAAGCAAGGTGTACCTAGACCATATTGCGTGGAAGTGCTGTCACATCAGTGCGCGGGTCTGATCTCAGTGCAGCTAGCTGAGCTTTCTCAGCGTTGGCTAAGGGCAATGAGAGATCATCGCATTCATGCCTCCAGGGCGAACGCAGCGCAGCCTTTTCAGCTCAGGGAGGCTGGGGGGCATTTTGTGGGCAAAGAGCACAACCGCGCCAGGATACTGTGGAAGTATCCCTGCACCCACAAGGTGCCTCTGGAGGGGGTTCGGCCTTCCTGGGACTGGGCCTGCTACAGCGGGATGGCGAAGGAGCCGTTTCAGGGGCACCCAGCGCGGGCTGCCCTGCGCAGAGCGGCTCTGCCGCGCCCGCTGCCCTCGCCTCGGGCCTGGCCGCCGGGGGCGATGCACACCGAGCACCCCGCCCCCGCGCGCGGCCCAACGGCCGCGGGGGCGGGGCCATGGCGCGGCGGGCGGAGGGGGCGGCGGCGGCGTACGCGGAGTGCCGGAGGTGAGGGCCGCCCGGGTGCCGCGGCGTGGGGCCAGACACCCGCCTCGGGGTGGCGGGGCGGCCTCCGACTGCTTTTTCTTCAAGGAGAAGAAAATTCCTTTTTATCGGCCTGAGACAGCCGGGGGGCAGAGGCGAGCTTTTGGCACGCACGTCCTTTATACCCAGCCTGTGAAAACTCATTTTCTAAGTGTTGGCTATCAAGCGAAACTTGTGGGTGAAACAACACGTTCCCCGCGTTCAGGCCCGTTTGTATACCTGCCTGCGCGTGCGGGTGTACGTTTTTGTGGAATGGTGTAAGAGGATAATCTGCCAACTGTATTACTTTTCAAGAAATTCAAGCTTCTGTGGTATTTTGTTGTGTATGAATGCGTGCCCCTTGTACTCTGAAGTATTTTTGCTCATCTAGTTGTCTCTCCTGTTGAAGAGTTTACCTGAAGCAAAAATAAACGTGAACTCAATTGTTATACTGAAACGTGGTGTTAATGTAGCTTCAGAAACTTGGCTTAAAAAAGCCTCATTAAAGCATTGAAGATGCACATGCTCCTATTTCTTATGTAAGTATTTATGCATTGATTCCAAGCGGTGAAGATGACTAAGTATCGGCTTCACTGATGCATGCAAATAATAATATATTGAAATATTAATCTGGTATTGTACAGTACTGATAATGTACAAATGCACAGAATAGATGAGCATCACTCATGTTAGATATGTTTTCATACACCCAACAAATAGTAACTGAAATATTTACAGGCATTGCTAAACTAACCTTCAGCATTGTTATGTGCTGCAATTAAGTATAAATCATATTTTACAGATTTTTACTTACTGTCTTCAATTGTCTATGTAAATGTAGTGTTTGAATGTTGCTCCAATTGAGTCCCAGCTGTCCAGTAACTTTCAATTTGAATGTGGTGATACTTTAAACAAATGGGCCTGGCAGAGGTGTGGGATACAGCTGCAAGTAAAATAATTTACAGAAACTAACATAGTCTTCTTGCAAGCTGGAAGGTAACTTGGAGGTATTGTTTGTTTCTTTGATAGCAGTTTGTTTCCTACTCCTGGGTGAATATTCTTACTCAAACTAGACTCAGATTAGATAATCTGATAGAACTCTGCAGTACAGACGTGTAGATGGGTGAAGTGACTAATCAGAGATCAAGCTGATTGTACAACTTTTGATGGCAAGTCCTTTTTCTGCAGTGTAAAAAGAAGCTTGACAGTTTGCTGTATTAATTAATTTCCTTTTTTCTTACAACACCCATTGAGAAAGTTTTCAGACATCAGAGCAAATTTATTAAAAGAGCATTATTCAAATAATTTGTCTAAAAATCAGTTATGGTTCCCCTAAATATGTGTCTCCAATTTTTAGCATTGTTTACTGATTTGCTGTTATGTATTGTTTGTAAAAATAGCTTGGGAATCCAACTTTTGTGTTCTTTTTTTTTTTTTGTTTTGTTATGACATGCTTACAGAATTGTGGGTGATGATGATGGAGGAAAGCTCTTTACCCCTGAGGAATATGAAGAATACAAAAGAAAAGTATTACCAATTCGGTTAAAGAACAGGTTGTATGTGAGCTGGAGATCACCAACTGGCATGGACTGTAAACTTGTGGGTCCAGAGACACAGTGCTTTTGTACTCATCGGTAGGATTCTTTTCTTTTCTTCCTCATGGGTGTATTTTTTAAAAATTAAAGAAATGTAAAATATTTCCAGATATGTTACAGTACAGTATCGGGAAGTTAATGTAGGGTCAAAGAATTTTAAAAATTAGGCTTTAAATTATAAGAAATGTTCTTAAATACAAATCTCAAGTTTTTTGAGACCAGTAAAATTTTGTAGTCTTCAGTAAATTCAGCTTAAACTTTAAGGTGTGAGCTATTGTAGACCAGAAAGAAACTGATACTGCTGTCCAAATACAGCATCTGTGGTGTTCATACAATGTATGAATGTAAAAGCACCTGATATTGTGTATCTAATTGAAAATTAATTGTTAATTCTTAAGATAATTAAAGGTATTTCAATACAGAACTTGTAAGCTAAATTACAAGCTTTTCAGTTAGTCTTGTGATAATGACTTTTATAACTCTGTTAGTATTTACTTTTGTCTGTTTTAGATATAAACAACACAAAACGGACTATGAAGTGATTCCAAAAGATCGTCCTATTTGTGCGCCTTGTAGAGTAAACTGTTGTCAGTGCCAGTCCTATCACTATGTTGCTCAAAATGGCACACAGCCCATTCGTTGTAGATGCAAACATTTTGATGATCAGCACAGTGCAGCGCCTGGATTTTCATGTAACTCTTGTAAGTTGCTTATATGGTTGTAGCATTTCTTACAAGATACTTAACAGGAATAACATTTAAGGTCTGCATTTAAGGATCTGTATTCTGCCTAGAGTATTAGGTATGTGCTGCACTTGTCATTGATTTTGTTTTAGCCATTTGCGGAAGGATGAGAAATGGGAAGGAAGGCATGGCCTTTTGCTTTGGAAGGTTTAGAAGAGCATCCTTAGTTTCCCTAAATTCTTCAAAGGAGCATAAGTTTTCTGATTGATTAGGTTAGGAACATATGGAGACCAGCCACCTAAAGTTAGGCAGCATGAAAACACCCTGTTTGCAGTTTCTTACTTTCACTGGTCCGTGCACATGACTTTTCTACTTGAACTTGGTAGTTTGAGAGAGAGAGAGAGGTGTTAATTTCCATCTTCTATTGCCTAGTTGAATAGAATGTTAACATATTTTTATATCTTTTCTCAACTCAATAGGAAGCAGCACTCTGTTCCCAAATAGCGCTATTGTTAACACTCTAAAAAAAGCGGATCCCAAACCTTGTTTTTTGGCTGTGTGTCCAGAAATGCAAAGGGTTTTCAAGCAAAAAGTTTGTGAGGGAAAAATCATTCTTTAAATTAAGAAGCTTTTTGCCTCAGTTGGTCAAGGTTATTGTACTGAAACAGCAGTAATTATTAACCATAGACATTAAATAATACATAAAGTTGTTTTTCTTTGAAACCTGGAATTACATAAACTGAAAATTTTTTTGTTAGAGTTCTGTGTGCTGTTAGTAAATTTCTTTCATGAAGCTTGTCTAATCTGTACAGAAAAATAATAAACAGCTTTAGCTGGATGAAAAGAGAATAATATCCAACAGAATAATACATAAAATATGACAGCCTTTCAAGAATTTGCTCCAACTAATGTGTGAGAAAGTCTTAAATGTGTAATTGTAAAACAAATTGGATCATTCAAACTGAACTCTTAGAACACAGTGTTTTTAATAATTGTTTACATTATTCATGGCAATTTTTCCAGTGTTTCTCAAAATACCTGACACTTCTGTGGGTTGCAAAGATTATATAGAGGAATGCCAAGACTTGCTTCACTTCTGAAATTGTATCATTTTAGTTTACTGGTATTAGTCTAACTCAGTATTGTGTAAATCTAATATAATAAGTAAATTAGAGATGTAATCTTTCTATAATTGATGCGATATTGCAGTTTCACTGTATCTATTGTATGTACTGTATTCTGTATCTGAATAGAAAGGGAGGGTTATGTTACTGAGGAGTACCCTCCCCCCCCCCAAAATCTTCTGTGTTGCTCTGCAAAATGAACTGTAACTAGGAATTGGAGGCAGGTCATAAATAGATTTGTAATATAAAGTAATTTGAATAATGAAACTTGCAAAACCAATTCCTCAATTTCTTGTTCACATCATTGCTTCAGTAGGGCTTTGATGATGTTTAGTCTTACTGCTGGTTGTGACAGATGTACCACTTCACTCTGTTTCTGAGTGTCTCATTTTTATAACTGTATCAACTATATCCAGTGGTTATATACGCTTAAAAAAACCTGGAAGCCATTCTAATGGTACTGCTATGTCAAACCTATTTTGCTGTTACTACAGTCACTGTTTACTACCAGGATCATTTTGCTAATTTTTAAGACATCTAAATGATGTGATTTGTTCATAAATGGGGATTAGAAGTATTCTGGCCATATAGCATTAACATCTGCTGTAGAGATTTGGAGATAACCCTGACAGACTCCTGGTAATTTGTCTTCTCTACCCAGTGACAGATTTTTTTTTTGATTTTGGGGTGAGGGGAGGGAAAGAGAAGGGTGTTACTAATGGCAACGGATACAAGCTGAAACATAGGAAATTTTGATTAGATACTGGGAAAGAAGTGCTTACCCTGAGACAAGTCAGATGTTGGAACAGGCTGTTCAGAGAGGCTGTGGAATCTCCATCCTTGGAGATATTCTGGACTTGACTGGATGAGATCCTTAGCATCCCACTCTAATTTTGCTCTACTTTCAGCAGGAAGTTGGACCAGAGGACCTCCAGAGGTCCCTTCTAACTTTTAATTATTTCATGATTCTGTTTTTTCCATAATGCCAGCATTACTGTGAGAGCCACATATAATAATTTCAGAATTCCTGTCTAGGGAATTCTGTATGAACCAAAGATGAAAATTAGCAAAAATTAAAAGGAGGTTGTATCACTGAATAATAAAATGAGAAAGTTTTGAATGTAACCGTGTTTCCAGATTCAAGCATCCATACTAATACTCTGGTTTTGTATCCTCCTCCTCGTTGTATTTCAAGATCAGTTAGTATTCTTGCTTTAAAGAGAAGGCAAAAATAGCAGGAACTTGGAGAAAAGTAACTTTTTTGAGTTAGATGTTGAATCGCCATGTCAAACTTGCAAAAGGAATTGCAATTTTGAAGGGTCAGACCCTGTCACCTATCAACAGAACCATTCAGTATCCCAAATACACCTATCCTCCTGCTGGTTACCATCCAGGTACTGTGTGCTGCTGTGACTCATCTGATTCTCTGCCCGTTTTGTGAAATAACTGGAGTAATTTGGCATGGAAGGTGAGTGATAACTGTTGTTGTCAGTCCCTAGAGCAGTGGATTTTACTCACAAGTTGTTAGCTAAATTGCCTCTACCTTGTTGATTTCCCCTCATCAAATGTGAGAACAAAATATATAGTCAGTATAATAGCTGGCCCCACCCTAGGACTGACTCCAAGAATAGAATTCAGATTTGTGGTTCCCGTGATCAAATCCCCACATTCATCCTTTCTCCTGTCTTATAAAGCATTTTCATATCATGATGAAAAAGACTATAAAAGGCTCCAGCAATGACAGCTGATTGCTTTGCCAGAGTCACATACAAGTTTCCAAATAGGAAGTCTGACTAGATGCTTTTGTGGGGAAGGAACTCTGTAGTTCTTGACATGATCAATTTAGGGAAACAGCTTTGTCAGCTGTGAAGTATATATTCTGTCATCATCTCATTCATAATACCTATTTATGTTTTATTTAGGTTCCAAGTGCTCAGGATTTCATAGCTGCTTTACCTGTGGATGTGGTCAGCCAACATATGGTCATGAAACAGTAGTGGAAACTAAAGAAGAGCGGTTAGCCCAAGGAAGGCCTGTGGGGCAGGATGTACCTTATGCTGCTATGGGAGGATTGACTGGTTTTAGTTCACTAGCAGAAGGCTACATGAGACTTGATGACAGTGGAATAGGTAAGCGCAGTTGACCTAAAATGAAATTTCAATTGTCAGACTAGGTATTTTTGGAAAGTAATAATGCAACATAGACTTTAGAAGTTGGGAGGCAACCTGGATCAATAAGAGTAGGACTTAAAAACACAGACTTTTTTTTATTTTCTGAGATCCTAAGGTCTGAAGAGACCACTGTGACTGTCTTGTCCAACTTCCTGGAGCAAATCCTTTGAAAAACTGTTTTGTTGATAATTCTGGTGTTAAGCCTAGTAGCTTCTGGTTGAATTGCAGCATATCTTTTAGAAAGACCTCTATAATTTCTGTTTTTTCCTTAATACATTAATTTTATACCTATGTTAATCCTTCTACCCTAATACTGCCCTGAGATTTCCTTGATTATACAGTTCCCACATTTTTTTCAGAATTCATAGATTCTAGGATTCAATTTTTCCTCCTCCTGTTGTAAGTACAATTCGCATAGTTTATTCTTGGATGCTGAACTCTGCAATAAGGTGTACTAAAATGCATGCTGTCTAAAAGTGCCTATCTACCAAATAATCCAGATTGCTCTACATAACTGATTTACCCTTCTTCTTTACCATTCAACCATTTTTTATGCCATCTGCAGACTTTACTGGCAGTATTTTTTATAGGTCACAACACTGGGCCAAAAACTGGTTCCCTGCAGAAACTTGCTGGGAAAAATCACATTTGATAATTGCTCCCCATAGGAATTAAATTTTGTTGTATTGTCCCATTTTCTTTGTTATTAGTTTAAAGTTTGCCATCTAGCAAGCTTAGATATATGATTCTTTTTTCCAGTGTAAGGCACACTTCAACTGGAATTGGACAATGATTTCTTAAGTAAACCCTCAATTAATAACTGTTAAGCATTTAAAAAGAAAGAGGTCATTTGTAGAACTTCGACATCGCATTAGCGGGCCTTGACACCTCTGCTACTCTGTGGTTCTGCATCATGTAGTAATGGACTGATTTTATCCTGAAATACTCCTTTATTTATTATTGTCATGTACTCATTTTATTATTTCTTTTTAAAATTATAATCTGGTTTCCTTGATCTGTCTGAAGTTCAGAAACCATAGCATAGCAGTTGTAACTAAAGAACCAGATTTTTTTCATTTCTTTTGAAGCCATCCTCCGAAATGTTTTTCTTAACTCATGTTTATTTGGTCTGCACTCAGTGTTGTTGATTTGAATCTGTAGCCTTGTTTTGACCCCATCATGTATGTTTTTAATACATCTCGTGAAACTAATTATTGTTTTCAATCAATTTATTTTTCTAACAGGGGCTCCTTCCACTGAATTTTTAGAATCTCCTCTTACCAACATGGATCATCCATTTCTAAAAGCATTTCAAGGACCTACTTCTGCTCAAACCAGCTCACCGATAACAGGTGGTGTATTAATATTGTTTTATTACTATAAATGTATCATATAAAATTAATTATTTTCATTTATGAGTTAAAGGATGTTTAAGGGTAAAATCAAGTTGAAAATTAAAATGAATATTGAAGCCTAGTTATCTAAAAAGTTAGTACAACGTTCCTGTACTTTAAGTGCTTAAAATAACTGTATTACTATTGCTTGTTACTTTGGTAATGGTATGGTTTTTAACTTTTTTTTCCCTTGCATTTGATATTGGCCTCATCAATAGTATCACTTATTCATTGGACCAGTTTTTTAATTTTTTGATACCTACTAAAAGTTCAACATATCTAAATCCATAGTACATATATATACTTACACACACACATGCACATATGTATGCACACGCACGCACACTCATTACAATCCTGTGAAACTGCCTTCTGCCAGAAAGTCTTTTCAGCATGGAATTAGGGGTCAGTTATACTTGTTTCATTTTATATCCCTCATTTAGTATACGTATTTAGCAATTAACATTACTGATGAGCTCCTCTAAGGCTATTTATATTAACTACAAGCCTATACTCTTTAGTCCTAATTATTAGGGTTTATTACTTACCTATAATGTTTTTTACTACATCTGGTGGGAATTCTCATTGTTAAATGTGTTTTTCCAAATGTAAAACATAACAAATGGAATAGCAAATATCATTCATATAAATGTTCTTTTCCTTCAGGTGGTTCTAATGCTACAATGCAAGTTCCTCATGAAAGGCATTCAGAAGATGATGACATGGCTTATTTTGAAAAACGTTATCAGGAAAGGGTAAGTCGTCACATTTATTGCTTGATGATTTATTGCATGGCTAAGAAAGATAAACATATGACTGAACTGGGCCATAAATGCATTTTATTATTTGTTCCCCTTCTGAGAAAACATTAGCTTCTTAAAATGAGCTTTGCAATACAATTACATGGTATTGTAGGATTTTAGAGGCCAGTCATGTCTGGGATGGTATTTGCTTTATCTGGGCAGATTTTTATTGAGTTAAACTTCCATTACAGAAAACCAAAATATTTTACTATGCGTGTGACAGAAAACCCAAACAAAATAGACTCTCAAAAAATCCCCTTTAACATGTATATTTGCTGCCATCATACACAAAGCTTCCTCATACTCTTTCGCTTAGGAAGATCTATGTAGTTGGGCTAAATTTGGTGCATCTTTCTTAGATGACCAGGATCACCGTCTCAAAGTGCCTTCTCCACTCCACTGATTGTACTGATTAAATGCCCTACAGTATACATTATTTAGATGCTGAAATACCTCTTCTTTCCCCCCATTGTCCTTAGCTCCACCATCTCAGCTGGAAGTATGTCTTCACTGTTGATGAATTGCAAGGCAATGTTGCACAACTACCTGGGTTATAAAAGCTTAAAGTGACAAGAGGTTGCAAATACAGTATCAGTTTATAGTGGGGGAAAAAAGCATTACTATTAAATCCAAATTGCT
This sequence comes from Dromaius novaehollandiae, assembly GCF_036370855.1. NCBI lineage: Eukaryota > Metazoa > Chordata > Aves > Casuariiformes > Dromaiidae > Dromaius > Dromaius novaehollandiae. Next base: position 39,456,449 of record NC_088099.1, on the reverse strand, counting down.
TTTCTTTTTACCTGAAAGATTTTATTTTCTTTGCAAAAGGTAGGAATTTCAGATGCTGATATCAGGCCTCCAAGTACGGAAAAGCTTTTAAATAATTGCTGCGTAGATGAACAACAGGGTTGCTGAGCAGTGTGTTCATCTGTAGGTGCCCAAATCAGAACGGGAGCCTTACTTCCTTCTGACACTGTTTTATAGCAAAAAACATTTTAAAACATTCTGTTATTTTTTTCTTACGTATTTGATAGGTACAAGATACCTTATGATATGCATGCTTTTTATATAGTTGCTGTAAATAGTATTTCGTTCTTACCTAATGATACTTGAAAACAACTGTTGCTTCTAAAGTAACAGTTATGTTATTCTTGTTTGAATTAATTAATTAGTCTCACTACAAGATGGCAGAGTTAAATGTACATGTGTTGGCAAATCATACTGTGCTGTAAGAACTTTGTGTAGAAAAACTTTTTAAAAGGAAGGGATGACTTTGTGGGTCAGCAACGAGCACTGAGGTACAGGTTTAGCATCTATCTCAGCAACAAACTTCCATTGTGAAACTGTGTATGCTAGTTAGTCTAACTGTATCTGTTATACATCTGTAATAAAACTTCTTTAACTTTCATTGACATAAAGATAAAATCATGAACATTCGTGAGGCACTTTGGTCTTGAGGGCTACGTAAATTGCTAAATTGCCATTATCAGAGATAGAGGCAGCCCTGGTTTGAATAAGGGAGGAGCTGCAGAGCTATGCAGGTGCTCCTTTGTCACATGATACACAAGTGAGCACCGTTAGACTGGGCTAAGAAGGATCTGTAGCACTTTCTATCCCATAAATCACTGTGGTATATTTGTGACTGGTTATAGGTGGTCGATATTGCATTATTAGTCCACTTACAAATGAATGCTTGAAACATTGATATATCCTTGTTTTTGTTTGTTTGTTACAGCTGAAAAAAGAGAAGGCTGCTAAACAGAAAGAGAAAAGTCCAGTGCAATCAAAGAAGCCATGAGATTAATGAAAAGGTTATTATATAGCACAGTACTATTTATTATTATATTGAAGAGTATTTCTCACGGTGCTTGTTTGCATACTTTTATTTCTTAATTTGTTTATTCTGCTCAATAAATTCTGTATTCTACAGAACTATTATTTAAGCTCTGAGAGTGTAAGCATACAGGTAAATACTGAATGCCCTATTAGACTTTTATGACACGCTTTCTATTTTTTGTAGAGTCCTTACTCATCTTGTTCATGGGTTTTTACTTGGTGAGGTTTGTTGTTTATTAATTAACATTGACATTTCAATCTCTTCTTTAAATTTTTTTTTTCCTGTTGGCTTCATCTCCTTTGCATAAAACTCAAACACACCTTCCTTCTGTCTCAATTCTGTAGGCTCTGTTCTTGCCAACATATAATTTTTTTTCTTTACACTTGACATTCTGTATGCTGGTAACCCCATTTCTATGAGATTCATAGCTATTTGAAGGGATCTTACTGTATGCTTTATCCCAGACCTCTCTAACTACTGTCCTCTAAATCCTGTTTAGCACTGTCCATTGCAGTGATTTCCTAGTTCTATTACACTAAACCTTTGAGCACCTTAGGTAGAAATTGATACGCTATTTATTGCACATAAAGAAACAATCATATATCCTGTTTGATATAAACTTCTTTACCTAATAGATTCTTTCGTATCATGTCCAATCCAATGCAGCCTGTGAATCCCTTAAGACATGTTGCACAGCTCTGAATATGCACAAAGAAAATAAAAGCACCTCCCATCTTGAGGGACTCGCAGTTTGCGTTGAATTGGACATGATATAAAAGAAAGGTCGTGGAGGGAAAAATGTAAACTTTGGTAAGTTTACATGGTGTTTTATATCTGGGAAGCAGCACGGAAAGAACTTAGTGCAGAATACCTGGGTGAGGCTCCAATGTGGGTGGAAGTAAGGGACAAAAGCAGACCCTGAGTTAACTTTGCTGCAGACCCTGAGTTAACTTTGCTAGGCTCCCTTGAAAATGGACAGAGAGGTATAAGCCAATTTGCCCTTAAAAATACCTAAAGATGTCTCATGGACTGAAGAGTTCCCAGGTCATATTTGTGTACTGTGCCTTTATAGCAAGAGTTGGGAGAAGCTTGCAAAGCTTTGCTTCCCGTCATAGACACTGATGCCACTGGGATACTTGCATGTACCTGACAGGTAGAGGAAATGACACAAGTTCTTGGGAGTGAGTCACACAGTGACTGATGGAGGTGGCTGGAATCTGAGTGAGAAGGGAATACAGGCTAGTCTGCCCAAATTAAAGTGGAAATAAAGGTTATTTACGTCCACTTACTCTTTGCTATACTGTTGTTAGCGATGTCAATCAGAGAGGTTAATCTGTTACCTTAAATTAAATGCCAAAATGTTTACTGAATGTTTAAAATGTACCTTTACCATCAAAATCTACCCTATTACATAGTGCTTTAATGTAATAAATAAAAACATTAATTTGAGCTCCCTCTACTGGTTTTAATGAGCAATCATTGCTATAGATCCTCACCTTACTCTCAGGGGGATTTCACAACAGCATCGCAAGAAACTGAAAAATGTAAATAATATTTGTAAATAAAAATATAGGAAAATAATTTGATTTTATTCCTCAAAGAGATTATTAGGGGAATAAACCAAATAGGGGAAGTTTATTCTAATAATTTTGTGGTTTATTTCCCCCCCCCGTGGCTACATTCATTAGGGAATGAAGTTCCAGAAACCTATGTGGTATCCAACAGCAAAATGTTGTTATAGTCAGAGATCATAGTAGTTTCTTCTTTCAATTTACAAACAACTTATATTTTTGTTTTATTTTTTACACTGATAACATTACATTTTACTTTTGGGAAATAACTTACTGTGCTTTTATTGAGATTTTGAGTTAGAAGTACATGCTTGTCAATTACATGTTTGTTGTGCCAGATTCAGTTTTATTAAACTATACTTTGGTTGTCAAGAACTGTTTTTATCAAAGCAAACAATTAAAGTTTTGTGCTTAAACTTATTTAAAGTTTCCATTTGTATGATACTTGAAATAAATGTAACTTTTTTTTAATGGTGCTTTTTTAGCTGGAAAAATGTGGGGCCGTAAGAATGTCAAGCGCATTAGATATTGCTTAGGAGTTCTGACCACTTTTCACCACTGTTGATGACCTTTTAAGCAAAAATTAAACTCAATTTGTTACTAGATAGTATACATGTGTACTTCTTGGTACACATGTAGTATTTTTTGCAGAATTTTTAATAGGTATACAATTTACAGGAAAATATAGGTACAAAATATTTCAGACTATTGCTTGCTGTAAAAACTTGAGACTGCTGTCTGAAGTAAAATTTGCAGACGTAACTGGAGTGACCCTTATTCAAAGTAATCAGACAGAAATTATCTGAAAAAAGTAATTTTTCGTGATCAAAGTTGCAACCTCCTATTCTATTGAAAAATCTCTTCACGCTTTAAAAAGTAAAAGCAGAGACAAGATGCTAGTGTGTTTGCCATTAACAGCAATCATTAAATAAAATGCTCGGTTTAACATGTACCTGTTGATTTTTCTTTTTTTTCTAAGAGAAGTTGTGAACTTTGAACACAGAACAAAGAAAAACAGCACGCAACAAAGAAGTTATCAGTTCATCTGTATGATTTATGTGCGGGCATGTATCTGTCATTCAGCTAGACACATTAACTATTTCTGACTGTAATCCAAAGGGCTCTGGCACGTGAGAGATGGTGTGTTGTGTAATTGTGTAAGTCTTAGGCAACGCTTATGTCCTTTTCATTTTAAAATAGTTGGCTTTCATATAAATATTTTGCTACTATTACATGCATTGTGTGTGGAACACCATTATTTTACTAATTTTAATCATCCTATGAAAGGGCGTATATGTAATGTGGCTATTTACATTAGAGAACTGATGATTAATCCTGAGTGAAGGGTAAGGGGTTCATTCTGATTCTGTGCTTCTGTGATACTAAATATAAAATGCATGCGTCTCTGTCTCTTTCTCAGGTTTGGAAGGAAGGGGAATGTGTGAATTCACACGTAGTAACGGTATCAGTTCAGAATTACTTTGTCAAGTTGTCAGTGTCTTTAAAGCATGTTACGCATATTGAAAGGTTTGCAGGTCTTTAGTTTGTAGTGGTATTTTTGTTATAGCCATTGTGGTCAAGGAAATAGACAGTAGGTAATAATGTTTTTATTAGCTATCAGATATAACTGAAAAAAATAAACAAGTTTTCCAGTCTAAAAGACTTTACTCATGTGTACCTGCTTCTTGCTAATAAAAGATACTACTTCTGTCTAGAAGCCTACTTTGGTTTTAGAGTCCTTAGCACTTGTCTTCTGGTAGAATAACTGGTTACTTGGGAAGAGAGTATTTGGTAGGACAGCAGTTGTTGTTAAACTACTTTTAGTTCAAATTTTACTTTAGCTGTAAATGTGCCATAGTGTTATACAATAAAAGAGCACCATCTAATATTATAATTTCAAAAGCTAGAAAAAATTCAAAGTCTTACTGAGTGACCCACTTCTAACAAATCAGTGCAAAGATGCTATCATGATGTCTTTTTACCATGAGGAAATACCAATAGCCTATGGAAGGACACACACTGAAATGCTACAGGTAGATCCTGGCTGTGCAGCAAGCTGACTTATTTCATAAATGATCTCATTAGGGGAAGTCCAAAACTAAAACATGAAAAGGTCACTTGTGCAGTACCGGCCCGCCATGTTGCACGCAGTTTGGCTCGCTGTTTCCCCCCCGGGAGTCCCCTGCCCAGCGACGGTGCTTCGCGCCCGCCCGGAAGTGCGCTCGCACTGTGGAGGACCCAGGACAACCGTCGCCTGAACCTGCTGACGCCACCGGGGCTAATGCCGGGGCGCCCCGTGCCAGAAGCAGCGCTCCCGCGAGCCGCCCCTCGCCCCCCCCCCCCCCCCGCGCCATCTTCTCCTCCTAGCGTCGGCGGGAGGCCGCGCGGCCCCTGCCCGGCCCAGACCGCCGCCGCCTGCGCTGCTCGGCGGCAGGAGCGGCGCGCGCATGCGCAGGGCGGGAAAGCAGGAGCGGCGCGAGCACGTGCGGCAGCGGCGCGGGCCGAGGCGCGGGGCCGCTCTGCCCGCCTCAGGTAGCGGCGCCGGGGCGAGGGCGGTGTCCAGCGCTGCCTCCCGCGGCCTCGCCTCCGAGGGGCCCCTGGGGAGCCGCCGGGCAGCGGCGCTGCGCGGGCTGGCGGGCGGCGCCGGCTGCCGGCCCCTCCCGCCGGCCCCTCCCCGCTCCCTCGTGGCCGTCGCCGCTGTGGTATTAAATAGCTCCTGCGTCAGCCCGCGCTGCCGTTTCCGTGCTGGGGAGGCGGCTGGAGAGGCTTTTCGGTTGCGACGGGATTCCCCGAGGCAGTTGCGGGCCGCGTGTGGGGAGCGTTTCTCTCGGGTTTGAGTTTCTCCGGAGTTAGTGGTGATGCCTGAAAAACGGGCGTGTCTGTCTGCTTCAGCAGGAAAGTTTCAACAAAGGGGACTTCAGTCTCTGGGAAGTAGGCTGCACGTGTGTGTGTATAATATATGATTTAATGCCTGCATGTAGCGCGTCTGTTTTTGTAGTAGTGTCCTCTTTGTGTTCCGGTTTTTCTCAGCTTGTGTTGTTGAAACATGACAGTAATAAGGTCATGCATTATTATTTATTATTAAATAAAAAAACCTCATTCTAACTGTTTTTAGCTAAAAAAAATAATGTTTCTCCACTGGAAGGCAGAAGAACTGAGAAATTTGGGGATCAAGTAATAGAAGAGTTGATAAGAGTTTGGTAATTATAATAAATGCAATTAGATTTCAGGACTGCTATTAAAAGCAAATTCTCCCTTTTAATCTGTGAAACATGTTAGGGCAACTTTATTCATGATAGAAGAACACAGCTGAGCGTTTGTACTAGTCAGATGCACATAGTATCCCATTGTGGAAAACTCTGATTTATGGATCTGTTCAGAAAAATATTTTAACTTCTGTTTAACAATAGATATCTTGTAACATTTCAGAATCTTGTCATGGATGGAGACACAGAATACAACAAAGGTAATGCAAGTTTATGTATTTCTTTTTTTCTTTTTTTAGATGTCACATTTGAGAGTAACTTAAATATCTCTCTCCCCCCCCTTCCCCCATCAAGTCGAAGATGTTGTCGGCTGCCATGTTGAAGATGCTGTAACATTTTGGGCACAGGTGAATTCAGAAAAGTACTTATTTTAAATAAGGTGTCTAATCTTATCTCACCCCCCAGTGGCAGGTTTCTGTATAAGTGAGAATGGTACTATTTGAATATTTTTTTAAAAAAATTAGATCTCAGAGAAGAACATACTGTAATATGAACTTGAACTTTTGAATCCATGTAGGTCTCAAGGATTTTTTCTGACCCCTTTAAACTGGGATCAGATAGTGTTTTCTGAAATGGTAAAGAGACCTGTTCATCATCCATCTGTCCATTTGGATTATAGCTGGGATTTCTTGGATATTCAGCTGGCCCTATGCAAAAAGGAAAAGGGGAAAAGAAAAGGATTAAAATAATTGCTGGCATCTGGAGTCCTGTTCAGGATGGACCTCTGACTGTCTGTAACAGCTGAGCCTTTTGGGCAGTTTCAGCCAAGCTTGAGATGGCTCAAAGGTACTAGGTCCCTTGAGGTTTTGTGTAAATTGGCAGCAGGATATTTGTGGGGGGAGAAGAAGGACAGGGATTAAAAAAGACTTAGTTACTTTTATTAATGTGAGGGATGGGCAGGGAGAGGAAGTAAGGGGAAGATCCAGGATGAGTCCATATGCTTACCTTTTCTGTTCAGTCTACTGGCTAATAGGTGTGTATGTGTTAGTCAACACCTGTGTTGCTTTGAACCAGTCACAGTAGATGGTACCTCTTTCCCTGTTGCTGATAAGAAGTGGGAGATGGACCAAGCTTTGTTGGTTCTGTTTATAGAACAACTTGTTCTTTCTTTTTTTTTAAAAAAAAAAAAAACCCAAACCAACAAAAAAAAAATGTGGAGGGGTTAGATCTATTGCTAATAATGTCTCCTCCTGCAGTTTTTTACCTGGGGACTCTGTGGGAAAAGTTAGTGTTTTACTTAATATTGTAAGGTATGAAAGTTAGGAGTGTATTTCTGAGAAGAACAAAATTGTTGGTTACACTAGTGTTTTCTTTCCTGCTCCAAGCTCTGGATGCTTTGCTTTGAATTACAAGTAGAATAACATCTAATAAATGTCATGTTATTGGAACTGACCCAGTCTTGCAACGGTTTAGATATCAAGTTGTAATTGAAAAGGATTTGTTTCTTTCAACTAAACCAAAACACAAGTCTTTCAAGTAAGGAGAATGGAAGTATGCCAGAGCTGTTCTCTTCTCATATTAAGAAGAGAAAGAAAAAGAACACCAAATACATACTTATTAATCCGTCCTCACAAACTTTAGTAAGATCTGCATACTTTTCACAGCCTGGTAATTTAATTTAAAAATACTCTTTGCCAACTATTTCTCCAGGGTACTTTATCTGCCCCGATCTCTTTTTTTTAATTTTTGAAAGAAAATGAGAACGGGCTTATAAATGCAACTAAAATTGTGATGATAGAAAGCTTAGGGTGGGGCATTGCTTGTCTGAACAGCAGTGTAAGTGTTTAGATTTAATTTTTGGCTGTGAAAAGCCATCAAGCAACTATTAAAAGTGACAGTTAATAACTCTTACCTCTCTCCACACTTAGAATATCGGTAGATGTAATGACCTCTTGAAATTAAGTTGTGCGCTGGCTGATGTTTGTCCTCGGGCTAATGCAATTTTTGGCAAGCCTGATTTTAGTAAGGTAAGTAGGCTGTGTATATTTGGAGTTTGTTTTTCACCTGCATGTAAAAGCTTTTACTTTGTGCAACCATTTTTCTTAGTTTTTTTTCTTGGTCTTTGATTAAACTGTGGGTTTTATTCTCTCAAAGACTCTCTGAAAACTCCTGGCTCTCTTTTTTTCCTTTTTTTTTCCTTTTTTTTTTCTTTTCTTTTTTTTTTTTGCTGATTTTGTCAGCAAGTTCAAATCTTTCTGCACTTCAGACTTAATTGAATTAAATTATGCACACTCAGGAAATGCTACAAGAAAGCTTATGTACAGAATGCTGAATTCTTTCTTTTTATCCAGTGTCCATTATGGGTTATCTTTATCAAGACAGCAACACTCTTTCTGTCAGGTTATTCTTTTCTCCGTTCTTTTCTAAAAGTGTAGAAGATCTTATGAAAACTTGTATTGTTTAGTATGCTGGGTAAAATATTCTTAAGGATAACAAGTACATATTTAATAGCAGTTCTGTGATAAGGTAAGCATGCAAAGTGATAGCAACTTTTTGTGTGTGTGAACTACTGATGGCTTATTGTAAAGTGAGATTTACATTAGACACCTTGTTTTTGAACTGTAAGTGTGTGCAGGCATGTCACCTATGTTTTTCTTGAAAAAGAAAAACATTCTAGGTTTGCTGTTTGTGGCATGACTGGCCTCTTCCTTTGTTGAGTTTATGAAGCTGTTGGTGTCAAAATGTTGTAGCACCACATATGTAGGAAAATACATATGAATCTGCCATTGATCTGCAAAATTTTCTTCAATATCCTTTCTGGTGTAGAGTTTTTAGCATATGCGAGATGCTTTAAAAATGCCATTACTAGAGATAGGATATTAAAAGCATTACTTTGTTTTGATACTGCTGTTGTGGTAATTAGAGAAGACTGTGAAAATAAGATTTGTAATGTATTATGAATATTATTTTGAACTGTGCTTATCTTTTCAGAATGCTACTCCATTTTTTTCTTTTCCTGATTTACAGATATATGGTGGGTGTTTTTCTGAAGATGGATGTTGGTACAGATGTACAGTACAGCAAGTGATCAATGATGAAAAGGCAGGAAATATGTTTTCGTGTAGTCTTTAGTCCTATATCACCTCTACATGCAGGAGGATAGAAAAAAATGCAACTCCTCCCTCTGTTTTTGAAACTCGCTGTCTAAATACATTTGGAATCAGTGAATATGCATATGTGGCACAAATTTAAGTGACCTGTTGTTTTGAAAGCTACTAAGACTGGCACACACAGCATTTCAGAAGTATATCATGTTTTATCTCTTGAAAAAAAGATATACAATATACAGTTAATGTTGTTGTTAAGCAGTGTAATTTAATTTCAAAACTTATGTGAACTGAAAATGACAGACTTCACGTGTGGGTGGTAAAATATACTGACATGTTAGTGCTGATGGCTTCTGAAAGGATTCTGTGGTCAGGTGGCTGACAGAAAAGGCTAGTAATTCCAGTTTACATGGTCACTTCTTACTGTGTTTTGTATCCCTTTTGAAGAGAGGCCTATATATTGATTATAATCGTAACCTGTGAAAGTCTGTTTCGTCACTGAAAAAGTTCTGTTGTTATATTTTTAGACAGATGCAAATTCGAGTTTTCTCTAACTCAGTTACTTCATCTGAAGGGTGTTCCAGATAGTGCCTTTAAGGTAGTACTGCAACATGCATGTATTTTTTAAATGCTTATATTTATTTTATATTGTTGTTGCAGTGTCAGGTATTGTACATTGATTATGGAAATTCTGAGATTCTAAACAGATCAGAAATAGTTGAAATTCCAGCAAATTTGCAATGTCCGAGTGTTGCCAAGAAGTACAAACTCTGGGGACTGCAGATACCAACTGATCAAAACTTAAACATGTTTGACCAGGTGAGTTACAGATCTTGAAGGATTAAGGTGATAAAATGTGCAACAGATGATGCCATGTATCAGCATAGTGTTACTGAAGATTCTTGTAGGAGCCGGATGTTCAACTGTGAAGGCGAGACATGCTGGGAGATACTGTCTGATCTCTTGCCCTTAATGTCCTCTAGAAACTGAAATGGTTTTGTCACAAATCACTTCAGGTTGTGCCAGGGAGGTGATTTTAGAGTACATTCTTGCAGTCTTTGGAGTCTCAGGTTTATTTCTGACTGCTGCAAGTTCTTTCTGACACTGTACCTCTGTTTATTTCCCTTTGGGGAGAAAAATACCTCCTTAGGTTACAGAAGTTATGATAAATCCACTAACAGATGTGAGCTGCTCAAAGGCTATGTGCCAAGTACCATACAAAATTTTTGGGTTGGTAGAAAGAATGGTTGCAACATTTTCATCCCTTGTCAGTAACAAGTGTATGTGGCTCGAGAGTTGATATCAATGTGACTGATGAAAGCGCAGAGCCTTTCTGAGTGGCGTTGGTGACCAGGGTGCTCTTTTGGTCCCCTTTCACTAGCGGTGGTCATCTTTTCCTGGACACCGCTCACTTTACAGTCTTTACTGTGTGGTTCATCTGGCCTGATACTGGTACTGCCCCTGCTTCACCAGCTGGTCACTTGAGATCGGCAGTTACCAGAGGAGGAGATGTGGCCACAGGAAGGGGCGGTCATACCTGGCCTTTCGGATCCCTGTGCTATTCAAAGAGAATCTACGACTCCTTTGCATGGTCTCTTTCTTATGGTCCGGTTAACATTGCTAATGCAATTAGGTGAAAATGGGTTTTCAGTTCGGTGTTTTGTGTGTGTAGTTTTTTCTTTTCCTGCCAGTTCTTATTGCTTCAGGTGAAACTTTATTTGCTAGCTCCGCTTTGTCTAAAACTGTGCCCATTTCCTGCCCTGCCCCCTGCCCCTTCTTAATTTTCTGCAAAAACAGCATGTTTGCAGAAATGTTTGAATGAAAAGGGGGGAGGGGGAGAAACCTATTAGTAAAAGCTATCTTTCTCCACGATGTCTTTTGAAGGTCTGGTGTGCATTCCTCAGTCTTTCAAGCCTGTCTTTCGTTGATACTACTAATGAAACTGAGAGCTTCAATTCTGGCACTCTTGTGATTTCTGAATGAGTGATTTGAGTTTGGACACGACAGCTGTACATAATAGTTCCTTTGTATTTATGTTCTATTTCAACTTCTGAACAATTTTAAATTAGCTTTGGGCTCTTTCAGCTTTATTTAAATGGAAGATGTATAGTGTAATGCGCACTGCGTCCATCTTGTTCTTTCACTTAAAAATGTCTTGCTTAAAATTGGAGCCTGATAAAGGCTGTTAATGTATTAATTACAATAATTTTCATATTATTTTGTATAATACTATTAAATAATTGGTCTAGATCCTAAAAAAAGACTTAAGATAACCAGGTTGCCAACTTCCATTGAGAATTGGTGGAATTTTGGGCTTTTGCTTGTTGATGATACTGAACTCTTGAATATTGAACAGTGAGGGAGAGCTATTGGTGCTGATGTCCAGTCTGACATTGACAGAGATTAGATCAGGTACAGCTGTAGCTGTACAGGTGCAGCATTGATTCAGAATAAATGTGTTAAACGTAAGAAGCTTTACCTGTGCAGCCCTTTGGATCCCCTCCCCCCCCCCCCTCCCCCCGCCCGGAAGGTGGTTGATTTCAATTATTCACAGTGGCTAATGCATAACTTAAGTATATTTTATTTTACAGGGGAAGAAGTTCTTGGACAGCCTGGTTTTTGAAAAAGAAATAAAAATACGACACAAAGCCAAGCATGAGGATGGTACCATCGTTGTCCAGGCAGAATATGAAAAAACAGATATTGGAGAAGAGGTAGCTAAGACAGGGTTTGCTGAAAAATGCAGATCTGCAGTAAACACTAAAAATGGGGAAGAGAAAAAAGCAGATCTTATGCAAAACCAACCTTGGAGTGTAAAAGTTCCAGTTCCTCTGTGGATGAACAGACCCAATCGTTCACTCAGCAGACCAAGAGGACGCTTTGAGCATGTAGTTGCCAGTGCAAGGAATGAGAATTTTACTGGAAGCCATATGTTTGTCACAAAGTAAGGCAATGGGATATCGTAAGTAAGTTTGTGTGTGTGGACTAATTAGTGTTGCTGCTGGGGTTTGGGTATGTGAGAAGATTGAGGGGGAAGTAAACATCTAAAATACAAAGTTCAGTTTCTTTCATTCCGGTATCATATAGTAGTGTACTCAGTGGAAGGAGGGCATGCATGCTTCTGTGTGTGTATGGTGTGGTGATGGGAATTAAGACATCAATCTGTAGAAAACCAGTTCAATAGTTTTGTTGCTCATTAAGTAGACTGTTCTTCCTCACTTGTTTTCCAGAGACATACTCTTATATATCTTAATAGATTTTGAGAAGGAAAGAAGGGATAATGACTATTAGGCAGAGGAGAAGATACAATAAAGCTTACTTAAAGGTGAAGGTTGCAGGACATCAGGCCTCCAAAAGATTTTTGCAGTGGTAGATGGCAGTGTTTGTTTAAACCTCTGTGTAATTTCTGCAAGCTTGTTCTTGAGACTTTATGCAGCTAGCCCCTGTTTATTTGTCTGTATTAAAAACTCAGTGGACACAAATGTGGAACATAGAAGTGCACTCACCTAGCAGGACAAACATATTTTGGTTATTTATTTGTGTAGGAGTGTAACAGTATGTGCTTATAAGAAATAAAGTCAGCAGTCACAGTTAGATGTAAGCTTTAGAGGGTAATGTTGTCTCTGCAACTTATAATTACATTGAAAGAGGTGGTGGTAAGTTAGCAGTTAGAGTTGTTGTCAGAAATCTTTAAAAAGAGATTTGTCCTACAGTTGCTAGGATTGTCATGGCAACAGGCTGCTGAGAAAAATGTTTGTGGGTGGGAAAGATGGTGCTTGGCATTCAGTGAATTGAGATAGTGTAAAAAGTAATGTTCTTTAAAAAAAAAAAACAAACAAAAAAACCCCAAAACTTATTTAGAATTTGCCAATGTTCCATAATTTGAACTTCTTGAACATTATAATAAAACTTGAATGTGCACCTTTCCACATACTGGAATGTCTTTCAGATTTGTGTTACAACTAGATCAGTTAGGCAAGTCTATGCTCTTAATGAATAACTGACATGAAATAAGATGCCTTTTTTTTTTTTTTTTTTTTTTTTTTTTTAAAAAAGCCTAAATTTATAGTAAAATGTCTCATGCTGAGTTATTTTGAATCTGGCCTCTTTTCTGAATTTTGGAGATGCTCTGAATCTGATTTAAAGAAGAAAAATCCTTTTTCTTTGTTTCGCTCGGTGTTGTGACTGCATTGTACACCAAGGTATCCTGACTGCCTGCGTGGCTGTCAGCCAGCAGATCCTCCGTTCCATTTGTGCGTTCTAGTATCCTTTAACTTTTTACATATCACAGCACTTCTTATGATGGGAGGCCTGTGAAGGGAACTGGGAAACAAAGAAACTATGGTATACCTGAAGCCGTGCAGCTGAGGGTGAAGTTGAAGTGGGGTCTAGTGAAACACTGAATGGTATGCTGTGACAAACTGCTTCACATTGCTGTGCTTAGTTATTAAAAAAACAAAAAACCCTCCCTCTCTCTAATTTGTAGATCCTAAACCCTAGTTTTAAGTGTTCTGGCCTATTTAGTAGGTAGAATTACAGTGAACCTTGATTTTTCTGGGGCTGCAATGTGGTATAGTAAGATGTTTTTTGGATAGGAAATTAACTTGATTTAAAATGAAAGTGCAAACATATAAAGGGTTAACTTAATTTCAAGTCTCTCTCTGTCTCTCTCTCTCTCTCTCTCTCTGTCTCTCTCTCTGTCTCTGTCTTTTTTTTTCTTAATGTTTTTTCTGTTCTTTCCCAGTGTTGTGTATCAGTTTTTTGTGTTACTCCAGATACTCCTCAGCTCCAGTTGTGTGGAGTGGACAGGGATACAAATTCTGAAGAAGTAAAGCATGATTGTGTAGATGCTCGTATACTATTTTTGATGTGGGGATCTGTAATCATTGTTCAAATTACTGTAGTATGAAAGATTGCACTTCTTTAGATTAATTCTTCTTAATTCTTTTTTAAAAGAGAAAAAATGCTAGTTTCTGGTTCAGTGTTAGACAGCAGTTTGGAAAAAATAAGACAAGATCAGAAGCTGGTTGAAGAAAATGAAAAGCTTAAGGTGGAGAAAGAACTTCTCAGAAAGGACAATGAAAGTCTCCTACAGATGCAGAAGGAGCTAGAACTGAAGGTTGAGCAGCTGAAACATGAACTTCAGGTATATGGAAGTGCATATGAAAAAAAGGGGTGGGGGAGGAAAAGCATTTGAAAATGCTTTTGTCTTGTTGTTTCATTGTACTGCAGCTCAAGGCTGTACATTGTGCCGTTTGGAATACGGCAGAACTGAACCAGTGGAGTGAAGACTTGACTTCCTCTAGTGCAGGGAGATGCTCTTAGTGTGTGACTTCGTGACACTGCCCTGTTGATGCAGTTGCTTGTTTGGAGCTAGCTGTTCAGTGTGAACTCAGAGTTTTACGCTGGGTGATTAAAAACATTCTTTGTGTATAAGGATGTAGTCCTCATCTTTTTTTCCAGCTTAGCGGCTAAAACAACTTTCTGTCTATTGGGCTGAAAATTATTAAGCATTTAACAAGCTGTCGAATTGTAGAACTAGATGAAAATTATCTGGTTTCGTAGTTCTTGCTTAATAAAAAAAGATGCAGATATCAGATGCGTATCATGCTTTACAGGGGAAGCTTTTAGCACAAGCTAATAAGCACCGTACTTAGTAAATAGGCTTAAAAATGCCTTATATGGTTTTTAGTTCGATAAATGACATTAATAAGAAGAGATTGTTTTGCAAGGGTGTTAGGCTCTTACTGATTTGAGGAAAAAAGTTGTGTGAGCTCTTGCATCTCTACTGTTAAGAAAGGAAAACCTGCCATTGTGTAAATCTGTTCGACACCCCAAAAACTGAACTTGCACATGGCTGTTTCCTCCTCCTTTCTTACTGGAATAAAACTATTCATAACAAGCTTTGCTACTTAGTTGCCTCTACTTAAGAAAACAGTTGTGTTTCTGCACATGCTAACCTGTCATTGTATAGATCAGCTGAAGATACTGTGTTTGTGCACTTCTGTGCAAGCTAAAGTAACTTTAACAAGCAACAAAATTTGTCTGCAGCTAAGAACATCTATTGAATGCAAGGAATTCTTAAAGCATTTCTTGTCTGTTTTTTCTTTTTTCTCAAAAGACTGTCTCCTAAAAAGTTTAATGATACATATATATTTTTTTATGTTGACTGCAAGTAAACTACTTTAGAAGAAAAGGCTATGGATATTATTTTAAGTATGAAAGTCTTTTCTCCCATGATTGCACACAGAGTGAAGTGTTTTTTAGCAGGGAGTGATGTGTTTTAGAAGTGTGATGTGCTTTTTCACTCTGAGGAGTATTTCCAAAAGAAAAAAAAAACCTGCAGTCATGAGACTTTGGATGCAAAATTATTGTAAAACAAAAAACTGCTTAAGTCCTTTTATGTGTGGGTATGTTTTGGTGTTTGTTTATTTACTTATTTAAAATATGGTAAGTCTGGAAGGCTAATAAAATCCAAGGATTGTGTTTTTTTTTTTTTTTTTTTTTTCCCCATCACCTAAAGTGATCCTTTTACAAAAGCATCTCTGTGGTATGTGAGCAAGTGCTTTTAACTTTAGGTTGCACCTGGAGGAATACAGTCTTATGTGTGGGGTTTTTTTGTTTGTTTTTGTTTTTTCCGTGTGTCTTGAGAAAATTCCTTGTGAGAAGGTAAGACTGGTTATTAATACAGCAAGAATTCTAGCTGCACCACTTTGAGATGTAGTGGTTATGAGAGCAAGGAGGTTAATGAGATCCTGGACTTCATTTTCCTGTATCAATAAGTGGGAATTTCTCAATGAGGAAAGAAAAAAAAAAATCTATTTTCTGAAAACTTGTGAGCAATTAGGGGTGTAATGATCAAAATACAAAAGTGTTACTCTCCTGAACATACTGAAGTAAGAGGAAAGAAATGAAGCATTAACCTTTAAAAAGCTGTTTAGAAAAAAATGATTGTCATTGTTCTGCATATGTTTCTGGGTGTTTTGTTGGTGACTCAAAGATGGTCTTTTTTTAATCTCCTAGTTTTTGAAAGTTTAAATTATGGTCTGTGTGTTAGTAACCCTGGCTGCCTGTTGATCCTTCTTCATATTTTTCTTTACTGAAACCTTCCTCCAAAATTGAAAAATAATTCAGGAAGAGAAGGAAGCATCTAGAGAAACTGCTGAACGTTTTGAGGAAACCTTAAGAAAATACGTGGGAACAAAAATGAGAAGTTTGGTTGCTAATGTGAAGGTACTGAAAGAAATTAGGTATGTGCAAACATATATATTACTATTTTAGAAACAACCAGAGAAAAAAGTGTATATATATAATTAGTCTGTTTATCTCTTGAAACCATTGCATGCTTTTTGTTTCCCGTTTACTTTTTAAGGAAAAAATACAACATTATTTTATTCTGCTGTTTTCTTTTTTCAATATGTATACAGAGTTTGACTGTTTCCTAAAACCATGGCTGAAAGTTGAGTTTTCTGTCACATTGGGATTTGCATTGCCTGCTTCTGAATGTTCATCAGATGACTCCTTAATTCACTACTTCTGCTTCTTTCCTGCAGCTGTTGTGAGAAGAGCTTTCAGTTCCAGCTTCAAGGAAGATACTTATTAATTAAATGCAGCTAGTCTTTAAAAGTAGCTGGGCAGTCAGAGTCCCTTTGGTACCTAGATTGCTGTGAAAGGTGTATCTCATTTGCTAGCCCAAACTGCCCATCAGTTTTAAAAGAAGGGGCAAAACTGCAGTGGGGAGAAGACTTGGAATAGAAATGATCATTGACTCTTTTAAGAGGGAGTATCTCTTTTCTGGTATAGATGAGTGCTTTTTCCAAAAGGTGATTGTATTAAGGTGTATACGTCTGCAGGAGACCAAAAAAAAAACAACCCAAAACAAACAAACAAACCCCCTCCAAAACACCTGTGGAAATGAGACAAGGGGAAAACTAAGAGCAAGAGAGACAATGTGCCTATACAGTCTCGTCAGTACTGAGGTATAATGAATGTATTCATGTTGCTTCCTTCTTTCTGCTCTAAAAGGGATTTTACAGAGCTGAATGAGGTAAATTGCTGCTACTACCTCTTGAAAGAAACTAGATTATTAACGTGGCAGGTGCTGTCTTAAAATAGTTATGTACGATGGGTCTGAATAGCATTGACTTAAAATATTTGAGTTCTGGAAAAAAAAAACATTTTCCAGGTCAGATGTTGTTTCCTCCTTACCCCATAGGCACACAAATAAGAATACTCGTTTTGGGGAAGACCTCTCACAAGCTATAGAAGTGGTTACAGAAGGATGTCTCACTGTTCCGTGTTCCTTGGAAAAACTGCAGAAGACTTGGGTGGAATATGACTTGGCTCAAGAGATGATTCAGTTGTGCAAAAATGTGGTAGGTTGGAATTACTTTTGCATCAAGAGCTATAATTTAACAGCTATTGACAGTATTTTAGTCTTGTAAGTGTAGCTGGATATCATGAGCACAGAATGGAAAAATCTGCCCTTTGTTAGGTAATATTGGAGGCTTTGCTGTATTTGCCAGCAACTGGTACGTTAATGGAGTGTTAGCCTACAGTTAACTGTAGGCTTTTTTGATGCCTTTGATTTTAAAATGATATGGACATCAGAATGTAGTAGCTAAGGAGTTACTGTGCTGTAATAGTTAGAAAACACTTCAGCTGTGCATCTGCAGCATCTGTCCTGAAAACCTTTTTAAAGCAGCATGCTGGTACTTGGTATATGCCCCTTGCCTATGGGGAGGGCAGTATGTAATTTGGGAGTTCTGTAGGAAGATGGGCTTGTACAGGGGAAAGCTGCCATCTAGCGTAACTTTTGTGCAACAACCGATCTGAAAAAGCCTGCCTGGGTACTGAGAAAAGTGATGGTTATATACTGCACCTTCCAGGTACCTGCTTTTGAGAGTAGGAAGGTTTCCTGGTCTGACAGGCGTTGTGGTAAGGCAGAGAAGAGAAAGTAGTTGTGATCTGGGAAGAAGATAGCAAATGGTATGAAATTTTTAAGTAATAACCTAAAACATTTTAAATGTGTTTGCTTAAGGAGTATTGCTGTATTACGCTGATTTGTTTGTGAAATGGAGTAGAAAATGAGCAATGAAAAGAACCATAGAGAGAAGTAATAAAAACATCTATAGTGTGGCATATGTTTGGTTGTTGTAAGTGACTAAGAATTCTTTTATGTACTAAAACCTAAGTCAAACGTTTAAACATGAAGACATTAAGATAATACTGTTAACAAACATACGACATTTTGGTGTTGTCTTGTGTGGGGAAGTAACATATAGGAAGAGAATGGCAAGGTTGTGAGGTATGCAGGAACCCGGTGTGGTACGCTGCAGCAGGGAGTAGGCAGCAGAGCGTGTTTGCAGGGCCTGGGTTAGGCTTAAGGATTTATTTAAACAAACTTTCCTTGGGTGAATTCCTGATCCCACATGAAATAGTCGCGGTTGGAATCTTTTAGAGATTACATGGGATAATCGAGCTTAAGCAGATTTGTAAGCCTTGGTGAGCATCAGTGGACAAATAAAGCAAAGATCTACTTCCAGGGGCAAAACTTGAGCTTCAGCCATCTTAAAACTCATTTTCATGCTTAATCCAGTTTTGCTCTGACTCATTTAGATTGGGGGCGGGGAGAGGGGAAGAAAAATCTTAATCTGGACAAGAATTAGGACAGATGCAGTGACATGACTGGGGAGTCTCAGTGCATTTATTCAGTGGGGGAGAATTCCTCTGGTGTCACTCAGGTGTCACTCTTTTTATGCCAGTTTTTTGGGCGGGGGGAGGCGAGGGGGACAGATGGATGGGGAGTGTGTCAGACCTAGCAAGCAGCATTCTTCCATGAGGAACACTATGAAAAGAGTTTTCATTCTTAGTGTGAGGATTTTCTGATGGACTGACTTGTTGGAATACATTAGGCGTAATGTTGCTGTTGCCATTCCTTGTTGTTATGAATTGCTAACAGTAAAGTCATGTCTGCATGAGTGCAATGCACTTGTTAAAAGTAGCTGAAATAGTATTGAAATGAGATTGTGGTGTTGTGCTGCCTTTGGTAGCTCAACATGTGTTTGTGTAGCCCTGCGTTTTGTGTTAGTGAGGTGTGGCCTCACATATGGTCTGAAAACTAAGTTTTATTTAGAGATTAACAGCAGCCCCTTCTCCTCTCTCTATTCTGTCACTGTTGTTGCATAGGATCTTGCTGAGGTGTAAAGGGATGGTGGTGTGAAATCTTATGTTTGTTCAAGAGCATGCCATCACTTTTCAAAATTCCTGCTCTTTGAAGAGAGCAAGATGTCATGGTAATGTCACAAGTATTTTAAACAGTAAAAAAATAGAGTAGACAGGAGTTCTGTCAGGTGTCAAGTAATCCCCAGAGTACCTGAGAGCAGCAGAGGGAGTAAGTGGGGATGTTGTTTAAGCGTAGGGCTGCCTGAAGAATTAATTTAATTTTCAAGATGAAGTAGTAGCAGCTGGAAGCAGGATATTTTGTGGTGCTTGTAGAATCTGTCTCAAACACTCTGAAATCTTTGGGAGGTGAAGTGTATAGAATTGGAGTTTTAGTGTGGTGCTAGAGCTGCTGTAATTAACCTGAGCTAAGATGGACTTTGTATGAAAAAGATTATCCTATTTTTAATAGGCAGTGTGGTGACACAACTTTTTTTTTCTCTCTTCCTGAGGATCTCTTTGATCTTGAAAAATAGTTTTCAAGTGCTGCAATATGCCCCAGAACCTTGGCTACCATGTTTTCAAATAAATAAAATGTTTGAGGCACACAATAAAATGCTGGGCTTGCTTTTCTTCTTGTCATCCCTATTTGGATTGTGTTGATTGTAGATACATTAACAAATCTTTTTGGTAGTGCAGCTGAATGTATTGGAGTTACTGACTTTATTTCCTATTCAGTTAAAATGGGGTACATATGAATCTAGTGTACAAGAAACCCAGTGTACTCAAATAGATAGATGAAACTGTAACAGACTGTTTTAACTGTTTGCTTTATCTGTCAACCTAGCTGTCAGAATTGGTTTTACCGAGTAATGTGATCTTCCTTTAACTTTCCTAGAGTGTTGATGCCTTCTGTCACTGTCACAAGTCTCACTTGTTTGTAAGTTCTTGGGAGTGAACATCTTGTCTTGCTCTGGGAGAAACTTAGCACACCTTGATGTCACAGGTGTGAGTAAACCCGATAAAGTTGGAGTGCAGAGTAAATGGTGTTATTTTACAGAATCACAGAATGGTTGAGGTTGGAAGGGACTTCTGGAAATCATCTAGTCCAATTCTCCTGCTCAGTTTTCTGTCTGAGCTTCCATAGTTGGTTTGGGTTGTTTTAACTGGATATCTCCTGGTTTTTGTGCATCTACTCTGAAACTTTTTTCTTTTTATCCTGACTTTATAACTCCCAAAATAGGAAGATGGTTGAATGGAGCATTTGTTCTTAGATAGAATATTTTAGATAATTAAATAGATTAAAATAATAGATGTCTTGGTAGCATAAGAAGATAATCAGTGAACTGAGGCAGTACTAGGACATAGTTTACATTATTTTAAAAAAGAAAGAGATGGTTTTTCTAGAGTAGAACTGCTTAAAATATATTCCAGATTAATCAAATTCTGATTAAAATTCTGTCCCAAATAGGAAGGATTGTGTTATTGCTCACCAGACCAGCTGTCCTATGAAACTTTATTGAGAGGATGGCAGCTTTATAGGTTTTAAAAAACAAACAAAACAAACAAACAGAAAACAAACAAAACAAAAAAACCCACCCAGGGATAATTAGAAGTTTCCCTGATTGCAATGTAGGCAGATACTCATAACAATAAGGTGCAATACAAATAATTACAGATGCTGTATATGGTGTTTTATGGATAAGTTTGGTCGATTTTAGGATTTAGATTTAAAAACGGGTTCAAGATTGACATTGTGAGAGACTGTAGTATGTGTACATTCAGCATTTTTGGGGAAGGATGAAAAAGTAATCACACCAATGTTTAAGAAAGGAACTATTCAGTACCCTAATTTAAAATAAAAAAGGGAGGGAAGGAGGAAGTAGAGGCATTTAATGAGGGTGCTTATTCTAGAGCTAGTTTTAACTATTTTGTATACTGCATATTGGAATTTGGTAACTCGCATGGAATGGAGCCAAAAATTGGGCTGAAAATGGGTTTGACCTATCCATGCAGGGGATAAATATATTGGTGGCATTCAATACAGTATTTTGTATGCATTTTTCTCTTGCTTGTGGGGTCATTAAATCACACTAAAGTAAGAATACACCTGTGAGATGACTGCATCATACCTACCCTCCTCTTGCACTCTTCCATATGCATGCTGTACTTCTTGGAAACAAGGTGCTAAGCTGGCTTGGCATTCAGGGTGACGCAGTGCAGTGGTTGTGGTGTGTTTGGGGGTTATTTTATTTTGTTTGAGAGAGATGAGATAGACTAGATACAAAATAAAGCTATATTTTATAGGTGTCATTGGAAAAGTCTTTAGCTTGTTTTAAGGAAGGATGATATGCTTAATGAAATTCTGCTGTTTGCTGTTATGATGAGCTTACATCTTTGTATCATAGGCTTTTAAAATACTGTGGATATTATATATTGACAATACAATGTCTGTGTATCTACCTGTTAGATGAGAACTAAGAACATTGTTTGGTGAAGTGTGGATTGCTGAAGGTACCCAGTTAAATGGCAGATGTTCCTGTGGCCACTGAGCCATCTGTTGAATTCTCAATTTGCCATTCAGATTTGTGTAGGCTGTTGAATTTAGCCCTGATGCTTAAATGGGTATTAATTAGAGTTTGGTTGCCTGATTGAACCTTTTACTATGTTAAATTTCTATCGCTCTGGTTTTTGAAGTAATAGTTTGTAAAAATCTATTTTGGAAAGTGTTTTTCATGTCAAAAAATTCTTTCATGTTTTATGCAGCATGTTACAGTGTTCTTTTACAAGCTAGCTCCTGTCTTATGAGGACAAAACAGCAGGAGCTCTATAAAAATCTTGTATATTTTTGGTCACCAGAGATGTCCACCAAGTGCATAAGTGCCTATTAAATCTGATGTTTCTTAGGTATTTTTGTTTACGTTCACCTGACATAGTAGAACTTCATGTGCTGTTTTTTTTGGGGGGGGGGGGTGTTTTTTGGGGGGGGGTGTTTTTTGGGTTTTGTGGGTTTTTTGTTTTTGGGGGGTGTTTTGGGTTTTTTTTTTATGGGGGTTTTTGTTTTTTTGGGGGGGGGTTGTTTTTTTTTGTTTTTCTAAATTATCAAGCCCATTAATGTGCAGCAGAATTGCAGCATCTGTTAAATTGCTGATCTGGGTTTTACATCCCCTTGTATGCTGCAGCTTGGGGTTTTTCTTTTAGTTGCAGTTTATATTTCAGTTTCCAGCCATTGATCTCATTCTGTCCTTTCTGTAGACCCAAAAGGTTTCTAGTCTACCTTACATGGACTTAGTGAATGTCTAAGCTTTCACTGCATAAACTAAATTTAAAAAGTCTCTGGACACATCTGTATATATGCACACAAGCAGAGTTTTCCCCCCCCCCCCCCTTTTTTTTTTTAGTAAGAAATGTTCCTTTGGTTGTGTTGAAAGTTCATTGGCCATACTGGAAGCTGACATTAGTGTCCTAATTAACCTTTCTCTTGTTTCTTCCTGTTCCTGTGTTTCTTTACTAATTGCCTTCTGCACCAGACTTCCTGAGACTTTTATTTTATTTTATTTTTTGGCACTCTTGTGTCAGGACACTGTTATAACCACCTGAGTCATCTCATTTACTTTTTTTATTTTTGGAGATGTGAGCCTTTACAGCAGGTCTGTAAAGCTGTAGTTTAGTTTTTCCTGTTTATATGTATCTTCATACCCCTATTGGTGTGTTGGGTTAAAACACTGTTAAGAGAACACTGAAAACATACTTCTGCATATAGGTTTTAACTTCCTCTACTCAACTTGGGATGTTTAGTTTTGGTGAGTCTGTTATGTAATTTATCAGATGTAAATGTGGGGTTCTTTTCCTGTTAGCAGAATTAATCCTGCCAGACACCCATAGCAAACTTCGTTTTTTGTTTCCAGAAAACTGCCCTTATTTTAGTGATGTTTCTGCAGGTAATCAGCAGGGAGTTGACAGGTCGCTTGTCTCTCCTGCTACAAGGTAAGGAAAAAATGGGTAAAAGGTCTTTTGGTTCTAGAATTTCCTTCTTCAGCAAGGAAGCTTTTGCAGTGTGACTTTGTGCATATAATCTGCTATGCACGAAAGTGTGTGTAATCAAAATTCTAAATTTGGTAATACAAATTATAAGAAGGACAGCTGGGACACTTAAGTTTTTAATAGTAGCAGTTAGGACTCTTCACTATCCAAGAACTCAGTCATGCAAAAACTGCTGCTTTAGTTCTGATGATGCAGTCATACTTAGACTGTTAAGGAGTCAGTAGTTGTGCAAGGTCATTATGTCACAGGAGCAGAAGGTAAAAGGAAACCTGTTTTCACTCATTCGTAGTCAGGTCTGTATCGTACTATTCATACTTTGCTGGGAATCACACTCACTCCTCCCCTTCAGTCACTTTCTACATTGTGCCTGTGTGCATGGGGTTTGGATGTGATCTGCTAACTTGCACTTCCTTCTACATAGGATGAAAGAGATGAATTGATTATCAAGAGAAATGAGATGCAGGAGAATCTGTATTCTGCAGTGGAAGAATTAATTTTGGAAGTGGATCAATTGCCCCTCTCTGAGCGCTCAAGAACATTGCAGGTGGGAATGAGCTTTTATGGTTATTGAGTCTTAAAAACTGAGAACCTGTGGGGGGGTTTTTCTTAAATAGAAATGTTTTATAGTTTGAGACCTCAACAGCAGTAGATGAAGGCTTACATCGTATTTGAGGTAGATTGTACATCTGACATCTGTAGTTCCTTAGGGTTGCTTGTGATCTTGGTTTCCTAGATATTTTGTTTCTTGAGGCAAAATGTGTTGTGCACTTGGCTGTTTTAAACAGTCTCTGTAAATTTAGCACAAGCCTACTCCTATTTACTTATAGACAAGCATATTTATACATAGCTCATGTCATCTGGCTCAGATGGAAATTGCTGCTTTAGCAATCTATTGTACTGAACAAGTGCTGTTCGTTATAGTAACATTATGAAATTAGTTTTATAATTTTATGTAATAGTATTTTAATGGTTTCTCATGATCATTGTGTTTAGCTATTTACGATAACATGCATTCAATGCGAGGAAACTCTTATGCTTTTGGCCTCGATTTGAAATCTTGCTATGGTGCGTCTGTAGAGTTGGGACGTAGAGTTGTGGCATTGTGTGCAGTTCTGCAAAACTGATCTAGCTCACTTCCTCACCTCAGCAGTACCCGCAGTCCTCTCTGCGACCACTTCGAGGTGGTCAGAGCTGCTGTGTTTTGGCCTGGGTTGATAGTGTGTGACAGTCTGTTTTGTTTACTTTGAGTTGTATTTGGTTGCTCTTATGACCTCTTGGTGTTTCGAGTGTTTTAAAGACTCCTGACAAGTGACTTAAGTTCTGTGTCAAGTTGCTTTTTCGATGGTGTTAGTTGGCTTTTGAGTCTGTAGGAGGTCTCCAAATTTGACTGTGAGCTAAGATGAAAACCTCTCTTATGAGGGAAAAATGAGTGTGTTGGTGTTTTTCTTTCTTCATGACCTAGCTGTTCCTTGGGAAGGTCTCTGATATTAACTCAGATATTCTGCGATCTGAGAAAAGAAAGTGAAACACTGCATCTAAGCAAACTGTCAACAGTTCCTCAGGGTTTCTTTAGTCATCTTCTGGTAGGGAATAATGCAGACAGGTGAAATGAGGTAATGCATCTTATTTAGGATGGATTTTGAAAGCTGAAGGATGCCATTTAGCACAAAAGCACAGGTTTGTCCAGTCAAATGCCAGTCTTTAGGGAGAGTTTTATCTTTTGAACTACAGCAGATTGCCTACAAACGTTAATGTAGCACTCAAACATTTTTTCATCATGGGACTTCCTAGCCAGATGCAAAGGCTGCTTACTGTCAGAACTTCTCGACAGATAATTGACTGGTACATTCCCCCTCTGCCTCCCACTTTTTTTTTTTTTTCAGTTCATTTGACAGACCGTATTTTCTTTAAAAGTGATTTTGTTTGCCCTGGGCTTTTGCCTCAGTGCTGTTCCCTTAAGTGTAATACTTTGGTTTGTTTTCCAATACAAGTCAAAAGGAGACAAACCTTGTGCTTCATATACTTCCAGAATACTTTTAGACAGAAGTAGAAGTTTCCAGACTGGAACGCTAATTTCAGAGGGCCTTGGAAGTGTGAGACACATGGGTAACTGCAGTTCCATCTAAGAGTGAGTCTGTGTGATGATGGTGGATCATAAGAGGTTTGGTTAGAGACTCTTTAAGTGAGGTGTCAGTTCAGAAGCGTTCCTTGGGTGTCTGGTTGCCCACCTTGTTTCTCAATGACAAGTTCACTTTGTTTTCTGCAGTTGAACACTTCTAACAAGGAGCATTGTAAATTGACCCCCTTTTTGCTCTTTACCATGAGGAGTGTAACTTGAAAATCCAGTCTGTAGGGAAGCAGAGTCTAAAATAGAAATATTTTCTTATGAGCCATTATGCTTGTTGTGATGTCTCTTCCTTCCTTGTTTTGAATGGAAAATCACACTGTGGTGTGAGATCCTTTCATGCACTGAGTTGTCTGGTAGCATACTCTCAGTAGATTGGAGAGGAAAGTCAAAGAGAATAGATACTAACTGGATGCAGAAGAGGTTTTGAGGTAGAAATAATTTCATGCCAGCAGGTAATGCTAATTCTTTCTATGTTAAATGTCCTGATTTTTAGGTGCAGTACATTGTCACAGAATTCTCCTGGTTTGCAAACTTGATATTTTGTGTTTGCTTTACTTGGTGCATAGGAGCTGTCCACTTCCCTGGAGGTTGTGTATGGTCAAGTTTGTGAAGCAGATGAGTCTGAGGAGGTATTTGAGCAATTCTTTAAGTGGAAGCGTGCTAAAACAGAGGAATTCATTCGTGTCAGAAATGATACAAATGCTGCTCTGCAAATTCTCACTGACTGGTTCAGTGTCATCATAAAGGTAAGGCAAGCAGTCCCTCTATCCTGTCAGTCTAAAAGATGAAGTATGGTGCTGTGTCAAACTGAACTCTTGCCCAGTGGACACTAGTAGGAACAACTACCTACGGCAGTGAGATTGTGCATATGAACAGTGGCACTAAGTTGTAGTGCCTCAATACAGAGGGAAGCGTACGTGTTGAGGGAATGGACTGCTAAATTACCCCTATGTTTAATGTTACTTTGCAGTGAGGTGGTGCTGAGTGAGGTTTTCTGCTTTCATATGGGGCAGGGTGGAGAGATCTTCTGTATAAAGATCACTGCTTTTATGTAACTGTTGTATGGGTATAGTCTCCATTCATTATGCAATTAAAACATTGCAATTAGTTCTTTCAAGTAGCCTTTGGATGGAGAGAATTCAAATTTTAAAATGTGCTAGTTTGGAGTTGCTGCTGAAAGAGTTAAGGAAAGATCACTGTGAATGAGGACTTAACACATTTGGAAAAGCCAGTCTGACCTGAAATGATCTAGCTACAGATTACAGGCAATTTTTTTTTGTTTTCCCTCCCCTCCTTTGAAATGCTGAGTATAGAGAATTTATGCAAGTAAAAAGTTGTCCACTTCTATTTGCGTGTCCTGCAGTATTTGATGAAATACCATTCTGATGCACTGTCCCTTTTGCTCTGAGTTGTAAGAGGTTTGGAGCATTGAAGTAAAGGGGTGTGTGTGTGTTGTATTTGTTTTAAAAGAGGATTGACAGTGGAAGTGGATGTCATTCTTTGTTTATAAAGAAAGGGCAAAGTGGGGAAATAAATTCTTGATTCTCTTCTGTCCCTGTGCTTATTGTCATTATTATTCTTGCTCAGTTTAGGACTCTTAATCTTCTGAGGAAGACTGTAAGCTGCTCTCCCTCTACTTTTGCAGGCCCAGCTTTGCTGATCTCCTTCCTGTCACTCACTTGTGTGTAAATATTCTCAGCCTGTGTCAGAAGAACCTTTCTGACCATGTGGATTCTCCACGAGGGTCCTGCCATTCTGTCTGCAGTGAATAAATTGTTTCTGCCCCTGTACTGCTTTGTTCCCAGAGCATTTACAGTGGCTGGATGCCATTATGGATGGTTGTGTTCCATGACCTGAGGATAAATGCGACTCAGCAGTGCAAACTGGGTGTATGTTGTATGTGGTATAGTGTTAGTAAATGTAATTATTTGTAGATGTTTAGGACCGTGTCAGTTGTTAGATTGGGCAAAAGCCATGCAGGTGGGGGTTGTGTGATTGCTGTGTGCAATTCAGAGTGGCATTTTGCATGCAAAAAGTAGGTTAAGTTTGTTAGTGTAATGTTGCATTTTGACTCATTTACCGCTTTCAAATCTGAACTCTTCCACAAACAGTTCAGAGAGAGAGAACTTCCAGACTTTTAGCACTGGTTGCTAAGGGACTGGTAGGTAGATCAGATAACTTAACTTAAAATTTTTTCCTTGATCTGTTCATTTCAGCATTTGATACACAATTATTCTATTGCAGCTAATCTAACTTGTAGCTCCTGTCTTAAGGAAAGCAGTGAACAACTGAGCAGAAGAAACACTTCTTTAGTTTTAAAGTTATTTTGAACAGATACTCCTCTTCCTCTCTGTATTTCTCAATCCAAATTAATCTACTGTAGCATCCATTAAAATCTACAATAGAAGTGCATTGATGACAGGAAAATGTTTTTATTTTCAGAGGTTGGATGGCTCCTTGCCACTGTGTAACTTGAAGCTTTGAGGAACAGTATTCTCTTCAAACCAGCGCTGTTAAAAGTTTTACCTGTTTATTTTTGGTTCCTTTAAAATTGAAACAATAAAATGTTCTCACAGTCTTAGCTGTAGTGGAATGTCTGTGCTTGGTAAGTGAAGGAATGAGGTGGAATTTGCAGGTGTCTGTTACAGCTGTGCATCTTGCGTGCCAATTACAGCACCATATTCTCATTTCATTTCTGGTTGCCCATGTAATATCTCTTCTGCAGGTAAGAGTAACAAAACTTTGCCAAAACATCAGGCTTTACCTCTGACAGTGTAACTATGAGGTGATATTAGTTATTTATTCTCTCTGGTATTTTCTGTATCCTGTGCAGAAGTGAATAGATAGGCCGGCCTCTAGGAATAGAGGGTTTTTTCAGTATATTTAAGTTTGACGAACACAGTAGGGTTTTTTTGATGTAGTCTACAAAGTGCTCCTTAGTTTTAGTAGTACAGATGTTCTGTTACAGAATTATGTGCCAGAAGCTACTTTATTTCTGACTTGTGTGAAAACACTCAGGGTTTCCTAGTAAAATCTTTAACTTCTTCCTCCCTCCTCCTTATTGATCAGTTAATCAACTGTAAAATAGATCCCCAAATGTGTGTGTGTGTGTGCCTCTCAGTATTATATAAGAGGGAATGATATGTACAGGAACTCTTAGATTGCAGTGCTTTTCAATGGCTATTAATTGTTTACATAAGTAGATGATCTGGAGACTTCTGGAAGTTGCTTTGAACAGTTGCTTTGAACAGTTACCTTGAATTTGCCTATTTGTCTTTAATAATCGTAAATCAAATTCAGAGTTTTCTTATAGCAATCTTAAACAAATATTTTAAAGAAGGCATTGCGTTCCTGTGATAATAGCTCAGCTGTACTCATGAACTATGTGTATTTTTCTGATGCAAATGATACCTGTAATCAGATCTCCTCTAGTTAGAGTTCAAAACAATGAAAGATGTGGGTAATGGAGTAGTTAGCACTCCGTGTGGCAGTTTAAATTGAAGTGGGGCACTCCACTCAGCACATGCATTCTTGGGCCACAGGCATGTATCTTGCATTGAAGCATGAGGCTGAAATGAGTTCATTCAGTGCAAAGTTCAGATAAGGCTTTTGCTTGTTGACCTGTTTGAAAATAATAGTACTGCTGGAGCACTTAACGTTTTCAAAATAGCATGCACTGCTGTGGGAATGTGTCTTCTCCTGTGCTGCCCTGTGTATATAGGGAGCTAGTGATGATTAATTTTATCTTTAATGTTGCCCTATCTCTATTCAGTTTTGATAGAAGAATTGCAAGCAACTTACAGGCATTGCTAGTATGGGCGGATGCTTTCTTAGAAATAAAGCCTTCAAAACTTGTGCAGAAACAAAGATACAGAGAGGGAATTGGTTTAGTTCAAGTCCATTTTTTCAACCACTTTCACTAGGAAAACATGTTAAAATAATAAAAACGTAAAGCCCTCTCAATAATGAAACTATTAAGCCTTGGTGTGCACATCTTTTGTTTCACTGTGTGGGCAACACAATGTTAATTTTGACATTTGACTCGATAGGAGATGGGTTGGGATTCCTCTGCTGTTACATTTTTTGTATAAATGAAAGTGAGATTAGGAAAATAAAACCTGATCAAGGCAAGAATTATCTTGCTTTTGCCTGGTGAATTTTAGTGCTGTTAGTTCTAGAAATTGTTCTATTGCTCAAGTGTCAGCTAGTTAAAGGTGATATTTGACACAAATCCTGATTAGATTTTTGGTAGTGCTCACTCTTCCTTTGTATTTCTTGCCTATTTTTTGCTATCCTCTCTGCTTGCTAACTTTAACTTCCAATTGCAATGCTGTTTTCCATCCTTCCCCCCCCCCCCCAAGTGTTTTGACCTGATGTCAGAAGCATCTCTGAATTTGGAGGAAGTGATCGGCAATGTGGATGAAGTCCTAAAAAAGGTTGAGTTGGATATTTGTAAAGAACTGGAGACTGACTCAGCTGTAAGTTCTGATTATCTCTGACTTTTACTGAATCTTTGATTTTATTGGAAAGCTTTTCTTAAAATACCAGGTGAGTTTGTTCATTACGAAGCAGTATTTTTGTTTTGTGGAAGTGTGATAGAAAGGTTGTTCCTCAGAAAGGGAAAAGCATGCATTTTCCAGGTAATGACTGGAGGTCAACTTCTGGTTATAGAAACTTATCCCTATGACTGAGTTAACTAAAAACTACTGGGGAAGCTGGTTCTCTGCTTTATATGTACAGAGAAACTTTATTTGGACTATTCTGAGTTTCAGTGCATGTGTTGAAAATGTAGATGATGAAAAGTAAATTTAATCTTTAAAATAATGGAATTGCATCTCTGAATAATTATGAATATATTTGCTTTTTCAGTCTTAAGAGATAAATGGCTTTTCATCACCTTTTTGCTTCAAACAAATGTTCTTGCCTTATTAGGATTTTTTTTCTAATGCTAACCTTCTCTCTAGTTACTTCACCTTTTCTGAAAAGCATTTCTTCCATTCTCTTTTGCTAATTTTTTGAGGTACTTGCCTTGTCTACAGTGAGTGTCTCTGTACTGTGCCAGAAGAACAGTAACATCACCACAAGTTGAATGTGTCCTCTACTAATGTAGCGTCATACTAATGATAAGTCACCAGTTCAGTCTGTGCTTGTGACTGCTGTCTGCAATAAAATTGGTGACTTTCTTTTAGAGGAAAGGTTGCATGCTTGATGTTTTGTATTTATTTAAGCATGCTGTCCTTAAATTCTTTCATAGCATGTGAAATATGAAATGGAGTTTCTGCATAGAAGTGCCAGTCAGTTTTATTCTGCTGAAACTGCTGGAAACTGCTCTTTAAGACTTGGTAACTTTCCATATCTGGCATCTTCAAGAACAGGGATAAAAATCTGATATGTGGGCTCTTCTATTAACAGTTGGAATTTCTCAGTAAAGATTTTGTCTTAAATGTTGGTGCTTATCAGTGGAGAATGATTCCTAGCCTTTAAGCTTTCTCTCTGTTTGTAATTCAATCCAGGAGCACGATGAGGCAGATGAGCAAATAATTACAAGTGCTTACAATAAAGTTATACATAAGATTCGTCAAGAGCAACATCTGATCACTGTCATACAGAGTAAATACTTGGCCAGTGCTGAGGTTAGTTTGCACGTTATTTGTCTGTCTCATAGACCTGTATTAGTAACCCTTTCTGACCTAATTTCTTTTCGAAACATGTCCTTTTCTTTCCTCTTTCCTATTGGAAATTACAGGAATATGTTGGTGATGAGAGACTGAGTTAAAGCATAAGAACTGTAGTTGTCCATTACACAGCCAAAGCTTTATTTCATTTAAAAATAAAAGGCACTTTTCAAAAGACTCTTGCTTCCATTCTTTATTTTTAATTCTTTACAAATTCATGGTTTGTATTTTAAGGAGATTAAGCCATGAATAGAATGTTTTCCAGAAGGTTGTTAAACAAAATAAAAACCTGTTTCTGTGGGAAAGACCCTGAAAAGCAAAATTTATGTAGGCTTTGGACAGTTTCTCTAAGGCATTGGACTAAAGCGTATTTAAAATAGAATATTTGAACACTTTCTGACTCTTTTTTGTTTTTTTTTTGTTTGTTTTCTAGTTCAGAAAACAGGCAGCAGAATGGCTGAATAGAAGACCTAATACTGACAACTTATTATCAATTAAGAAGACTCTGAAAAATTTAAAGGCCCAGTTAAGATGGAAGATGGTTGAAAAGAGCAACTTTGAGGAAGTATGGAAGTGTTGCAGTCTTTTTGAAATTGGTTTAGAAACATTAATTTTGTATATTCCAAATAAGTGGTAACTACATAGAATAGGTTTTCTATACTTCAAAGATGTGTTCTTCTAAGTCCTGACTGAACAGGCATTTTGATGAACAGGCATTTTGAAGTTGCTTGACCTGAATTTGCCCTTAACTACAAAAGTCTTTCAGGCCCCTGAGACTAAGCTGGAATGACTTAATATAAAAATATAGCCACTCTGCAAGGATGTAATATGTAGCCACTTTCCCATTTCACTCCCAAGGCACAGCACCATTCTTTTAGCTGGCTGTGTGGAGAGCTAAATGCCTTTGTCTCCCTCATTACAAGTTAGGAACTGTGGTTAGGTGATACTGTGTTACAAGTGATATGAAATCCTTCCCAAAATCCTGCCCCTGCTAAGGTTGAGCCAGCTCTGAATGTGGTCCTTCTGGGAAGTGTGGAGGTCCTCCTGGTGACACAGTCTCTCACTGCTGGTTCTATGGTTACTTCCATTTTCCATAATGCCTCTGTTAGACTAATCAGTCCAGAGGGTGACATTTCTGCATTTAGTTCTCACTTTGGTATGGTTGAAGTCTGTCTTGCCTCTCCTATTTAAGTATATAAGAGCAAGTACATTAGATATTTTCTACCTGTTGAACCTTCATTACCAGAGTTGTCACTCTCAACCCCAACCACTGCTAGTAACACCTGTACCTCTCCTTTGGTGACAAAAGTCAACATTGCTTTAATTTTCAGGGTTCCCTTCCTACCCCTCAGATAAGTTCAAAGAACGTAAATACTGCCACAACATCAGTGCCATTTGCCTCATTTAACGTGAGAGTTTTGTGATTAAATCATTCTGGCGATGCTTAAGAGAGAAAACCTAAGTATGTGTGTCTGTAAGCCTTGTAAAGGGGCAGCGAGCTTCCAAAGGGATTTAAAATGAGTGATGCTAATGAAACCCACTGGGAAGAGGGTTCCTGGTAAGTGAGGTGACATGGAAAAAATACCCTCTTATGGGGGTGGAGGGGAGAAAGAATGAATAATGGAGGCTGGCATTGCTGGTAGACAAGTGATGTTGCTGCTATGATTATTCATGATCAGCTAATTTAAAAAAAAAAAAATCCTCTTTGACTTAGGAAACAAATAGGCAGAGGGCTAGAACATTCAGTCTGTCACAAAGATAAACCAAGCAGCTTTTCCAGTGATTAGGTCTTACGAGAGTCTCTTGGATTTCCAGGAAGGAGGCTGAGTAAAATATGCATTTGAGAATGCACTTAGTTTCCATATCACAGTTTTGAAGTTGCTCTTTAATCCTTACATAGTAGGTTATTTGGTAGAATAGCAGTGTGAGAATTATACACAGTAACTTTTGTTATTCCTTATGCAGTCAGATGATTACAGTGAGTTTGAAATGACAAGAATTAAGGATAAAATTGCTGAACTGCGAAATAGTGTTCTTCAGGAAATATACAAGGAACAAGAAGAATATGTAAGTATTAAATTATTTAGGCAGCTAAAGCAAAGCTGTATGAGATGCATCTGCATTTCAGTTACTTTAATGTGTGTTTTGGGTAAAATAAAAAGTGATTTTTATAGTATTGAATATTAATATGGCCCTTTTTGGGTGAAGCCTCTAAAATGAGATTGTGTGCCCTTCTGGAAAAAGGAAGGGAGGCTGATGAGTTTTGTTTTTTTCTATTTGAATATAGTCTCTTAAGGCCCTACCAAGACAAGTGAGGGATGGGGAGGTGGAAATGTGACTTG
The DNA here is from genome assembly GCF_036370855.1 of Dromaius novaehollandiae. Lineage (NCBI taxonomy): Eukaryota > Metazoa > Chordata > Aves > Casuariiformes > Dromaiidae > Dromaius > Dromaius novaehollandiae. Next base: position 39,423,167 of record NC_088099.1, on the reverse strand, counting down.
TAGTTCTCAGCTCAGAACTGCTGCAGGTGACAGAGCAAGCTCAGTTGCTGAAGAAAGGCTGTATTTCTTGTAAGAAGGAAAGCTGTTCCTTATGACTAGGTGAGAGCAGGGCTTTTCCTGAAGTGGAAGGAGGTCGCCCTTTCTCTAAGTGCTCTAAGTAGAGGGAAAAATGGGAAACTGTTGTCTTGCAAGTAAGTAGCAAGGCACCAGGATTTCTGATAGTGATACATCTACCTTTGTAGATGTAGTGTGTGTGTGTGTGTATGTGCAATAGTTAACTTGCTGAGTGTACAGCTGTGTGAGGCCTGAAGGTCCTTGGATGTCCTGGTCTGTTATGACTTGATTTCTGTCTTCCTCCATTTACTCCTGGTGAGGTTGTTTTCTTTGGCTAGGCCTACTAGGGCCTACTGCAAAAAAGATGGAACATTTTCCTTGATAGCGCATGAGCTCTTTAGGGCCTCAATTACCCACCCTCGAGGGCTTTCAGAAACGTATCCATCTTGAGCTACTGTATTGGTCTGTGTTTTTGTTGTTGGTTTTTGTTTCATTTGAAAAGGAAATGGCAGCTGTATTCTGAGTGATGCTGCCAAAGAAGGTAAGAGTATAGTCATGGTGGATGTACTTTTGAATGTGGGGTATACATTGCAAATGTTAGTGCAAGTGTGTATGTCAGAAGCTAGCAACTTGAAGCTGTGGGCCATGCTTTTTCATTCAGGAAAAGCTTACGTATTTGGTGCAGAAATGGTTCCCTGAGTTGCCACTTCTTCATCCAGAAGCAGGAATTCTGAACTATATGGTAAGCAGAGATTGTTTGAGTGCTTCCTGCACTGTCAGTTATTGTTTAGGGTACTATCAAGGCTCTGCAGCAGCAACACTCTGCGCAGTCCCTGTCCATTTGTACTCTTGAATATCCTTTTCTCTCCTACGCGCCCCCCTCTCCCCCCCGATGATGTTCAAGGAATGTGTTCCATTTTCTGTCTTGCCATGGCATTTTTCATACAGCCAGCCTCTTGTAGCAGGTACTGCAACTTCATTTTTAACATGTCCAAGCTATTTCTGTGCTTTGAGTTTATTGAGGAAGAGGAGAGAGAGTCAAAGTCTCTGAATCTCAGCAGCTGTTAAATGCGGTGCCCTTACACTGTGTGTACATGTACTTCAGAATTCTGGTGGACTTCTGACGCACAGCTTGGAGCGAGACCTCTTAGATGCTGAACCCATGAAAGAACTGAGCACGAAGCGGCCTTTAGTGTGTTCAGAAATTCAAGAGCAGAAGGTTCTTTTAAAGGTATTGTTGTTACTGACTTGAGTATAAAGCGCTGCAAGTGAGCCCTTGGCTAATTAACATACTGATTCTGCCTGAACTCTGCTATTCTTACTCCTGTTCACCAGAAGCTGAACAGCTTTTGTTGAGCAAGCCTATTAGACACAAAGCATTGCTTTTCTTCTTGTCCATAGATTGTTTCTGTTATTTTCTGTGGTTTGTGGTTTTTTTTTCTTTTTTTCTTCTTCCTTGAGGACAGCAGTTGTAAATGGTGCTTCCTTCTACTGTTTGTTCTTTCTGGCATTTGGTGGACCCTTTCTCCTGTTCATTACTCCTGTTTCTCTTTCCAGATGCTGTTTTGTCTTCCTGATGATTTTGCTGTCAGATTTCGGGAACTGCTTATTTTCCCTTGCTGTGACTCTTTTCTGATCTGCTAGCAATTGGGAGACCTAAGGGATATAGTATTATGAGAGGCATAGTTATAGATTTCCTTGCTTTTTGCTTGGCTTATATGCATCTCAAATTAGAGAAACACTCCCTGTTTTGCTGATCCAGACTTTCTAAGTGTTAATGAGTAAATACGGGAATAGTCTGTGACAGTTGGAATTAAATTGTGTATTAGTACAAGAGAAGGTCATTGGAACCTAATGATACGCCTTTCTAATTAAAAAGTGTTGTGCAGTAATGTTGTAGGCATTAGGAGTTGTAGCTTGGGTATTTGTTTTGTTTTTCAGGGATATTCTGTAGATACAAATTCAGAAGCCAAAGCAATAGAAAGAGTTGCCAAATACCACAGAGCTTGGGGTCAGCAGAAGGAGAATTCTGGATTATTACAACTGATGTTTCTTCTTTTCTGCAAGGCAAGATTCAAATTGATGATCTTGACTTCTGTTTTAAGTTGAAAGACTTACAGTTGGGCCTTTAAAGCTTTAATTTTTTTTTTTTTTTAAATTTTAAGCATTGAATCAGAAAAGCATTTCCTTGCTGAGTTTACTTTGGATAAATTAGCTTCACAGTAAACATATTCAATTTATTGTATATCTAGTGTGTGTTAAGCTTTCCAATATTTCTGATATTTGAAACAATCTGTTTTAATCATTATTTCTTTTTTTTCTGTTGAAGTCTGATCCTCTGGTGTATTTAATGGTCCCATATTATCCAGGGGCAAGTCTGGAAGCTTTACAGACTGATACACCTTTAACTTTAAAAGTAAGTATAACTCCTTAGAATATTGGCACTTTATCTCTGTGTGTTTGAACCAAACTCTTCTCATCTTGCTTTATCTTCTGCTGCTTCACAGTATTCCACCAATGTAACCTCCTTTGGTGGCAGACAGTGAGTATACAAACTTTTACAAGATAGATCGGCTAATATTTTTAGCATCTGGTCAGTCAGAATTAACTTCCTAGAAGAGTCTTGGATGCATGGTGTGTGTGTGTTTGGTTTTGTTTTTAAGTGTGGTATATTGTTCTTTTGTTTTTGGAAAAAAATGCGCTTACATTTTAAAAGTGCTGGAATTAACATGCTACAGATGTTTGGGAATGCAGGCATTCCTCTAGTTCAGAGGATTTCTCCCTGCCCCTTCTTAATTTGTCCAAAGTTCTTTACAGTCAGTTTGGCAACCTTCTCTTTTCAAAAAAACAGTAGCCAGAAGCTGATGCAGTTGATGCAGTCTTTTCTCTAGTTCTGTTTGCTGGGAGATAGTTATAACTGTTTATGTCCCAAAGCATGTTCTTTTTTTATTTTTATTTTTATTTTATTTTTTTTAATTAAATGTTTGTTTGTTTTCCCCCCTATAATGTTAGTGACTTGTTAAGCAGTGACTGTATTTTCTTTTGATTGGCTGTGCAAGTCATCAAAATCTTGCTGGGAATTAATCCATACTTCATAAAACAGTATTGGCAGGAACTCTGAATATGTAGAAAGTTAAAAATACATCTGTCTTAATTCTGGAGTGGAAACATGCTTTGCTTTGGCTTTTCTGTATCTATCTATCTTAATAAACACCAAAAATATAAATCTTTAGGAAGCACTAAAAGTGATGAAAGGAGTGGCCCAAGGTCTACACACATTGCATGGAGCTAGTATAGTTCATGGATCTCTGCACGGAAATAACGTTTTTGCTGTGAATCGAAAACAAGGAATCGTTGGAGACTTTGATTTCACGAAATCAGAGGTAAAAAAAACCAAAAACCTTCAGTGACTTTTGATCAAAATTATGTATCAAAATAGACAAGTACATTTGCAGTTTATAAGACTTACTGATAAATGTGTGCCCAGCAGTGGGACACCTGTTCCCTATTCTGAATAGGGTTGGGCAGTTTGAATCTTGTTGAAATTTTTGTAAACACAATATAATCTTGGACAGGGAGAAGACTTTAGAGTTTAGGCACTAATTAAGCAAAGGAATGAACTGAAATGTAGCAACTACCATAGTTGTTTCTGTCTGTTGTATTCAGTGGTAATCAGCATCATCAGAAGTGAGTGTAAGAACTCATGTTAGAAGAAGCAAGAGTAGTCTAGCTCTCATATAAAGTATTTGCCTTCTATATGGTTGGTAATGGGGTTCTAATGAGTTTTAATCTGTTCTAGTACTTTAAATTCACATGTTTTTATTATCCGTATAAACTGACCAGTATTTATACTTATATTTAGTCCTCAGATTCTGTGGCAAAGAATTTTGTAGTTGTTCATGGGGAAAAATCCAGTCTTTAAGAACACAGTCTGTTCTTACTATTCATTGCGTTTATGTAGCAAAATATGTAATGAAGATATCTTTTTGTAGTCACCTTTTAATTTTTTTTAAACTCAAGCTGTTTGAGCTAAAGCTTCTTTTATGCTAGATGTTTGCTTCATGTTTATTAAAAAAGAAAACAAATGGCTCAGCCGTGCCACAAGCACAGGGAAACACTTTATATATACATATGGACACACAGTTATATAAATATATAGATTATATATAGCTTATGTCTATATAAAAACACATTTTATTGAGAGCCTTTATCTCCACTTTAGAGATGTGTTTTCTGTTAATCTCATGAAGAGTCTCCCATCTTTGGACACTTCATAGTTCCCCTGCAGTAAATCTCAGTTTTCAAAATGTTAGATGTTTTTAAAACTTTGTCAGCTGAAATCTCTGAAAGGTCGTACTTGGTGCAGATGGTGTCATCTTGAAAGTTGCAAGATCTGAGGAGGACTTTATTTCTCCCTGCAAGTGTGGGCTGTGCTGCAACAAGCAGCTTGTGTAGCAGAGCAGGAATGTCCCACTCATGGTTCCTGGGCCAGATCCAGTCTGTGCCTTCCCAGTAAGGGTGGCTGCATTGCTCTGTGGTTGTACTTACTGCACTGTTACAAAGGGCAGAGCAAAGCTGGGAACTGATGCGTTACTGAGTCCTCTCAGCAGCCTGGAGACCAGTGTCCTCCAGCGCGGCTGTGGCTGGTGTTTATGGCTGTCACAGAGGTGGATGGAAACTTGGGGTCTAGCTTCTGCTGTGGCAGTAGAGTCCTAAAACATCACCTTTCTACCATAAGCAGCTAGTTTCAGGCAGAGGCCAGAAGGGCAGAGGAAAAAAAAACAGGAAAACTGGCAAAATTGATAGGAAACTGATGCTTCCCAGAGTGGTGTTGAACATTTCTTAATGTGGACTGTAATTTTTGTATTGGGTTTTTTTTGTTGTGTTTCCCCCCCCCCCCCCCCCCCGCAGTGATCTGAGAAGTTTTCGTAACTTGTTTTCTGTAATGCCTTAGGAACTTTTAATAATTGATGTGGAGGAAAATCTGCCAGCCTTGTTCTTTTGTTGCAGTAACAGATGATAGATGTGTGGCTTTGTCTGCTTTCTCCTTTACATGCCATTGTTTCCATCAGTAAAGCAGGATTTTAATTGCGTGGTCTGGGTCAGCACAGAACACCTTGGTAAAGGTGTCTGACAGACTAAAAGGGGAGAGGTGGGGATGTCTGCTTCAATATGAGGGTATTCTTGCTTAAAAATTATAGGTACCTCTTTTTCCCTGTAGGAACAACGTGCTGCTGCAAGCAGTATGGTTGTCGGTACGCTAAGCTTAGTTTCTCCTGAACTGAAGATGGGACAACCAGCTTCTCCAGCTTCTGATATGTATGCTTATGGCTGCCTTCTGCTCTGGGTAAGTTACAGCTTATGAGAGAAATTATAATACTACTATGGACCTATAGTAGGCTTTATAAATAGTAATATTTTCTTTAACTCCTGTTTTGAACAATTCTGGTGCAACAAGTGCTCATATTTTAAACAGAGTGATATGTGTGGAACTAACTGGAGTTAAGCTTATGGGCAGAAGGCAGTGCATTTCTCCATAAAATGTACTATATAACTTATACAGTAACATGAACTAAAATCATGCTTTTGTTTCTCATGCTGCAGTTTCAGTTTTTACTATTCTTATCCATTCCTAGTAATAATTTTTCTTAGTAATAATTCCTAGTAATAGTAATACTTTTTGGTAGCTTTGTCAGTGAGGAATTGCTACATCAATCCTCTCTCTTTTGGTCTGGATAAGGATGGGATTATCATATGCTCTGTTGCGGACAGCAGTGCCTGGATGGGTGTTTTGTTTGTTAGTGTGTGTTGTGTCAGGGAGGAGAAAACAGTCCACTTTCCTGTCTTAGGTGGTGTGTTATACAGCATTTTCCCTTACTCCATTCTGTCATCTGGCACTTCTGTATTGCTGCCTCCCCATCTCATGGTGCCAGTACTGTTTGTTCTGAATGGAAGACTTTAAGTCTCAGACTTGAAAGCCATGAGCTACACAGCAAGTGGTGGTGTTCCCAGGCAATGATATTTGCATGAGCCCTTGACCTATTGGAATGGGTTCATTGTGCACCAGTTGGAGCTTCAGGTGCATGCCTGGGTCTTCTGGGAAAACACTGGTAAGGTTAAAAGTCAGTTCAATCAGCTGCAGAGTAATGGCTTCAGTAACCCTTTCTCTGCCATAGCATCTTGGAACGCTTTAATAGAGAAATAAACTGCAAGCTAGTAGGTAGCCACTGTCAGTTACTCATGTGGAGAAGATGAATCTGCTTTGTATAAAAGATGCTCTTCGTCATGTTTTGTTCCAGATTTAGAAAGCTATTGCATAAAATTAAGCAAGCTTTTCTACTGAGATAGATGAACTAAAGTGTAGCTTAATATCATAGATGCTTCTAACTTATTCATGTGGTAAGGTTTAGTTGGAACACTTTCAGTATCACTGTTTGGATCTTCATCTGTTCTAGGAAAAAAAGGACTTTTACAAAAAGTCAGGGTTTTTTTTTTTTTAATTAAAAATATGTAGGGTTAGTAATGGCTGGCTGTGCTCAAAGAGCACATTTGGTTTGCAGCAAGATCTCCAGTCTTCTGGAGCCTCTTCTGTTTAAGTATTCCAGCTGAATTTCAGACTAACCAGTGTGTAACTAACTCAGATTCATTCAGATCTGTTCAGTTCGGATTTTCTGCTGTATTGATCATTTGAGCAAAAATTTTAGCTCAAGTGTTAGTTTTATGTTAATTAGTTGCCAGGTTCATGCAGCACTTATCTGAAACTGTGTTCTCCTGACCAGCAGTGCTGCTTCTAAAATTGAGGCAGTGCTTTTCTCAGGTATCGAGCTCATCTGTGTGACAAGAGCCCAGCACTGATTAAATAGGTCACCAGTATCCTTGTAACTGTTCAGAATAGACATGTTCAGCTTAGCTTGCAGGCAGCAGTTTTGAAGAACGCTGTGCTCAGACATGGTTCTGGATAATAGTAAAGCCTGGGGAAATTTTACTGTGTTTGTTGATAAGGGTTCACATTTGCTTGTCTTCAGAGGGCACTTAATCCTCTTGGGGCGGGGAGGGGGAAATTGAGGGGCATATAATCAAGTGTACAGCTTGGGCGTGGCCTTTGAATCATATATATATTTTTAAGTCTTAGCACCTCTAAAAGTTTCTTCTCTGATGCTAAAAATGTTTTTCTGTTTTGTTTTGTTTCCTCTTGTACTCATTTAAGGGGAACCTGAACCCCACATATGTTTTACCCTACTGTGAAATTACAGAAGAGCCCACCCCTTTCCTGCAGGGGAGTCTGTTTTCATTTAAAACATGGAATCTCCTTGACTGATGCTTGTGGATAGATTTCTTTAGCTTTTCCTCTAGTTAAAAAATAGTGTTATACATAACGTATTTTTTTCATTTGCAGCTTTGTGCTCAAAACAAAAAGTTTGGCATAAAGGAAGATGGAACACCAGAGGTGGATGTGGTTGGTATGGTATGTTAACTGCCAGATGAGGAAGATTAGAGTGCTCTTGCTTTAGAGGTGGTGGGGGGGGGTGGTGGTGGTGGTTGGTGGTTGTTGTTGTTGTTGTTGATCAAACATATGATTGTAAGTGCTGCGTTGAGAAAATGTTCCTAACTGAACACTTGGATGTCCTAAATAGCATGCACAAATAAAATTCTGTTTGAGAAGGCAGAAAACTCTAGAGTTTTCTTAATGTTTGACTTTGGCCTCGGGAGGAAAAATATCTTCACAGATAACTTAATTGAGTGGCACCAAGTTACAGACTTGTGGAATAAGTTATTGAGATTCATAATCAAAGGAGGTATTTGAAAAGACAGGTGTTGTCTTTTCAAAGTCAGGGATGTTGACTTTGTGTCTTCTACCATAATTGCTGGACAATTCTTAACCATTAATAAAATAGTCAACTTCCATTTTAAACACTTACTGCAGTTGTGAAAGTGTACCATGCCAATTACTGTTTGCTTTAATTTTAATTATTTGTGGAACTTATCCTTTTCTATGCCTATGATACAAATTCAGAGACGTTAAGTGGACCCTTCATGATGTGAATTTATGTTGCTGCTTTCATTTTCCTGTCTTCACTCTCAACTGTTGTTCTGTCTGCCCTTTGTCAGCCACTGTTGCCACCTGGAACATTACTTCCAGTTCCTTTTTTGACATTCATCCTTGCCCAGTGGCTGCTTTGAGAATAGGAGTAGACTTGTGTGCCTTCATGTTTCCCAGCTTCGGTGTCCAACCTTGAAATTGACCTTTCACTAATATATCTGTCTCTTGGACATTAATCATAAGCAGATAGTTTTATGGTCATCTCTCTGTATGCCTTAGTTACCTGAGCTTCTCTCTTTCCTTGAAGTTATTTCCTTGTGTAACTCTTTTTTTCGTAAGCTTTCAGCCTTCTGGCCAAGACTTAGGACCTTTATTGTTGCCTGCTCTCAGCCTCTTCTGCCTTTGCTATAGATGATTTCTTTTTACTCCTTGTGTCTTGTGTTATTCCAACTATTATGCCAACATATATAGTTTAAAGAATTTCCCTGGGAAGTTTATAGACCTTTCTCAAATCACCAGTCTTCCCAGACTAGTTTCTACTTCAGCCTCTTCTTGTATCTATGCTCTTCTAGTTACTGACTATTTGGTTCTTGTCCTGTGTCCCTCCCATCTCCCCTGAGTGAGTTACTCTTATGTTTTTTTAGTCAGTGTGGTCTACTTTTCACATTATGTTTTTTTTACTCTAAGTTCTGTTGTTCTTACTTTCATCTGAAGTGATAACTTGCTGCTTTATGTAGATTTGAGAATGCCATGAGACTTCTTAAATAAAGGCTTATATTATCATTAAAAAGATTGCAAGCAGGTGACTTGCTAGCTTTTAAGTAAGTGTTAAATTACGGATAGAGCTTTCTAAGAAATATGGCGATTTACCTCTAAATCTTCCCAATATTCTCTAGAAAAGTACAAAAACACTTTGTTGTTTGTTCTACTTTTCTACTTAGAGTTGCTGTTGGTCAGATAAGTTATGGTTGCTCTGTCAAGGGAAAAGAAAACACTAATATTAAATCTCTCTCTTTATTGGTTGTGCTTGTGTATTAATGATGTGTCTGCTTTGCAGAGATACCTGGTAACATGGTGCTAGAATCGGTCTAGGTTTACTAGTGCTGTGTTCATTCCAGTCTTAGTATATCTTGCGTACTATGTTTGAGTTGAGAAACTGTCATGGCATAGTACCGTGCTAACGCAGCCATAGTGCTTCTGGTGTCCAGGCCAAGTAGCTTGAGTATCTCTACATAGCACAATTAGTGTAGGTAATTTGGCATAGGGATTTTGCAGCTGGTCCTGTGCATTCAGTGGTGCTTTCTTCATTGGTAGAACATTGTTGAAAGAAGGTTATTAAAGGACACACTTGTAGAGGAGACACGTCATCTAACAATATGAAATCTATTTATGGTGTGATGCAATTATGGAGGAAGAATAAAAAATGCTGACTTTGAGCTGGGAGGTGAGCTTGTAAAAAGCACTTGCTAAAGTTGCTCCTTTTTTTTTTTTAAATTTAAAAATCAAATGAATATCATGAAACACATGGTACTATAGGAAAGAAGATTCAGTACTTTATGATCCACCATCAGAGTTAGCTGTAGTATTTTAAATATGTTCCCCAGAACTTGTACAGAACCATCTGTCTGGTGTGTCATTCAGGATTAATGCATCATAATCCTTAAACACTGAAAAAACTAACTTTCTCTGATGCATACAGAAAACTTAATTGTTTAAGGAAATGGCAAAGAATTTCTTGGGACATAAAGATAGGAGCTGGTTCACTTCTCTTTTCTGTAAGATATCTGCTGTAATACTGTTCTACAAATACTGTCTGAAGTATGTAAATCACAATTTAAGTGGCCAGTTTCAACTCATCATGCTCTCTTGTGTTCACTGTAGTGGGTGTCTCTTGAAGTGTGAACAGTTGCTTTATCTCAGAAGCAAATAATGAAGTTACCCATCGTTGTTATTAGCAAGGAACCATTTTTACAGCTTTTAATAAGAGAAAGTTTCTCAATTTATTCATCAATGAAAGGAAACAGCATTAGATTTTGACCTTGATAGACGATATAATCCTAATTGATGTTATCATTGTTGGCAGTTTTTAAGGATTCAGCCTGGGTGTGTGCATGCATGTGCACCAACCACCAAAGTCCATTGGAAGGTAATCCATGCTGCCTATGGTTCACAAGAACTCCCATAAGAAGGTTTTACTAAGAAATGTAATATTAATAAATATCTGTCAGGTGTTTTTTGGAGAATCTTTTAGACCTCTGGCTGTTAATCCTTGCCCCAGTTCTTAGGGAAAATCTATTTTGCTTTTAAGTGCTTTATCTATAATCAGCTTACTCAGAACTAATCTCCATGCCCATCTGCAGGCTCTTGAAAGGCTAGTAATTTCCCTTCTATCTCAGTCTCATTCCCGAGAGGACTCGCACACTTTCAGCAAATACAATTTTGATTGTTTTCCACAAATGTAAAATTGCAGGAAAAACTTCAAGCATTACAAGTGGGTGTTAAACTTTCTAAGCTAACTGTTGAGGAGAAACAATAGTTAGAGATAGGATCTTTTAGCCACTCTTTTAGTCATGCCAGCATTCAGTGTACTTCAGCTTCCAGTTTTTCGTATTTACTAAAAAAAAAGAAAAAGTAAATAAGAGCAAATGAGTTGGAGTGAATACAATGAGATGTCCTACAGCAGTATTACTTGTAGGATCATTTTTCAGTTTCCTTAGTGTCAGAAGATGGTGGGAAATGGATATTTGTTGACAGACATTTGACAGTATTGCAAAATGCAAATTTGTAAGTGCAGAGCTTTTAACTCTATTTAAATGCTCAGACTTTCTTCGTTTTTAATTCTGTAGAAGTAGTACGTGGTCACGTAGTTCACTTTTGCATTTTAGTGTGTCAAATATTTGAATGCTCTTATCTAGAGGTTCTCCTTTGAGCATTTTAAAAGTTTTGTAAACAATTCACAATCCTTTATATCTGTAAGATGAGCAGTTTTCAGGTCTCGCCTTTTCACTGAAATTTCAGATTATTTGGGGAGAGGTTAATTTTCCTCGTCACTCTGCTAATCAATGGAAGAGCTGGGAATTATCTGCTTATTTTTGTCTCCAGATCTTTTGACTACTTGTGTATGTTTACAAGTGATTGATCAATCTGCTTCAGTCACTGATTCAGACTCTCTTAATGAAATGAGGATAGGCAAGGGGGCATGCAGGTATTCCGTGCTTCGTTGGTGTATTGACTGCGGTCAGAGAAGATGCTGGCTTGGGGAGACTGCAAACAAGCAAGACTTCTTATGGAAAGGTTCTGTTTACTTTGAACTTTGGTCCTCTAGGTCTCTAGCTGAGCATTTGAAGGGTGTCTTTCTTGTAGGCCTGTTGTCCAAATCCAGTGCGTGCTCTTTCTTCTTCAGTAGCTAATATTTATGCATATGTGTCGCAGCTGTATTTTTGTGTTTTACATTTGGGGTCTGGCGCTGTTGAGGTGCTAAGCATTTAGGCACTTATCCCTTCTGAAAAGACTAAGGAATTTGGGTATAAATAATGGGCTAATAGCAAAATAGCTGCTGTTGATTTACAGCCCATTAGTTCAATTTCTTTATTTTTCTGTGTTCTTGCAGAGGGATAAAGAAACGTGACTGAAGTTAACTTTCGTTGTAGAAGGTAAATGGAACCTGTGGTGTTCCTTCTCAGTAGAAAGACTAACTTCAGTATTTCTCTAATTTATTGTAGTTCAGGGAATTGATGTTTTAAAACATGACACATACCCTTTTGTGAAATCTACTGGCACCAGGTTGACAGTGCTGACAGCTTGCTTTTGTTCTGTTCTGATCGAGCACTAGGTCTGTTAAGTGTGCTGACCATTGAGAATGCGTGGTAGAACCTTTTGTGATAGCTTTGGGCCCTGAGCACTTAAGAGGAGTGTTCATCAAATACTTAGTTGTTATTTGGATTCATATTTGCTTCCCTCGTTGATGAGATTCTTCTCCCTCTGTTTCTAGGATGATAAAGTTAAATCTCTTCTCCTGAATTTGCTGTGCTGTAACAGACTGACAGCTGAGCAGGTACTGAAGGATGATTGCTTCCTCTTAGTTGATACGATTCCAGTTTCACCACAACAGAGTGAAGAACTTGAGCCACATGAAGAGCATGATTGTGAAAAGGTGGATAAAAATGAAGAGAAGGCAAATAACTCTGAGGAAAATGGGGTAAACCATTCTGCGTAGATGAAGAACATGTTCAACAGGTGTTCAAGACTTTTGTTACTGGCTATTTCCAAAATTAATTGTCCTGATCTCAAATCTCAAGATATAAAAAGTTTGGTAGGTGTAGTCATGTTTTGTGATTACACAATGTTCACTGAGTTTTATTTTGAGTACATTTAGTTCTAAATAAGTGTTCAGGGCTATAACCTGTTGTGTTCCTTCTCAGTAGAAAGACTAACTTCGGTGTTTCTTTAATTTGTTCTACTGTTCCTGATTGCATTCTTAGTTTGTCAGATTTTTTTCTTTCTGTTCCGTAGATGTTAGTTTACAGAGAATAGTCTTGTTTAGATTCAGAAGTCTTAGGATGAAGGCCTTGTGACTTGTTTTTGTATCCAGTTTTCTATCCCTCTTGCTGTCATTCCAGATTAATTGTTACCATTAAAGATGGTAGGGTATTACTGTTTTGTTGGAGTGTTTTTGTTGCATAGCCAAGATGTTCCCACAGAAAGTGTCTTCAAGCTAATGACTGTAGGTGCTGCTTTGACAGCTGGTTAAGGAAACGGGGAGCAGGCTGCCTCCTTTCTGTCTTGTAGTCCAAGCGAGATGCAGTTAACTTTCTAGGCAGAAGGCATCATCTGAGTTGTTCCTTTATAGTGCTGCTGCCAGCCAAAATACTATACACCTGCATATGGCAAAAATCACTGCTCATCTGCTTTACAAAAGTGTGTGTATATTATCTGTTCTTAAACCTTGCTCACAGTAGTTTTAAAGTTTTCAGTTTTGATGACAGGTTTTGTCTGTCTGAAACACTTTGCCGTTGTCATTGGAAGAGTTTTGTCAGCTCTTTATTTTTTTGCAGGAATTGCTGTTCATCTTTTTGGAAGTTTTTCTTTCTTTGAAAGAAATGGATCACAGAGTGCAGAGTTCCTGTAGGGATATATTTGGCCTCTGGGTGTTGCTCTTGGACAGTACTGTTGGCAGACTGGTATGTTGTAGAGGAGTTACTGAATAGTGTCAGATGAAGAATGTAAAAACTACCTTGTGTGATGGGGAAGGAGGAGCACTGGGGAATTCGGAAACCCTCAGGTACAGCGCTACAGTCCGCAATGGAAAGAAGATATCACATTGACAGTTCTGTGGCTGACATTATACTTGTTTGTTTTTTCCATCCTTAAATCATTTACTTTTTTCTGACTTCGTTTTACTTAGAATAGCTTCCTTGAGATGTTGGGCGCTTTTCCATTTCATTTCATTGATAATGACTTCAATTTTTGTACAGTGTATGTAATCAGTGATGGCAAAACCTTTGTTAAAAATAGTTTTGACTTAACGATTTTTGGTCAGTTTGATTTAAATGTATTATTACAGAAATCACAGAAGAATAGTACTTTGTTTTTTGTCAATGAAAATAAAGTTTGTAGCAGTTCTGCTGCATTCTTTCTAAATACTGATTGCAGCCTTTCACTGTTAATAAAAAGCTAACTTTACTTAAAATTAAATAGTAAGCACTGAGTACAGATTACAGAACTAACCTGATAGTTTGTCTCATGTTGTTTATTCGAATAAATTTTTGCCCAGTTCCCTTGCTCCGTCATCTACACAACCTAAAGCATACTTAAATCCCCAAATAGCTGACATTCTTAATTTCTGATCCAAGAAAATCTGTGCATATGTTTCATCTCACATATCAAAATTGGATTATGTACAGCTGATGAAGAGATTTTGAGAAGACTGCAATTTTCAAATCAGATTATTTCAAATACCTGCATTAAAGCCTTTGAAACCTTCTTTGTACATATGAGTGTCAGGGTATGGGACAGCCCTTTCCAGCTGAATTGTGCTGTTTAGTCTTGCAATATTACCTGTTCTGATTGGTTCTACCTCAACCTTTTCTATGGTAATTTCATAGCTTTGGTTTTCTTTCTATTTTTTATTTTATTTTTTATTTATTTATCTATATTATTTCTATCATCTGTGTGCCTGATGTCTGAAGAAAGAGGTTGGTTGAGGGTCAAGTTGCCCAGCTGTCCTACCAAAACTGAGTATTAATCCTTCATAACAGACTGCCTAGTACTTAGTTTCACACACACCTTTTTAACTGCATCATTTTGGTCTGGAAGAAGGGAACTCAAAGGATAGAGAAAAGAGGCTGAAATGATCCTGTGGGAACTGTGTGTTAACCTGCTCACTAGCTTCTACTGCTCTGAAGCCCAAGCAAAACTTACCTCCCTCTCCCTTTGGGTACCACAGATGTGCAGTTTTGAGTAATGTCCTTGCACAGATCTTCAGAGACTGGGTATTGCTTCACTTGGAAATCAGGTGTTCGGTTGCTTTCATGTGCCCCATGTGCTCTTATGTGAGATGCTTGTAGCTTCTCTTGGAACTGCAGACTTACCCTTAGAGGCCAAGTGTTCATGCTGACAATTTCTTCCTTTCAGGAGGACTTTGACCTTTGTTACTTGTTTAGTATTGTGTTTTCTCTGCCCTCCTGGCCTTCATGCCTGCCAGTCAGGTGTCTTTTTCAATCTCAGCTTCTGCACAGGGCATAATCTCCAAGTCAGCTACTACATTCAGCTTCTGATCTGTAGATCTGGTAATAAAGTCATGTAAGAGAAAGCACTTTCTTCAGGCATCTGCAGACAACCACTTGCTCTGGCTCTACTGAATCTTGCAGCCAGCACACCTGGGATAGGACTGTTTTTCTTGGAAGAGGACTTTTTTTCAGCAGATTTGGAGAACATCAACTTTTCTTACCTGTGGTATAGCTGAAGCTGTGGGAACTTGTACTCCTTTCTAAATGCCACATTTCTGGTCACTTCCTGAAAGCCTTCTGCTGTTCTGTTCCCTGCCTTTTAATCTGTATGGTCACCCTAATATCAACAATAACTTGCCTACATCTTTTCATGGGGTTTGCCACTCACTGCACAGAGTTTAACACTTCTGCCCAAGTGGTTTTGAGAAATTTCTTCTCTACTTCTGTTAGAGATAGTTTTGTGCCAGTATAGAGGCCACCTTATCAGCAATCATTGGTATTTTAACTGTGCTTTTTCCCTGATGATGGTGGCTGCAGCCTATATAGTTTGTGAGTTAAATTATATTTCTTTACAGACAACTCCTTCAAGGACTTCCCCTAAATGGGGCAAAGATGTAGTTGATCTCTATTCACTTTATTTCTCCAGCTTGCAAGGAAATGAGTAGAAATTCATCATGATAGTAAATCAGGGGTATAGTAGCTTGTACGTCAGTGACTTTCTAGACCCGATTGCTATTTGAGAGCAATCCTTTATATAATCTAAAACTGGTGAAATTTTTCCTCAGACTTCAGCGTGTATGCTGACACACTAAGATTACACATCATGCCATACTTCACTTGCAGTGCCTGCAGCAGTTGCCTTGAATCTTGTGTGTTTCACAGCAAACATATCATGGATGAATAAAATGAGAAAAGTTGTCCTGTTCTTTAAGCTTGTGGGCAGATCTGCTGTTTCAGGACAGTTTGGTTCTGTTACTGCCTGCCTGCTCTGTGGTAGTGGGCACACAGGCTCAGGTGTTGGAATGGTTTTGTGAAAGCTTGAAGAATCAGGTGCTGCAGCATGTCAAAATCACACTGTGCAAAAGCATCTTCAAAGTTAAAATCCATCTGAGTCAGAATATGCTGTTTGTATTTTTTTTTTTCTTTTTTCCTCCTTTTGTCTGGCATCTGTGTGTCTACTGCTGCAAGGCATGAGAAACAAGATTTGCCCTGCTGTGTGAAGAAATGCTGCTCATTTGTATTTGGTACACCCCTGTGTTGCTTGTAGCTAGTTAGCTGCCTGAGGTCTACAGGCAGGAACCCCTTCCACTTGCTCTACAACAGAGCCAGGAAGGCTAGGCAGAACTCCCTGACAGTTACATTTTTTTCCCCCTCATTTGTGAGCTTCTAGCTATTCAACTTTCCTGCATTTTTTTATGATTGATTGCATGGTCAAACAGATGGGATCTGTTTTGTTGTCTTGCCCTGGCAGTCCCAGTGCAGGCCAGAAGTTACTGGTATTCTCTGAGTATGGTATTCTGAGCTGAAACTCTCAGTCAATTTGGCAGCTCTTTGGCTTATTTTTCAAATCAATGGCTTGATGTTTCAGCAAAGCCAAGGTGACTACCACTTTGACTTCAGTATGCTAGATACTGGTAGACTGACAGCTCTGGAAGGAGTCCTTATCTAATGTGTAAGATAGTGTATATAAGCCTTGGGTCTTTGAGATACAAGAGTTTATTCCTCTAGATGACTCAACAGCAGCTTTTTCCTTACACGCTATGACTTTGGACTATCTGTTCTCCCAGATGTAGTCTAGCATGCTTG
Organism: Dromaius novaehollandiae; assembly: GCF_036370855.1. Lineage (NCBI taxonomy): Eukaryota > Metazoa > Chordata > Aves > Casuariiformes > Dromaiidae > Dromaius > Dromaius novaehollandiae. The sequence continues at coordinate 39,406,538 of NC_088099.1, read as the reverse complement.
TTCTATTAAAGTGCATATTTTTGCCTTTCAGGCATTACAGAGTTGTGTGAAGTTATTTCTATGGGCTGAGGGAATGCTTATTATATCCTCCTTATTGCTTAATGTATCCTCCATACATTTCTGCAGCCTCTGTTTCTAACCAGCCTATTGGGAACTTTTCTTCTGCTCCTCATCCTCAGTCTGGTAATATGGTTTTTCTGTTGTTCTCTGTTATTCTGTGGTGGTGTTACCAGAGCCTGAAGAATCTCTGAAATGCAAGTTCTTAATGGTGTTGCCTTATGTACCCTCCAGTTAAGTTATATGATCAAAAAGAAGTCAGGAGTGGACTAGACACATGGACAACTGTTGAGGGAGAATGAAAAAGTTACGTATCTGCTAGATGAAGGTGTCTCGGGTGTCTCAAGGTTCTTTGTGGATTCTATTGGTAGAGGGATTTCAAGTTGCCATTAGCACACTTCATGTTTTTATGCTGCTCGTGTGAACCATGGTTAATTGCAGAGCACCTGAATGCTGTGGTAGTCCTACTGATCAAAAGATTGAACAAATGTGTAAGGAGCCATCTGCAATATAAGTGCATGTAGCCAGTACAACTCAAAGGATTTCTTACTGTACAGGTAAGTAGCTTGTTTTGTTTACAGAACTGGTTCCGTTTCCTTCAGGAGAGAAACCAGGAGAGTTCTGCTGGAGCAAATCGATTGAAGATGCTTCGGTCCAGCTATTCTGATGAAAGCTTGATGAATGCTCAAAAGCGAACGCCTGCCAAACTCTTTATCAGGAGATGCGCGTGGAGCCTGCTAGAACTGGAAGTGTTTCAATTTGAAGGCTCTCCCCCCACCCCGCCCCCCAATTATGACTTTGTTTAAAGTCAGAGTCCACTGTTTGGAAATGCAGATCTGTTTCATAGCGAATCTTTTTCCTTCTAATTTAAAACTTTTTTTTTTAAGTATTTTCTGAATATTCATGTTATGGTTGTGCATTTGTCATAAACTCATGGATTAGGACCAAAACCAGCCTGAAATCTTTATCCTCTGTCCTTGCCAGCTAGAGGTGGAGCTGTTGTTCACTTGTTCTTCAGGCTGTCACCTTTCCTCTGTAAAGTCCCCTTGCTCCCCCCCCCTTTTTTTTTAAACTTGGTTTTAACCTTTTGTTTGTCTGTGTCTAGCCTCTCCACTGCTTCAGCTACCTAGTTTCTGTATGCCTCTTCCTTTTTGGTGAAAAAGATCAATTCTTGTACTTGCATGTTGAATTTTGTAGCATCTGAATACACTTCAACTTACGCCTCTCCCAGCTCTCTTCTTTTCAGCAGGGCTTGTGATATTCTTCTGAAGATTTGATCCTGGACTGAGACGCTCGACATATTAGAGCAAAGGGAACCTTTCTTCTGCTTGACAAAGAAAATAAAAGCTATGAGGCTTCTTGCCCTGCTGTGGTATGCATGGTTCTGGTAGCAGGATCTTCTTAGTTACATGGTAAGAACCCATCCTGTTGGTTGTGGAGTGATTGTTCTCCCCACCCTGAGGATCTGCTTGCTTAATTTAGGGAATACTGGGGCTCCTGCAGCCCGATGTTCTCCTCTTCAAGGCAAGCCTATTCTGTCTTTGGGATGCTCTGGGTAATGCTCAGAGGAGCTGTACTTCTTCAGCTAACATAGTTAAACAGATTGGATTTCCTTCTTGGCATTCTTCTTTTTCTGCATATGTTTTCTGAGTCTCTTTTTCCCTGTTATTCTGACTCTGTTGTATCTCCCAAATAAAGGGACTGCTCTAACTCTCATCTCTTGTTTGCTCTTTCTGTCCTCCACTTTTTTTCTCCCCACACTTTCTCTGGTTGCTCCTTCTGGTTCAGAACTTCCTTTCCCTGTATCCTCTGAAGGAATTAGAACCTCAAGGTATGAGTATAAGCTTGATTTAATTAAAAAAAATATTGCTAGAGCTGTACCTTTATTTATAAAAAATAACAATTCTTATCTCTGATAGATGTTTCTTGATAGCAATAACTTCTGCCAGGAAAGTGGGGGAGAGGCAAGCCTCTGATGGATACTCCTTGTATATCATCTTTTTCTCTAGATAGTTTCACAGAGAACATAGCACAAGTTTTTTTCGCTAGCATCATCTGCAAACCTCTCCTCTGGGAAGGACATGCATATTCGTTATTTTCCTCAGAGTCCCCTCCTCCTCCTCCTTCCAATCCTGGAGAGCATTCAAGAACTGAGAAGTGTTTGGGCAAGCTCTAACATTTGTACCTATTTATGCGGGATGCTCAGGCAGCAGGAGGAAATGTGCCTGTGACTTATAAGCAGGGTTAAGGTCACAGTTTCCAACTCATCACATGAAAGAATAGCTCAGGAGGTGTTACTGGTGCATGACAGCCTGCTTGCATTAATTCCCTTTCCCTAATATTCTTTAGAAATATTTTATTAACCAGAGCTTGTCATTGTTGTATTATAGTCTGATATATCTCTATAGCTGTTAAGTTCTTTGGACATCTTTTGCTATCAGGCCCTCAGAGTACAGTAGCTATGATTCAATAGCCTTGGTATTTTAGTGTTTAATTCTGTACGTTATCTCTATAAACACTGCTGTTGTAAAGGACAAGAATGGTCTGGTGGTCGTGTCACTTGGAGATGCTGTTATTTACTGCCTGTTGCCATTTGCTAGTAATGTGGCTGCTAATGTGCATAAAATGTAAGACTGATTATTTGGTTATGCTGTAATGATTTGTCACAGACCAGCCTTTTCCCCTCCAGTTTAATAATAGACTTCCAGCCTGGTCTAGATGTGCTGCATGTTGTGCCACTGTTTTACTAGGGAAGCAGCTAATGTTTAAAGATCACGATTAAAAACCTCAAACTTTCTTTACTTGGTCATCCATTCCCCCTGCCAGAGATGGAAATGACACAAGGACCTGAAGGAGATACTGGATAACAGTAATGTTGTTCTGAACACTACTTATTCCTTCTAGGTATTTCTACTTCAGTGAAAGCATTTCTAAAAGAAGATGGCTTTTGATGGGAAGCTTAAGAAATGTGTGCTGAAACTTGTTTTAAGCAGTACATCTGAAGAGCTCTTGATAGTATTTGTACTTAAAAACATAGGCTGTTTCAAAGCACAGGCAAATCCTCTGGTGATGGTATTTTCTGCTAGTCCTAGCTACAAGGAGTTACTGCTTTTCTGCTTTGTAACAACACAGTAGCAGGAAACGACCTGTTAATGCTTTTAGAAGAGCCAAAATGCTGAATTTGTGTTATTGGAAATGTAAAATATTTTGTAGGTGAAGAGTACTGACAGACCAACATGTTGCGTTAATATCTTGAAGAGTTTGTACTATACCTCAGGGCACTTATAAAGTTAATCTTTTGACATTTTTATTTGCTTTTTGGCTCAACATAATGATTCATTTTTATCTTTTGAAGCTCCATTTATGACTGTTATTTAATTGATGGTAACTACAAATTATACCAGCAGCAAAGGAATACATAAGAGATGCAAGTAGTGTAATTTGAACATGGTGATCTTAGTAGCCTGAGTCATGAATTTCATCATCTGCTGCAGTTAGTATCATTTTATGATTCAGAAGTCTATTCGTTTCTTTTTTTAGTGTGTCATCAGATAAATAGCTTAACAGTAAGGTGGCAGAATTGTCCTGTGTCACAGCATTCGTGGGAGAGAATATGGCTTTGATTACTTCTGTGTGTATGCGTTGACCTCTTAAATCGGTAGAATAACTTCCTGTACTTAGCAGAACATTTGCTGGTGAAGACACTGAGACCATGAAATGACTGGTCTCTTCAACTTAAATTTTATATTTTGTTTAAACTGTTTTGAAATGCATCTAATCATTTTTCTGAAGGTGAGCTACCACCAAAGGTCAGTGCATAGACTCCTATGGAATATTCCTGGATTAAGTTATGCTTAGGAGGAATCAACACTTGCTTAATGTTAAGTCAGCACTACTGCAGAGATACTGTCATGCTCTTGTTGATGTCTCTAATTAGAGAAAATACAGTCTTTTTCATTACATTCTGTGGGTTCACTTTCAGTTTAGAATCCTCAAAAGTGGCATCGTTTGTTTTGTAATTTCCTCTCTCTTTGGGTGCCAAACCAGAGATAGTTTAGAAGTGCCAGGCATCTAGTAGCTTCATTCTGAGGTGTGAAAAGCTCTACAGGAATTACTAGTCTTCATATAGATGGGTGGATATAGATATGTTATTAAAGTAGAACTTGCAGCATTCAGGAGAATGAATTTGCTGTAATAACGTACATTGCTTCTGCAGGAACCAGTGTGGTGAGCAGAAACAAGTTACGGGTGTATAAATATCCTGCCGACATGTTCACACCTCCAGTAGTTCATTATAAAATTAGTTTCCTCAGTTCTTGTTAAGCTTCCAAACTTATGCTAAGGTAAATGTCATATAAGCTTGAAGTGCGGAGGGACTAGCTCTTGGCAGAGGCTGACTCCTGATAACCAAAAGTAACAATGTAATCATAGTGTGCCAGTAAGAAGTGATTTTTCACTGAAACCAACCTTGCTTTTTATAAAATGCTTCTAGACTCCCCTTCTGCTACATGTCTGTACAGTGTTCAGAAAGATCTAACTGTATCCTCTGTGTGTGTGTGTGTGTGTGTATATATGTGCCTATGTATGCGTATTTTGGTATTTGTATTCAGATTCCACTAGGACTGCTGTTTTACAGCTTTCGTTTCATTCACTTATATCTGTTTTCTGAGGAGCTCTGTGACTAAGTGATTCAGCTGTGCCATGAGAAGAACTGTGTTAACTCTGAAACGATCTGTGGTTCCTCAGCTCTGTGTCTTAAGATTTCTGCTTTTCAATTGATAAAACCCTAGCATGGTAACTCATTTTCATTTGCGCAAGCTGCTATGCAAGATTGGGTCACTTCAAAAGAATACACAAAATTGTGTCTTTTGACCATGCGGTAATCATCCTAGTAGCCTCATAAGCAGGTTAAGCTAGCATTAGTGAGTTAAATGACAGACAACTTCAGAGTAAATCAGTCAGTAAAGACAGAATTTTTGGAGACTAAAGCATCTCTGGTGACCTCAGAGCTACTGTCTGTCTTTTTCAGTAAAATAATGGAGATTCCTTGATAGCCTTTTTCTTGGTTTTAGGTACTGTTTCCAGATTTGGATAAGATTAAAAACTAATCAGAGACAGTTCAGAGAAGAGTGTGAGAAAGACTGAGGTCTATGAACAAGGATATACAAGCTAAAAAAGGAAAACCTAAAGAAAGGAGTCAGGGAGAGAGAGAAATCTTCAAAGAGGTTAAAAATATACAACAGAGCTGAATAAAGTAATTATTGCTATTTCTGCCTTTTGAGGACTTAGTGGGCTGAATTTTACAGCAAAAGAAATTTGGGTTAGACATTAGAAAAAGAAACATTCTAATTCAGCATAGCTAGGTAGAATATTTATTCCATATTGCTTAGGGAGGCTTGGAGCCTTCCATACTGTATTAATGCAAGACAGATGTCCGGCAGGAATGACATAGGTATGTATAACTGATGAGGGGTGGAAAAGAGACTGGATTACCTTTTTATTTTTCTATTTGGCTCTGTCTTTTGTAGTTTAGCATTCTTTTAAATGTATTACTTTGCCTTACAGCATCACAGTTAGGTAGATTGGTTCCAGCAAGAGCAATGGCAACATGTGAACTTGGAGTTATACCTTGAGTCAGGTAGATTAAAATGTAGAAACCTGGGTCAGAATGTCTCTCTTGTTGGGGTAAGGAAAGACGACCTGGATTAACTGCATGCAATCCAAATGCTTCTGCAGTTCTAGCTCTAGAAAGCTGAAGCAGTGGCTAGCCCTTTCTCTTTTTTTGGAAACTGCCCACATGACTTGCTTTGTATCAAAGGCAGTTTGACATTTGCAAAGACCTGCAGTGCTCAAAATAATAAGTTTTGCCTGCAAGGATGACTTCAGCAAATGCGTTATCAATTGCTAAGTCTTGCTCAGTACATTTGTAAATCAGTTTTAAAGCATTTTAATTTATTTGATACAGAGGGCTGCTGTCCTTAGCTATCAAATGCATCGCTGCAAGAAGAACTGTTTTGTGTGGCCAGAACATTATGGGTATTTGATTAGTAATATGTTGAGCTTTGTTTGGATGCAAGGCTTAAAATGCCCATGGATGTCTCATCCTGCTGGGAAACATTCTATTTAGAGTATCCTGTCTGTGTATCTAATCTCCCATGGGGAAAGAGTTGTCAGATAACCCACCATTGGCTGGCAGATTGTCATAGAACTGGAAAGGAAGCTGCATTTACATCAGTATTCATATGGGACCAGAAGAAAGAAAAAAAATCTGCTTCTAAGTGGGATTTATCTTTGCCTCTTGAGAAAAGTTTGCAAAATTCTGTTTCCTGTTGTGTGGGGCATGTGCTGTGGGATTTTGGTTTTTTGGGGTGTGTGTGTGTGTGTGTGTGTGTGTGTGTGTCCCAAAAGGGTATCTGATAATGAAAACAGGGTCTTTTTCTCTGCAGGTCATCTCCCGCTGTTGATTCCCCATCTGCTCTAACCAGCTTGTTTGGCATATCTGCTGTGGAGATAGTTATGATGATCTGGTCACAGTTGCCTTCAGGTGGGGGGAAAAAGCAGCAGAAGGAGGTGAACTTCTGAGAAATGCTCCTCCTGCTTTTGTTTGGCTGTCCCTGGTGGGAGTAGTATTAAAAACAACAATACACAGATATGATGCAAGCAGACTTGTTTTTAAAGGGAGTGATGTGCCAGGTGTTCCAGGGGAGATTCAATTTGTAGAGCGTTTTAGACCATTATCTCTGTATTGAATAGTTACTATTGGTCTCTTTCTCAGGAAGCCTGAAAATCAAAGGCTGAGGGGGAATCCTGAACCAGAAAAAGGTAAAGAAAGCCACCCCATTCTCTGCACCAATTGAATCGAGTAAATAGAAACTAAAATGTTCCTTCTTGCATGGTCAGATTGTTGGTTGTAGTAGCAAGTACTCTTCTATTCACTGCATCCATGCAATCGGAGTTGAGTTTATCTTGGAAGAGCTTTCAGTCAGCTGATGTGACCCTGGAGATGGCAGTGAGTTTAGTTAAGGTACAGGGCACAGCTGTGTCCAACACGGGCAGTGACTTCAACATACAGGCTAATGCCAGGGGATAATTCTGAGGACCCCCCGCCATGTGTCCCCGCTCTGTTTCTGAATGTGCATTATCTTCTCACCCCGTCAGAAAGATTTTATGTCAAGAATGTGCTTAAGTATGTGCTTAAATGCTTTGTTGAATGGGGAAGGATTTAAACAGGTATTTTGAACCGGTTGGTGAAGTTGGGCCAGTGTCACTATTTTCCCTGCTGTGTACTCAGAGCTTTGCAACTTGCATGTGTGACTGGGAGGTCCGATGCTTAACCTTGTTCTAAATCGCAACAGTAGTTTTTCCGTGAGACCAAGCAGGTTTTACAGGTTCTTCCCTCTCCCCCAAAGTAACGTGTGTTATTTGACCGAACAGTTTTTGCATTTATTATGGTCCCTTAACCCCTGTGGTTTACATCTAGACTTTGGTATCAATTCTGTACTCTTGGTGCTTTATACAGCTTAACACCTTTAATTGTTAAAAACAGCCTGTCCTTTCCGGCTTTCCTGCACATCCCTTACACAGCTTCTTCCTCATATCCATAAACCTATTTCCTTCTCTTTCCTCTGACAAAAGCGGACCTCTTCAGTTTATCAGTAGTGTAATGGAGCCTAGCTCTGGAAAATCAGAAAGAGGTTCCAAAACTGAGGAGTGATATGTGGGTTTGTGTTCTTTGTTTTGGCTTTGCGTGCTTTGGGTTTGTTTTTAAACAAAAATATAGCTGTAGCAAATGCAGCTCCCTTAAGCTAAAGGAGAGGACTGTATATCATATTGAATGTGTTCTGTGGAGTGGCAGCTTCTCAGGTAACTAACTCTTTTTAATAATAAATTAAAGCTAGTGTCTTGAACTCCTCTGCCAGCCAGCACATGCAGATGATGAAACTACAATTGTGCTCCAGTGTGGGGCAGTAGGGGGGAAGGGTTCCTTAAACACGGACGCAACTTTGAAATGTTTCGTGTACACGCTCCTGTTCCTCTGCTTTTTAAATCCACTTGTGGAACTAGTACATGTAAGTTTAGCTGAGGGTAAAGGCGTTTGGGAATGTTTTGATTTCTGTGCAGGACATTTCTGGACTGTGGAATAATATGGATGATGTATTGCTGACCCAGGGTGAAATACTTTGGATAAAAGGATGTGCATTTTCTTTTAGGCTACATCATTAACATGTGGCTTCTGTAATAATTCCCAGATAACAGACACAGAAGAAAGTGCTTGCAATTTCCTGTAGAACATTAATTTCTTCTGAATATGTAGGAAATATGTCATTCTAGCATCTAAAGACATATCTGGGAAATGTCTTGTAATTATTTTTTTGTTAGTAATCCAGTGTTTCTTCATGGGGGTGAAAGCTGAAATGGCATTCTTGTAAAGTTTCTTGGAGTCTTTGCAAAAAGTTTAACTGAAATGAAGATGAAATTTTACATGCTGTTAACGGAAAATAGTAGGGAGATATGTGTGTATTTGAAGTGAGGGGCAGGGGGCATCATATTTAAGGTCGAAAGTGCGCTTCTCTAAACTTGTTACTGATCTAACCATTAATGTGTGGTTAAAATATACTGAAATAGGATAGCCTCCATAAAGGCACAGAGAGGAGGTCTGGCATTATTACAGAGCTTAGTACATGATGAACCTTTTGTGAATTAACCTGTTCTTTGTAATGTGCCTCCAGAAACACTCTCCTGACAATGATCATGTTCTGTGCAAAGCACTCCGTTCATTGATTGCCTTCATGCAGAAAAGATGCATTTAAGATGATGGTTAGTTCCATAATCCTTTCAGAAACTAAACATCTGTAGGACAGAGGGGAGGAATGCCTGAGAGCTTGTGAGATAAGCTGAGATAAGCAAAGAATCTGAAGAAATGCATCTACAATTGAGGTGGCGGGAAGGAAATAGGAAGTTAGTGCTCAATTTGAGGCAGGTTTTTAGAGTTTGCTCTTCATAAAAAGTTGAACTTAATAGACCTGTGAAAAAGGAACCAGGACTGCACTCCATGTGAGTGCATGCTACTGAGAGATTTTTTGTTATGGAACAGTAAACAGTTGTCACTCCACTTCTAAAGGTACTTGTCATGAGTCTCTATGGTAGACTCAATTTTGGCCTCCTCAGATTTTCACATAGGTACTGTAGGTCTGGAACCAAAGTAGAGTTTTTCTGCAGTGTCTGGAGAAATTCTTGAGAGTCTTTTGTAATAGCCCTGACAAACAGCGGTTACCAGGATCCAGCTTCTTGCTTCTTTATTGAACTGCCTTTATGTAGAGTTGAGGGCTAGGACTGAGGCTTATGACAGTAAATGTCAAATGATGATGATGACAAAAATACAAAGAAGTGCTAACTCTAGCTAGCTAAGTACAATGTGAATGATTACTAGAAACGTAGTTCTGGATTACTAGAAACGTAGTTCTTCCCTTTTGTTCAATGCTATTAAGCCTGTTTGTGGAGAACTCCCCTGAACCACGACAGATTACTCAGAAGTTTGCTAATAGAAGTGAAAGCATTTGGCTGTCAGCTTGCTCCAGTACTGCTCTGTATGGCTGGAAGTGACTGGAGCCTGAGAAATCTGCTTATATAAGGAATGTGGATTACTTTCCTAATTCTTTTGGGGCATACAGGGGGTGGACAGGAGGAGAGTGCTGCTTTATCTTCTCCTTCCGTGGTCAGTTCTTAACTATTTTCTCTCTTCTCCTATTGAGGATTCCCTGTTGGTCATGACAGGGTTTCCATCTAACAGAGGCCTAAAACTTTGTTGTGTGTAGAAGGGGAAGCACTCAGTATCCTCTTGTTACATCCTTCATTTGTTTGTGTCCTCTTTGTCCCCTTATCTGTACCGTTTATCTTTTCGGGGCTTACTGATGCTTATTAGCAAGATATCCAGTTAGCTGTGTTTTCCCCAACAGTGTAATTCTGCATTGTGTCTTTTGGAAAAATATACTATCCTGCCACATCTATACATTCTTTCCTCTTGCCTTCCACTAAAATAGTTTGAGATGGATGTCTTTTACTAAGCCCGCATTGACCTACCTGTGACAAATGGGACATGATAAGCCTGAGTTGTGGTAGAGGCAGGTCATAGCAGATCTAAGAACTGACTTTAAAAGATATTTACTATCAGCCATAGTAAAGGAATCTTACTGTCAAAATACTGCCAAAATACAACCAAGAAGTATGTCTGTGCACCAAACAATGTATTGTCTTTTATTTTGTTCTGGAAATATATCTATTTAATGACAATTTGAGTGCTGAAAGGCATTCTATATGTTTTAACTTAAAATTGTGAAAATTTCAGAATTTAAGTTTGGCCTCTTGCATGCAGACCTAAAACAAAAATTTTACTGCAAGGTAACTTGGTGTTTTGGAGGTTTTTTCTGAAGTTCATTGTTCATCTGTTCATCATACTTTAAAAACTACTTTTAAGTGTTCAATATTCACAGTTGTATGGGATTAAAGATTGGAGTGCAACGTCTAGGAATAGTGATTTTTTTCTTTTTAATTTATTACTGCTAAAAGATCTGGTGGAAAGTTATCAGCTTTTCTAACATGGATTTTAGTTCTCTTACAGGTAAGATTGTAAGCTTGGTAGCTGCTTTAAAAAAGGGTCATCTGTTAAATAATATACACTCCATATATTCCTTATGGTGATCTCCAGAACTGGAATGAAAGCTGACCTCATAGTCTACACTTCATATGCCAAATCTTTGCAAGATTGCTGCTGACAAAGATGTGGAAAGGCACTCAAATGTATCTAATCTGAAAGCTGACATTTTAGTTTAATATTCCTCAGAATGATGTGAACAACTCAGGGCATGCCAAAGCAGACCTCGCAACAGTCACAGGTGTGTGTGGGTAGACAGATGTATAACGTGTACATGCTATGTAAAGAAATGAAGAATTGTGAAACTTTGTGATAATTTATCCTGCATGTCCTATGTGCTTACTCCCCCAAGTGCTGCTTGCTTGTTTGAATATTTGACTAACAGGCACCTGGAACCAGTATGTCTCAGAATCACATAGTGGATGAGGTTGGAAGTGTACCATTGGAGATCATCTAGTCCACCCCCTACTCAGAGCAGGGTTGCTAGAGCAACCTGCTCTAGCAGCATGTCCAGTTGGATTTTCATTATCTCCAAAGGTGGAGACTCCACAGCCTCTCTGGGCAACCTGTTCCATGTTCAACCACTCTCACGGTAGAAAAGGTTTTTCTTGCATTTAAACAGAATTTCTTGTATTTCAGTTTGTGCCTGTTGTCCCTTGTCCTGTCATTGGGCACCACTGAGAAGAGTCTTGCTCTCTCTTCTGTACGCTCTCCCATTGGGTATTTCTACACACTGATAAGATTCCCATGACCTTTCTGTTCTCCAGGCTAAGCAGTCCCAGCTCTCTCAGCCTCTCCTTGTAGGACAGATGTTCCAGTCCCTTAATCACTTCTGTGGTTCTTTGCTGGATTTTCAGTATGTCTGTATCTGTCTTGTACTGGGGAGCCCAGACCTAGACCAGCACTCCAGACGTGTCTCACCACGGCTGAGTAGAGGGGAAGGATCATCTCCATTGACCTGCTGGTGATGCTTTTCCAGCTAACACAAGCAGGTTATTCTCCCTGCTGCCTCAGTGAAGGGAAGATCCCTCCTACCTAATACGTGATACCTAAAATGAGGTATTTGAATGTATTGCTATGCACTTATATAGCCACGTGGATGTAGGTACTTTGCACATGTGCATTTGTGATCTTGGTAAATACATATTTGCTGGTGGCAAGTGTAAGTCTGAAAGTACTTGCTGTAATTAAGCTGAAAGGAACAATCTTTTGTCACTTGAATGAAAAAGGGTGATGTACTGGTAGCGATGTGGGCACTTCAGTAGGAGGTTTGGATCCTTGTGATGAATGTGAATGTGGAGATTTGCACTAACGTTGCCATAACATTGATGAGAAATTAAGCTAACGGCCAGACTGAGCGACAGATACAGATAATGGACACATGTGCATTTTAAATCCAGTCTGGAGCTGCTACTGGCTTACACACAGTGAGAACTTGTAATCATATATCCTTTTGTTTTCAGTCTTTCTCCTCTCTTCATTTCTTACTGTTTATTATTCATTTGTTGCACTTTGTTTTTGGAAAAAATCAGAGCATGGGCTTTGCAGGTATGAACGTCTTGTATGGCATAACAAAGCCCAGAGCCTGAGATGAATCTCTGGTTGCTACCTCAGTCTAGGCAGTCATTTGCCTGCTGCACAGGTACTGAAAACCACTATGCAGTTGAATCAATAACTGTACAGTATCCTTGCCTGTTGGCTGGAGGAGGCTATTCGTTCACATTGTAATTCAGTATGTCACCTTGGTGACCGGTGCTTGCTTTCATGGCAGTCCTTACCACCTGTGAGTGAAGTGGAGATAATTTTTTTTTTTTCAGGTTATATCGGTAACCTGAAACAAAGATTTCTAATAAACCAGGGCTGTCAGGAGGTGTATATCACTTATATTCTCTTTATTATGGATCCAGCATGACACAGTCCTGCTTTTTTTGGATTTTTTCTTTGACTTTTTTGAATGTTTTCACACTAAGGTTTGCAGAATATCTTTTCTGATTCTTACAATACACCGTCAACACAGTGTTTTATCATTTCTTTTGTATACCAGTGCCTTAAACCTTTGAACAGCAATGGTGTTTATATAGAGAGCAGGAATGTTTGTACTAATGTTTCCCTGAAAGAGCCTGTTTGACATGCACACATTCATATCTTCAGGCTAACATGTTGAAGGCTGCTATAAACTAACTAATTGTCCTCAGCTCTGACACCATGAGACATCCACAGCTAATCCGCAGGCACCAGCACTGCTGACCCTGGAGATGACTGGCTTTGTCAGTTTATTGCCACAGAATCTGATGACTTAGAAGCCTGATGCTTTGCACCTAATATAGTAAATGACTGTTTCTGAAATATCTTGACAGAATATTTGACATTTGTTTAAATGGGACGCTTTTGCCAAAGGGACTCCTTTGAAGGCTTATTTCTGTACAAAGCTAATGGAAATGCATTGGTTTTCAGTTAAGAACTTTTAAGTCTTGGGTGGCAGAGCTTGGATCTAGAGCCCTGGTCTTAAAGGGCAAAAAATGCCCCTGAAGTTTCAACTGCTTATGGAATGGAAATACTGTGGCATCGTAGGAAGAGGAGTTGTGGTAACAGCAGGCACTGAATTCCTGGTTTTGAACTCACTATGAGCGGTGTCTAGTTATGTATCTGATTTCCATTATCTTTGATAAAAGCTGAGATTGGATTGGAAAAAGTGTCTGCTTTTTACAGCTTCTAAATTTCCCAACTTAAATCCATCAAATGTTCTTTTGCCATGTGTTATGAGACTTAGGTTTTCTGTAATATTTATTTACAGCCTTCGCTTGGTGTTCTCAGGTGAAGAACCGCAACCTTTCCACTGTCTTTGTGTAAGCTGGGCCTATGCACTTTTCTAGTGTTTTTTCTCCTTGTACAAGGAGTATATGTGAAGGAGGATCTGGAAGCAATTTTAAGGTTACAAAACTGTTCTAGTCATGTAGTATTTGAGGGATGTAGGTATGTCTGTGTATGGATCTCACGTAATCGCAGCTGGATGATAGTATTCTGTTCTGCCCAGTGTATTATGAGACTGGTGCTCTCTAGTAGAGGATTTTGAAGAAGAGTGTAGGTACCAGGAAGTATATCTGGGAATTGTCTAGAAAGACATGTGCACGTAAGCTAAAGACAAGCAAACAGGAAAAATGAGTGGTTAAAGCTAGTTAGAAGGGGTAAACAAGTAGCTGTGCTGTTGGAAGGAGGTACTGTGTTTATTGTAACTGGGGGACGGGTATGGAGTTTGCACAGAAAAATGAAAGACGTCTGATATAGCTGTTGCAAAGGATGTGTCAACCATCCACTGGCAAAAAGTTTTAGAACGTGCCTGAATGGGTAACGATGGAGTGTAGCTTGTTTTAGGACTAAGCCTATAGCAGGCTGCTTGAAATAAGTCTTTTCTGTCTCTAAATAGTGCTCTGAGAATGCACTGGATGTGCTAACTGGTGAGTGTCAAGCCATGATGAAACATGGAGTCAAACTGAAATGAAAATGGATTATTTTCTGCAAGATCTCTTCCCTTATCCCATTTGGGCTATTGGTCGCATTGCTCACTGTGGTCTGTACAAAGCATCGGGCTTTCATAACCTCCTCCTTCTGTAATTGATACTTTATTCTGCACTTTATGAGAAAGTGTCTTATGTGCTATGTGACTAGTCCTCCCCATTATTTCTTTGTGCAGCTTGCTTTTGCAGTTTAAATACAGATAGGCACCCTTTCCCCCATTGCTACCTTCTTTTCGAATAGTGTCACAAGACCAGTGTGTTACAGTGGAAAATTTATTTTCTTCTCATGAAGGAAGAGGTGTCTTAGCAGTAAGGGATGCTATGAATGGGATTTTTAACACCAGAAAGATGTTAGTATTTCTATTTAAAGAGCTGCTCTTTCTGCCAGTACCTCTCTCTTTCACAAAATGAGCATTAAGAAAGCACATCTAATGACAGTACTTAACCACCTTCCTAATTCTGTTTAAAACAACTCAGATTAAGTTCTCCACAGATTTATGCAGATATATAACCCACCTATCACAGCTCCTTATGCAAGTGCAACACCTGCTCTCCTATTCAAATTAGACTTCAGACTCTTCTTTCAAAGCTGACATTGCGTTGTTAGCAATTTCCCTAGGTCATCAAAGCAGTCCAAAGTCCATCCAAGATGGGGTCACCAACTTCACCTGCTTGCACTGAGAAATCCATGAATGGAGCGTGTTCTTCCTTGTTTTCCCTCACTTGACAAGAGGACTGTCCTGTTGTCACACTTCACTTTTTTTGGTCTGAAGTCTCACTCTGTTTAGTGTGATGTCTTTCTGCCTGCCTTAGTTGGCTGATTCCACAAAACACCAGTTGCTTCCCTTCCTATCACAAGTTGGGTCCCAGGGTTTCTTCCACTATCTGAAACGTTAACAGCATGGTACATGTTAATAGGTTTACTGGGGTCTGACATTAAAATAATATTTATTTATTTGCTCTGGTTCCTGCTCTTCCATAGCACACTGAACTGGTAATGTTTAAGCTTGCTGCACTTCTGCTGGGTGCTGAATATCAGGAACAGGGTCTGATTCATAGAAGCTGGGAAACTTGCTTTTAAAGGGAACCACCAGGACCACAGTTTCTGCGATAGCTAAGTACATTTTGGTGCTTAGACCGTAATGTTATGTTCCTAAGAACATCAGATCCTTGGAGGGGGATGGAATGACCCAGGAGACTTGATACTGGGCAACAATCCATCCTGTTTTTTCTGCTGGTTCAGTCCTGCAAAGTGTTGAGTCTGTGTTCAGGTACCGCTTTGCTGAGGTCCAGGTGTTCTCATTGACAGCGGGTAGGAATGGGACAGATTTTCTGAGAGCTCCTGTCCAACTTGAATTCTTAGTAGAGCCACTGCAAAGGGGGAAGTGTGCGTTCCTGCCATGAGCACCAACAAATAGAGCTGAATGGTCAGAACTTTCCATGGAGTCTCAGGCCTTGTGGCTAGTGTGTGAGGCTGAGGAACCAAAGCCTTGAAGGTCTCATTCTCTTCCACATGCCACCAACAGTGCAGATTTTATTTATAGTCATCCTTTTTTGGGACTCAACAGTTTTGGTTGGAAAGAGAACTTCTGAAGCACTTCAGATGTTGTTACTGAGTTCTCTGCTGAAATTGTTTCAAAAGCGGAAAGGGAACGAGAGCTGCTCCTGTTACTACAGTTGTCCGTGAAAAGAAACCATCTGAAATTTTGTGTAGGTCTCTCAGCTCTAGATAGAAAGCATCTAAAGTACCCAATGTTAAGCTTCCTAGTACGGAAAAGCAGGTAGATACTTTGAGTTTCAGGCCAAAATCTTATAATCTTTTTAGGAATACGTGGGTCAATCAAACTCACTGACAGACCAATCATCTTCTGACACTTTAATTGTTGCTGTTTCATTATGAAAATAAAGAACTCAGTGCAAAACCTCCTTCTATAAGGAAGGGCACATACACATAATTATAGGATGCTTTTGGTGTAAAAAAAAAAAAAAATATATATATATATGACTAATACATTTTGCTGGCGGAACTGACAGCTGTAACAAACCTGCTTCTCTCATCAGCTGCAAGCTTTTATGCTTGCCTTGTACTAATGAATAAATCATCTTATTACATAAAGTTGCATTCTAATTGCTCCCATGTCAGTCTATTTCAGGTTAGGCCTGAGCAGTAAGGTTCCCTTGATGCTTGGGTTTTCCTTTTCTGCTTGGCTGCTGCACAGTCACATTTATAAATGCCTGTGAACAGACTTGAAGGAGAGAGAAAAATGGGGAGGGAACTGGAAGAAGGAAGGAGACAAAGGGAGAGAAGGACAAAAGAGGATTTGAAAAGGGATAAAACAGGAGCGGATGTAGGAGAAATAGAGAAAAACCTGAAAAATTGTTGAATGAAGAACATTTGGAAAATCCCGTGGGATGTGAGTGGGAGGAGAGGGAAGATGAGTCAAAATTACGGCAAGCCTTCCATGTTAGGCGTTGTGTGGAGCGACTTGTTGGCACTCCCGTCACTCGTGGCAGTGTCAGGGATTTGTCTTTGGCCCACACAACTTGCAGCTTTGAGTAGGGCTGCTCTAGCTCCTTTGTTAGGACGGTTCTAGTTGCTGCAAAGCCACTGCTATTCATGTGGGCGGCTAGCAGATGCCTGCAAGCAGTTGCAAAGAAATCAGCTGCACTTCAGCATTCGTGATGCTGGGCAAAGCTCAAATGAAGTTCTGACTTCCCCAGCGTTGAACTTGGTGCCTTAGGAGGACCAGGTCTATGTCCACCATGGCAGAAGTAATTTCTGCATGGTTTTTTGATGCTTGAATGCTTGCATGGATAATATTGTTTCTGCAGGGCTGACTTCCCAGGGAATATGAAGTTCTTCCTTGGCCCTTGCAATATGGGCCTGCGTTTATGGAGCTGAAAAACAAGGACTCTGATTCTGCTGGTGCAGAGCAGCTGTGGCCGTTTTGTGTGACAGAGGGTTTTCCTCAAGCCCTGACAGGTTGTTATGATCTAAGTTCTCCTTTTTCTCACTTAAAATGTTACCTGGAAAACATCAGTTATCTAGCACTGTAGAGTAAAGGGGTTTGTTGTCCTTCCCTTGGCATCAAGCCAAACAATTGATTCTCTGATGAGAGAAGATGGCAATTTGGGTAGGCTTTGTGTAGTAAAGAAAGTTTTCCCAAATTAACTGTAACTAAATGACTTGGAATTCATCCTTGTACTGCCAACAGTCTGTAGCAGCCCTTCTATTGATTTTGCTTAAGTTCATTAGAAAGAGAACTGAGCAAAACTAAGTAACTAACTAAGCTTAAACAAAAACAAGTGCATCTGTATAGAAATTGTGCAGCTTTAATTAATTGGATTTAATGAGTTTAATTGAAACTTTCTGTTTTAGAGAAAAAGGTTTTCGATATGGCAGTGCATTTCTTAAGTGATTGATTTAAACGTCATTTGCAAAAGGGAAGGAGTCTGACTTTGCTTACTTTTTTAAGATGTATTAGAACTACATCTAGAATTACTGCTGTCTGTTTGTTTTCATATTAAAAATTATGTCTTGCCTACCCCATTTTTTTGAAAAGAGTACTGCTAGGATCATGGCATTATAAACAAATGAATCTGGTTAACTGAGGCAGCATGATTATTTGTTTAAACAAAGACTGTTTACAGTGCTTTTTGTGTTGTTTATAAAGTATATTTATCTAAAGTCCTGATAAATGAAGGAAAAAAAAAAGATCTTAAGAAGAAAACCCCTTTGGCCTGCCTTTTCAGGACAAACAGCAGAAAACGAGATCATAATCTTTGGGTTTTTTGTTTGCTAAGTTTCTACCTAAGTAGACCTATTTTACTGTAACTTGTTCCAAGAAGAAGAATTATTTTGTAGAGATTGCACAAGGAGTGCATGGCTCCATGTGATTTTTTTTTTTTTTTTTTTTTTTAAGTGTGCGGGTCTGGAAACAAACTGCTGGCAGTCATTTGATTTTGTAGGGGGAAAATGGATGGGGAGTTTAGTGTTCATTCCAACACTGTGAGGCAAAAATAACCCAGACGTATGAAGAGGAGCCGGTCCTTGGTTACTTTTGATGTATGAATGCAGGCAACCTTGATTTAGTATAGATCTAAACAAAAAGACTTGCTAAAATTCCAAGTTCAAACTTTGTATCAAGGATTTGCCTTCAATCTAAGTGTTAGCACCAGTCATCTTACTGAAGGAGCTCTGTGATTCGTGGGGATTAGTAATAAAGGTTGCTTTTGGTTAAGAGTCTTTCAGATAAAGTGGCTTCTACTTTTTCTGTTCTTCCTTTTTGCCCCACTTTTCTTCCTCCCTCCTCGTCCTTAGATGTTGCTGTGGTGTGTTTCACACTTTCACCGAGGTGACATGACTGCTTGGTGTTTGCTTGTTCTCTTGAAGCTGTGGGATTTTCAGGGAGAGATTGGCAGGCCAGTGGGCCTGTGTTGAGACTATTCACTTTTGAGTGGTCTAACACTAAGTGTCCATGCTGCTTTTGGGGTAATTGTGTGCAGTTGGGTTCCTTCACGCTGACCTTTCACGTGGTCCTCCTCATGCTTAAACAGTGGGAGTACTTAGCAAATAGGCATTTGTTATCCCAGGCGTGGGGTTGGCGTGTGGGGTTGACCAAACAGCAGGAGTTAGAAAGGAGAGAGGAGAAAAGGAGAGGAAAGAGGGGGTAGCTGCGGTATTACAGCATGCTGATTCTGACCTGTTACTTGAGTCTTTGGCCAGAAGCAACAAGGAACAACATGTAATTAAGCAACAAAATATATTTTAAAAAAAATCCTTTAGAAGGGGGGAGAAAAACTTTTTTGGATTGAAAATGGCCAGGAAAAGAAGGTTAAAAACATGAAATAAGATAAATGATCTGTGAAGGAACAACATGCCCAGAACATTGAGAACTGGATTAAAATAAGAAACATTGCATGCTCAGAATGGACTTGGTCAGGTACCCACGTAGAGAAGATTAAGAAACTGGACAAAATGGAAGAAAAACATTGTAAACTGCACGAGAAAAGCAAAGAGTGTAGAGGATGTTTTGAGGGGATTCAGATGGTTTAAATGTAAGATAGTAAGAGGTTAGATGGACAGTGGTGTTAAAGAAATGTCTTTGAGAAAGATGACTTCTCCAGGCTCTGAAAGAGCAGAAAATCTGGAAGAGTGGGAGGAGGGAGCTGACAGACCTCCCTCCAGCACCCGCACAAATCCAGGCAAATCTGCTTGGCGAGACTGTTCCCTGGGGTGGGCAAGCTGTGCAAACAGGCAGGAGAATGCTGCTTCTCAGCCACTGCTGCTGTGCAGCGGAGACCTGTGAGAAAGTCAGCCGACTGGGGGCAGAGAGGAAAGAAAGCAAGCGTTGCCCTTAGGTGATGAGAATTAGCAGTATCACATAGGTGTCTGCAGCTGGTGGGGAGGCTTTCTAATGCCAGTCCCTTGCTAAAGCATCAAGAAGTAGGATGCTGGAGGCTTGTGCTGTGGACAAAGATTTATTTCTGGGAACAGTGGTATGAAGGTTAAAAATGTAGTCTTTGGAACAGGCAAAGATCAAGCTTATCTCTGTACAACATCTAGTGAGAACTGTCACTAGACACCAGATTTGCAGCCACAAAACTGCTGGTGCTTCTAATCTGTTCTGATCGTTTTTGCCATGTGAAGTGAAACTATACTGAATGCAGAATAAGGGGAAGAGGAGGAGAAATCTCAGAATAGAACATGTGTATGTAAAGAAAGCCCTGTGGATGCAATCTGTGTTGCTTGTCAGTAAAAGCTTTGCCATGACTTCAGTAGGACAGGATTTGTTCTCAAATGTTGAAGGAGTGAGTAATTTGGGATAGATTCAAACCCAATTTGTATTCCAAAGAAAATCCGTGAACTTCTTTCCTTTGCTCTTGGGTTTCCTGCTTTTGCCAGTTCCTTGAAGTGGATAGAGCTTAAATAGCACACAGAACTGAATCCCAACACTTCATCCACAAATAGGAAAGTCTTGCTCTTAGCTTGCAGCAGAGTATTATGGTGATTCCAAGTATTTTGATTAGGTCTGCCCTCCAGATTTTCTGATGTTTTTCTGAGAGTATCTCCTGGGCTTTTGTGACTTACTAATGCTGCTTGTCCGTAGTCTTAGGGCTCTGGGTGGTGGTGGTTGTTGTTGTTTTCTGTGTTGTTTGATTAAAGGTCACATCTGAGCGAGAGCTCTTACTGATTTAAGAAGTACTATATAGAGACTGTAGGTTTTGACCCTCTGTGTGTATGCTTTTCCCATTATAAGTCAAAGGCAGCACACCTCCTGGTGTTACCGTGAACAGACCTGATCCTGGAGCTGTCTTAGCCGGACCAAGTCAACAGGTAGCCAGCAGCAGCCTTGAAGCTTCAGTGGTTATTGAACAGGAGGTGGCTTGAGGTGTATTAAAACTACCACAGTAATAAAGGAGACTGGAGGGGAGGGGGGAAGCAGAGCTAAGCAGTGAATGAAATGGAAACTGGTAGGACTTTGTTTAAGTGCTTGAAGAAACAAGCTGCTCGGTCCAGTGTCAGTGGGACATGCATTAAGTGGATTGAGTGGGAAGTTAATAACAAAGGCGACTAGTGTTGCTGAGAAGAACCCAGTGTGCTCTTTGTGTTACGATTCATTGAAAGGACCAAGGGTCACTTTTGGAGATTTTTTTTCTGAGGAAAGAAGCTATAAAGCTCTGATTGTTAGATCAGGTACACCAGTGGTTACTGCCATTAAATATAGGGTAATGTGTAGTCATATCACCATAGGGAGCTGTGATAACATAGAGTAATCAACTGAAAAAGCAGCTTAACTAATGGTCTGTGCATTTTAGTTGCTTATATTGAGGACTATAATAAATATAAAATTTGTAAATTTGCTTCTGTTAAGAGATCCTAGCTCATTAAATGTGTAACACCGCAGGAGATGCTTTGTGCTCAGCTTACCTGTGTTACAGCCTAGCGTATGATGCAGCTGCTGTTAGATTAGTAGCTGTTTGTGGGCTGATGGAGTATGCTGTAAAGGTCTCCTGAGATACTAGCTGCTTTTGTAAATTTTAATTTGGGGTGAAAACCTAATAAATGCCTATGAAATATTTTAAGGGGGGCTGCATTGGGTATTTATAGAGCTGAGGGATGTGGTCATTTTTGCTGCTGGCTTTACTTTCATTGGATGCTGTGATAGTTAGGTTTTGTTTTTCAGAGATGGAGTCATATGGTCTGTGTCAAAGTTGAGCATATAATGATTTTGCAGCACTGTGCTGTTTTATGATCTCATATTTTCCGATTACTCCCTGTTCTCTGCTGATGTTTTATGGATTTTCATGTTCTCTCTTGTTGGCCCATGAAGGCAGGTACACGTGAGGGCAGGAGCCTACATTAGCAATGGTGCTTTTGTGCGTAATTTCCTAACCTCAGACAGCTTCATGCTCTTCCTGCTCCAGAGACTTTTCACGTGCAGTGAGTGTTATGTGTCACTGGAGCCAACGTGCACCAACCTGTTACCACGCGTAAATTCAGGAAGCAAAGTGGTATTGAGAAGAGTCCGTAAGAGCAGGATATAACACGAACAGTCAGGGCCTGTCTTGTATCAAACAGCAATGATATTGTATTGTTTGGGGTTCTGGCTTAGGGAGCTAGAGTCTGTTGCGGCCACAGCAGTGGTTCCCACCTGCGCGCGCAGGCAGGAGGCCCGCTACTGCTCTGGCAATGGCTGTGTATTGTGCCAAAGTGGCCTGAGTCCTGCTCACTTCCAAATTCCTGTTGTGTTAAACTAGTTCATAATGGTGCTGATTTTTGTGAGTTGCAGGGACGCATTCAGAGCAGCAGGGACGAATGCCCTAAGGGAGACTGGATGATGAATAGTTCGCCCTTTGGAGCCAGGAAGATGCGGGAAGGTAGCCATCAATTTCCAGGCACAGTGTGAAGAGCTGCAGTGCTTGCGACTGCAAGGTGTCTCATCGGCTCGCTGGAAAGAGCTCTGAGTGCTTGCCTCGGTGGGCTTTGTGGCTGTGTTTTGATTCACAGATATAATATTTGGAGATTTGTCCTCCAGGGTACGTGGCCAGGGCATCCTAAGGCTTGCGCTTTAAAGGGCTCTCTCTAAGAGGCTTTGGCTGCTTTGCAGGAAGTTCCTTTGACTGGCAGAGACTGCACATAGTGACTTTTTTGCCTATTCATTTCCTGCAGTTTGCATCACCTCCCGCTCCCTCTGCTGGCTCCTGCCATGACAGCCACTTTAACACTTTCTTTTTTTAATAACTAAAGCTTGGTTAGTTTGGTTTCATCCCATCCTGTCATTTTTAAAAGAATTGGCATGTTTATTTACATAGCTTGCTGCATCGTCCCTCTTTTTTGTGTGGCTTTTGTAATTTTTCATACCCCTTAAGAACCTATTCATATGTTGACATAGCATCCAAGAACGCATGCCCTACGTTCCCTGGTAAGAGGCAGGGTAATTAATTCCAAAGACCTTCTGTGGAAAGAAACCTTAACCTTCCTCTGAGCAGTGAGAGCTCTTCGATTATACTGGAAAGCTGCATGGGGGCCAGGCTGCGAGCCCCTTCCCCCCTGCCCTCCCAGCACTTTCTGAAGGAACCGTATATCGTAATCTGACAGTCACTCATTTCCAGATAATTGGCTTTTTAAAGGGCATCTATAGGACCCAAATAACTCCTGGCATACTGTTTGTACCATTGACCTGTCAGGTTAGCAAAGGTTAGACTTAATTGCCTCATTTGTGGCTAATGCGTTCCAGTTTTGCTGTTTCGTTTTTTCTCTGAGGATGATTGCTCAGACCTGTATTTTTGTTTCTGAAGTCTTGATTAATAAAAACAAGGCTCCTGTTTTGTGGATAGATCTGTTGATTTCATCAAGACACAGACCATGTAGAATTCTTTATTAAAAAGAGGCCACATACGTGGATGAGAGGCAGCCTGGATGAGCCCCACTTAGCCTCTGATGGTTCAGATTTCCCACTGTGCTCTGTTGCCAAATCACTTTTACATTGCCATAAATGTTACTGCAACAGAAAACAATTTTCAGGCAAACTTTGTCCCACAGCGTTCTTCTCAGTCCTGTCTGTGGACAGCATGTGCTCTGCGGGCACAGCGGTGGTCTGAGGGCATCTCCATGCTTGCCAAGGCCCTCCTGATCTGTTCTGGCCGTGGGCTGGCCCAGCCCAACACCCCACAGAGGGCGCAGGCCAGCGCTGAAGTCCACTGTAGGCAAGAAGAGACACAAACCTCATTCTGGTGGTCCAAACTGGATATAAACCCAGCACAATGTTCGTGCGCTCTGTGGAATTCATCTTAATGTTTTTACACATGTATTTAATATGGATTTTTTGCATCTTTACAAATTCAGGTGGTGGAGAGAGTGACAAACGTATGGCAGTGAATACTTCAGTCTCCTGGGAGTAGGCGCTCTATTTTGCTGGGAGTAAAATGGAAACTGCAGCCCTTAGTGCTTCCATCTCAGTTTGGTAAAGTCAATGTTATATGCACAATTATATTTTTGAAAAAAATATTTTTAATACATATAGTTGTATGTATAATGTCTGTTTTTGGATTAGAGTAGCTCTGGGGAAAGGTTTTGAATGAGCAGGCTTTGGATGACAAAATTGTGGCTGTTGAGAGGAGACAGACACTACAGGCTTCCTTAACTGTCCCCCTCAGGTCTCTGAACACCTTAATGGGAGTCCTGAATTGTAGCAACAGGGAAAAGTGCCTCCTTTCCTGTGTCCCAAAGGCACCTCTGAAGCTGGCAGCAGAGGGTGTAGTTCAGACAGCCTGTCTGTCCATCACAATGTTTGCATGGTCAGGGTTCTAATTCTAACTTCATGCAGATGACAGAGTAAATCATCAGATCTAACCTCTTCCATAGCTCGGTTCAGAAGGCTTCCCTGCAATAATTTTCATTTGATTAAGTCATATGGTTTAGAAAAAGAGTTGATTGAAAGCCTTCCTTTGACAGACTGCCTCTGATGTTCTTATGCACACTGTAAGGATGGTTCATAACTTCGCATTAGAAACTATTTACAGCAGGGAATGGCAAGCTGAGCTTCAGAAGTGAAGCTTGACATGCCTGGGGGGATGTTCTCGCACTCCTCACCGTGTTTCCACTGAAGGAATGGTCACACCAGTGGCAAACCCAGGAGCAAAACAGCTTCTTTAATCTGTTCCTTGTTTCCACAGCTGAGCAGGAGTATCTTTGTGTTGCATGATTGTATTCGAATGATTATTTGCAGAGGCATGAGTGTAGTGCTAATAGCATCTTGAGAGGACTTGATTCCCCTTGTTTTTGTTACCTAGGTCCTGCACTCCTTCCTCATGCAGTCGCATTATTTTCATGTTTGGTCTTCCCCACCATTGGGAAATGAGTGAGGCATGAGCACAGGGCATGTCTGTCACAACCACTTGGGTAAGCTGTCTGTCATTGTGGGCTGGCACGTGGGCACGCAGTGAGAGCTCTTTGTAGGTGACCTCATGAATATAAGCAGGTGGCCCAGAGTGGGAGTACCAGCTTTTGTAGACTAGGGTACAAGAGAGCCTGTTATGGTTTATCAGTGAGTTCACAAGGCTGTATTAACTGTTTTGTGCCATGACTACTGTGTTAGCACTGTCTCTCATGTATTTCATAGAACTGATTTGCATGTGTCAGCTGTTCATTGGAAACAGGAAAAGATGCAACTGTGGAAGTTTCTGTTGCTTAGGTTCTTTGCTCATACATATCTTACTGAGGAAGTTGAAATTCATACTTCGTTTTTGCAAAGTTTTAATTATTAGTGAATATGAATGGAGATGATGCATTGCCAGTTGGAAGGACACCAGAGAGATTTTCTAACCTATTCTCCCAAATAACACAGGTCACAGAGTTCCACTAAGCTTCCCCTTTGCGAGGACCGGCAGATCTTTCGGAGAGGCAAATCTTTCAAGATTGCTTGAAAAAGGCAATGCTCTACAAGTCTTTGAATGGTGATGGTGCTAAGAAAGGAGAAGGATTTTGTATGAAAGAAATTCTCGGTTTGTATGCACACTTAGGGTGAAAGCACTATTAGGCTATGGAGTGATCTCTCCAGTGGTTTAAGAATCCTGTCTAAAGCTTTAAAAAAACAAACAAACGAACAAAACCCAGGGAAAACAAAACAAAAGCAAAACCCTACCATTGCTGTCATTGTCCATGTTACTGCAGAGAGCTGTCCTTTGCTTGTCGTGGAAAGGACTCCTGGGGTGATGCAGTGGCTTGTAAGCTAGGTCAGATCTATTGGGCTTTTCCATCTAATCTGTTGCCTTCACCTGGGAGAGCAGTTAGGGCAGCATGCAAATCATGAAACAGCTTAATGAGTCTGAAGATTAGCAGTCTGCCTCCAGCATGAGGAGGCTGGTTCAGGGGATAACACCATGCTGAGGTACCATATCTCTCATTAGATTT
This sequence comes from Dromaius novaehollandiae, assembly GCF_036370855.1. NCBI lineage: Eukaryota > Metazoa > Chordata > Aves > Casuariiformes > Dromaiidae > Dromaius > Dromaius novaehollandiae. Next base: position 39,380,899 of record NC_088099.1, on the reverse strand, counting down.
TTAAGAGTATTCATGTGTTTGAGGTGCACATGGCTCCAAGGTAATTAACTAACAAAACAACTTACTGTTGGATGTCATGGATTTGCCAGCATTTAAAGCAGGGCTAAATGCCTTTGAAATGAGTGCTGTGCTTCTCTCAGAAGTGATGGGTTTAGTGCTGAACTGTTTGGTTTAGTTCTTTGCTCTGGAAGATGTCAAATGCGGTCATGATGCAGGGGTTGGATTGAAATGGTTAAAGTAGACTTCTGTTCTAACAAGATATCCCATTTTAGTCTTGTGAAATGTGTTTCAGAGATGCTTGGAAGAGTTAAGAACTTGTTATTATTCCAATGTTTATATTCATGAGCAGAAAACAGTAATTTAACCATTAACTGCATAAACTGTAACACAAAATAAATTAATTTTAAGTAGTTGGGTAATAAGACATGAATATACACCAAAACTTTGCATCACACACTTCTGCCATGAGTGATGGGTGGTCTACTTGACAATTGGCTGAACCAAAGTCCAGAAGGCAAATACTCCTTTGCTTTGTGCTGATTTCTATCTGTCTCTGAGTGTTGTTCCTCAGGCTCATGTCTAATAGAAATGCCAGGTCCCCAAATCCCAACTCAGTGAGAAGCTATTTAAAATACAAGATAAGCCTGAAGGAATTAGGTCTCTGTATAATACACTCTCTGTGTGATCCTAATTCTTTCTACAGGAACGAACTAAAATAGCTCCGAATAGTGAGGGAGTTAGTAAAACATATGCAAGCCAAGTAGCTAATTATCTATCTATAATTTTTGTCTGCTGCACCATAACATTTCTGAAGGTGTTTTCTTTTGGAGAATAGATGGCTTAAGTTTTTCTTCCTGCTTGTACAGTCTTTGCAAGGAGTGCATGACTTTTTTTTTTTTTTAAAAAAAACAAATCCATTTGATGCTTACAGTTGTTGAACAATTGTTCAGTCAGATTTTTATGCTGTGATTTAGCTCACGAGCTGCTCTCTTTGTTTCTAAATTACCTGTTGAATGCAAGTCTTAGCCTGGGAAGGCTAAGCAATGGGCACCTTTTTGTGGGTCATGTTGATTTCTGTCACCGGATCAGGGAGTGTGCAGACCCTTTGCTCGGTTAGGTGCTGTAAAAGAAGTTCACAAACATTTGTTGTTCCTCGTTCTGTATGTCATATTACGCTACTTTTGTTTCCTGAGTGATTACTTTTTCTTAATAAAAGAAGAGCTTCTTCCACTGCTTTTTTGCAAAGTAGTCAGCGAAATCAATAACTTGGAAAGTTTGTTTTTTATAAGGAGATTTTTGTGAAAGCACTTCTGGTGTGAATGGCTTCAGGGAAGTGTGCTCCTGTTGGTCTTGAGAATGTTTCTTATGAAATCTCTTGAATTCAGCTATAGTCACTGACCGCTTTTCTGAAAAGGAAGGAGAAGTGAGCCAGATGATGAGGGGTCACAGATGATAGTGAATGTTGGATTTTATTTGCAGAAATATTCAAGAATACTTGCTTGCTCCATTTGCTCAAAGATAAGCTCTGTTTCTTTTAAATCATCTGCGTTCCTGAGGAGAGAGTTGCAAGCTGGATAGGCAGTTATTTCTGTTGCTCAGATTGAGGTGTTTGTACCAGGCTTTAACCGCTTAGTTGTCAGTCTCAGCATAAAGATTATTTTGTTCATAGCAGTAAAACAAATGAATTTTGTGCTTCCTGCAAAGAAATCTGAAGCTGACTCTGCAGATGGCTGTTTAAGAAGGAACTCTGAGACTTTTCAAGACACTGAAGAGGCAGTTTAAAGCAGTAAAGCGGAGGATCATGTTAAACTTTTATGGGAATTAGCCAAGATCTCTTTGTTGTAGTTTATACTTCAAAGCCTTCTATTATAGCCTTTGGTCTAATGTGGCATGAGAACAAAACTTTTGTAATGGCATGATAAAATCGGCAGAGCACAAACATTGGCAGAGCACAAACATTGGCAGAGCACATGCAGTTTGGGAGATGCCCTGACTGGGGAGAAACAGCTTCCTGATGCCAGGGTGCCTGGTTGACAGTGATGTGTGATACAACTTGGTCCTAGGAGATGGGGTTAGGTCTCTTCCTTCCCCAGGACATGCCGTAGTGAGCAGATTGCACAAGCCTGGTGTGTTTCTGTGCTCTGCTTCACCTGCTGTTCTGTCTCCTTTGCTGAAATGAATGTGCAAGCTGCAAGGCAGCCTGAATTCAGAAATTTCTGGGTGAAATTTCACTTAGCCGGAAATGCTCAGAGCAGCTATACTCTTTGCTTTTCCTTGGCTACTTCCTGGAATGGAAGTGCAGGATGACTTTGAGATGTATGACCGGTGTAAGCCCTCTTTGCTCTACAGACATTCGGGCAGCAGCCTCTTTTGTGGGGACCCTGCCTTATATTTTCCTGGAGCCTCAAAGAGCAGCTTTTCTCCTCTCTGCCTACCTGCCGCAATCAACAACTGTGTGTAGAGAAAATTAACTTTCAGTTGCCTGATTACTTGATGACTTTCAGTAAATGCAGTAGAGGGCCTTGCTTTGCCACATGTTCTGGGTAATCTTTGCTTGCCCAACCTGTTCGTTCTCACCAGGCCTCTTGGCTCAGGGAGCGCGTGCACGTGACCGCTGCTAATTCATTCAATTTGCTTTAGACAGCTAAAATAAACCCTAAAGATCAGGGATCTGCTCTCTTGAGGGTACCATCCCCTCCAGGTCTGAATACACATCAGTGAAAGGCCACAAAAGGAAAAAGCCAATCTAGTAGAACATCTAGCTAGCGGGACCTTGATAATTAAACACCTGCATGCAGCAACTGTAGAACTAATTACTGTAGTCAGAGCAGCTTTCAAACACAGTTGTGTTCAATCAGTGCCCTCATTCTTCACAGAGATTTAAAGAAAACAGAGCACAGTATTCAAAACCCCACCTTCACCCGCTGGTTTTGTGCCGATGAAACCTTCAGCTTGTTTTATCCTGCTCTTAGGCTCATTCTCTCTGGGGCCTAATCTCAGAAGTGTTGTTTGACTTTGGATGGCAAAAGTTACATATCAGGGATTAAATGCATGCCACAGAGATCTTGAAATTTTATTCAGTGCTCATCCCTTTCTTGCTGAGCCCAAAGCTGTGCAACTACTTGCCTATATTGATGATGAGGATTTAAAAAGGAGGAGGGGGAAAGGAGAGGGAACAACGAAAAAAGTAATTTCCAGCTAGGTAGTGACGGGAATGTATGTATTACGGTTGTGTGTATTAATCTGTGGGATTACACCTTGCGATTCAGTGCTGGTACCAGTCAGTGATCCGTGTGTTGGATGTCTTTGGTTCCAGTCAGGCTCTTTCCTTCTTCTGGGAGAAGACTTGTTTGTCTTTGTTTCTGTGAACTTTGATCAGGAGGAAGACTGCGCTGGTGAGAGCTGGAAAGGTGTGATTCTATATGATCGGATTTAGACTACATACCACTTGGAAGCACTTCAGAATATCACTGATACTGATTATTCATTTTTCCTTGAGCTTAAAATAATTATGTACCATCTCAATTTTGATTTATTCTCTTAATGAAAATAGGAATGCTATTTGAATTTGCTGTAGCAAGGTCACAACAAAGCCATGACAAAAATAAAGAAGAAAAATCCTTGTGCATTACTTGAGGGGAAGAAAATAAAAAGTAGGGCAGAGCAGAGAAAAATGCCTTTGGACAACTGCTGCAGTAATATTTCATTTAGATTTTCTTGAGAGAAAGTGACCGCAGCTAGAAAATGAAGAAGGCTATTTTTGCTTTTCAGATAACCAAATTTGAACTCTAGCTTGCCTGTGGACAACTGAGTGGATTACTTTTCCCTAAGTGTTTTCTTACTTATGGAAACTGCTTAGTCTTCAGAAGTGCAGCATTTTGTGGCCAAACTTTTTCTTGAGCTCTGCAACAGTGGTGTTTAAAGCGATCAGAATAATCATTCACATTCAGGCTGTAGTATTTTCATGATTCAAACCCAGACCAATCTTTTCTCTCTCATTCCATATGTTTGCTACCTGAAATGTCTCCAAATATTGCAAAATACTGAAAAAGAGTGAGCTTGAGTTTCTTGTGTGATATTTTCCTAAGACTAAAAGTTCTGTATCCTAGAGGACTGGGCCACACTAACCATATATTACAGAACAGTCCTTCTATCAGAGCACTCTGAATTTCCTGTATCCAAACTTTGTATGAACAGCTAGAAGTGGTCAGCTGTGTTTCAGGGCCTACTTGTCAGAAATACACTTCTGTAAAATGCCTTGTAGGAATGTTTAAAAAAAAAAAAATTTACAGAGGTATGTTAGAGTAAAAACTCAGTCATGCTAATATTACTTCAATACTAATGATATGCTATGGTTAATACTCTGCATCTGTCTTTAAGTGAAGCCACAAAAATCTTGGTCCTGGCAAATCTCAAACTTGTTCCTGAGATTTGGAGATTCAGCTTTTGCCGTGATGATATTTTCAAAATGAGGGAGTTTCCCATCAAGCAGGTGTTGTATGTAACTGTAACATTTGGCAAATTGTATTTAGTGAAGCACTGATGTCTCTAAGAGCGTGGAGCTCAATGTTCTGTTTGCTAGGTGACAGCGAAAGGGGATTTAGTCCAGAGGTTGATGATAAATATTTGTAGTTTGTACAGTTTGGCATCTATTTTCACTACTGGAACATGGTTGTTCTATCCTATACCACTTCAAAACCTTTTTAGTGCATTAAAAATGAAACCATTGAGTGTTCTCTGCTAAAGTGTGAATAAGTTTGGAAAGACTTTGTTAAAACTCTCTTTAGATCCTTTGCATTTTTAAAAAATGTTTTCTCTCCTTCCTGACATTACTGATTCACAACTCATTTGTATGCGACTCCTTTGATGTCTCTGCCTTCTATTCAGCCTTAATTTCTCTGGGTTACATGGCAGATTGTTGAAATCTGCAAGGATGGTCTCTCTAAATAACAGCAAATCTGATATCTTTTTTTCTCACTCATTTCTTCCTTCGGAGGCTTTACCTAGTAAATCCTCATGCTCTGCCTCTGTTTCCAACACCTTGCAAGTAGCAGATCTCAGAAATGGATGCTCAAGTATATACATACCAGAGCACCCAGAGTGGGTATTTACAGGCAGCTGGCGCAGATGCGGGTGATGTGATGCCGCCTGCCAGGCACAAAGCCTCCCTCTGCTCTGTGCTGCTGGTTGTGGGATTGGCACGGTTGCAGTGAGCTCCAGGTTCTCCATGCTGTGTGGAGTGCACAGGGCAGATGTGAACTGCACCTTTTGGACCACCTCCATGTGCTTTGTTGTGTCACATTCATGAGAACTCACCTCGCCTTCAAGCCTGGAAAGCCTGGAGTTGAAACACAGCTAGTGGTCCAACCCAAAGGATGTCACTTAGCAGGAACCTGAAGCCTGCTCCTAGTCAACTGTGGCAAAATTCCTGTTGGTTTCATTGTGAGTAAGTTCTTGCCATGGTAAAGCAAACACGTTCTCCAGTTACATTTCTAGGAAATGAATGGTTTTGTGTCCTTTAAGTTATTTAGACTGCCAGATGCCCACAATAGCAATGAAAATGCTGACTTTTGGGGGTACAGTGCCCTAATGGAGAAATGCTTATGAAGAACTTGGGCTGGGCACATGTCCTAAAGATGTGATCCAGCTTTTCCAAAGAAATTGAATTCAAAATGTTGCTCCAGACTATTAAGATGCTTGAAATCAGATACAAAGTTTGGGATTGAGTTGTTCAGTTTTGGAGGGGATGAAGATAATGAGGGTTTAAGGTAGGGTTTTAGCATAGGCCCAGCTGATTCCCCTCAAAACTGTATGATCCCTTAATTTATAGCCTTTTTCACAGTCCATATATATTTTATATATATCTATATACACACACACATATATATATAAATCCATTTATATACATATATTCTATGTAAGTGGGATGCTTATTTAACAGAAGGGGCTAATAGCCATTGTGACACAGGAGAATAGGGATATGATATAAAAACTGTAAATCAAGACAGCCTTCTGAAGGAGAGACAGTGCCTCCACAGGAATTTATGGGGTTTGATGCAGAAATTACTTGGAGTCTGTCAGTGGTGCTTCACAGCATCTCAGACTATATGCTTTTAATGTTGCTGTCTGGAAGTAAAATCTACAGGCACCTTTAGTAAAATGTTACAATTGCTTTTAAAGCCGCATCTTTATATTACTATTCTCAAAAATAAATTTTGCTACCTTTATAAATATGGTGTTTCTTTATGGCCGTTGCTGAGAGAAGAGTCATATGGATTCAAGATTAAATTTATGCTTTCATCATTAGTGACTACAGACTTAGGATTTGATTCATTGGGGAGGCTGTATTCTACTTACAATTAAGTGAATTTTACATGTATAGCTTATAAATGGCAAAATATTCCATTATTTAGTGTACAGCACTATAGATAGCCCCTTTTCAGAAGGTTTACTTGTTTTTGTTGATAAATTTGAATAATGACATGCAGAAATACTTGTTTCTCCAAAGGTATGACAGAAATTTAATTGCTCCAACTTTCGGCCCACGAAGGGCACAAACAATCTTGCCTATTGTATCTTTTTTCGTGATTTATTACTGCAAAATCCCAAAGAGAGTGTGTTCGTGAACTATCATGTATTACATAATTTATACTATCCTGTTACTATTGCGTATTTAATAGTGCTCTGTTTTCATTCTTGTCTTTTCTAATTCATGTTATGGCTGTATGTGTCCCTACCTGTAGTCATATCCTATACAACCACAAAGTGTTTAGTCATTTCTGTAATATTTAGCAGAATCAGGTGCCTAAATCCAAAAAGGTAAATTTCAGATGCTTCCAAACCTTGATAGAGGCCTAAATCACAGGCCTGCTCATGTGCCATGGAATTTCCATGGTATCTACTGTTCAGTCCTTGTGGCTCCAGGGGAGCAGCCGGTACAGAAGTCGTCAGCTGGAAGTAGTAATTATGACCACTCTTATCCAAAAAGATGGGTAGAAGGGAGTGTTGGTATCCCTGTCCCCAAGTATGTGAGATTGGTTGGTGGTTATTACATTTGTCTATGGGAAGTGGGACACCTGGCATGATTTAGGCACCTGTTTCCCTCTTAGGACAGTGTTGTAACCATGCTGAAGCTGGAATTGGTCTTCCCTCTTACTGCCAAAACTGCTACTATATTGTAAAAACACCACTGCGTGCTCTAGCCCATGAGAACAAGCACAGCTCCAGTTCAAGGCCATGCGTTCTGGCAGCCCGCAAGTCATCTTTCCCCCAGACATCCACAAAAGCTGGTAGGAGTCGTGCTCCTTTGAAGGTGTGTGGACTTGAATCTTCCCCGAGTGCTGAGGGCACAGAAGCCCAGGGCTGCCAGAGCGCTCCGATGGCAATGATGATGTGCAGAGGACAGGGAGAGTGCTGCCGCTTGCAGGTGAGACCCCAAGGACAGCAATGATTCCTGCTTTGGAAACAGCAGAGCAAGGTGATCCAGAAAACCTCCAGAAGAGGCTGTGAGTCACAGACTGATGCAGGTGCTTCAGCCCTAGGCTAGGCTGTAAATGAAGACACAAGATTTCCCCTTTGTCTGTCTATAACTCAGAGCTGCAGATCCCTCTCCAGGAGCCTAAGAGGTTGCACATCACCTGTGGCTCTTCTGAAAAGAGCTCTCTCCTCCCATGAACAATTTAATGCATATGTCTTTGTTGGTTTGTTTGTTAAGTGGTGCTGGAATGGACTAATGCAAAATGATGGTATCTGTACGGAGAAGGTAGTCTGTGATAAAGAACATACCTTTCCTGCCATGGCTGAATTCTGACAAAGCACCTTTGGAGTAAATGGGACGAAAGGAGATGTGGGAGAGAGGAGGACTCTCTCTGAGTGTGGTCAGGGAGGACTGTGTTCCCACTTGTGAAAGGTGCTGGAGGCACTTGGTTGCCATTGGTGGTGCGTCTTCGCCTCCCAGAGCTGGGTCCCGGGTCACTTGTGCACTGCTCACCTCAAACTGTATAGCAATAGCTGAGAAGCATAACAGTGCCCAGCTACTCTCCTTGGTTTTGGGAGTGTACAAGATAAATTTTTCCGGTAAAGTCCTGGCCCCGGTGTAGTTAGTGGATCAAGATCTAAAGGGCTAGTTTCTCCCTTTTTGTAGTTATTGTAGTAGTGACTAACAAAGTGTTAATACTGGGCTGCTGTATTCCTTTTATGGATTGTCTCTGCTCTTTTAGCCTTGATTCACTCTGAGGTACATACTTCCATTTTAAAGTGTGAAAGACCAGAGAGCAGATGCTGTCAATTGTGAAGCCTGCTGTTTATTGCATAGGAATGTGCTTTGCAAATCTGTGGTCTTTTATTAGCCCAGAGCCATTTTTTTTATTTTCCTGCTGACGTTTCCTATAAAAATACATGCACATTTTTTTCTTGTATTTTAGGCTTGTGTGGAAGCTGGTTTGATGCATGTTTAGTAGCGTGTAGTATTTCTTCATCCCAGGAAAGGTCTAGTGACAGTTTCTCTCTTGGATTTAGTTGTTTAGGAGTGCTGTTAGCATATAGTATTCTGACAACTATCAAAAATCCCCTTTACAACCAAATCTGTATAGATGCTATTAGTCTACTACATACAGCTATGGATGGCATGGATATGCAGGTCTCGATTACAAGCTGTTATAATAAATGTCTGTTAATCACATCTTCAGGGGAAGAAGGTCCTTCAGACTCAGAGTCCAGTATTCAGATGTGTAGATAACTGACAGCTTTCCTGGAAGTCATAAGGACTTGGTATTCAAAAAGAATCTTGGCTTATTGATTGTTTAGCATAAGCAGCCGTATGATATGCCCTCTTTAAAAAAAAAAAAAAAAAAAAAAGCCCTGTTCCGTTGTTGAGCAAGTTAGATTTCTTGTCTGCTTTAGCAAAAACAATCTAAGTTGATTGGCTTAAATGAGCGTGGCTCTTCTTTTAATGCTCTTCAGCAAATGAGAGTAAATCTAATTCTGATACTTGACTACTTGATGACTCAAGGAAAATTTTGTGTATCGGACCATGATACATATATTTGAAGAAACAGAAATGCACAATGGTGGCTTGTGCTAACCCACTCTCAGTGATTCATCAGGAAAATTGGGATTTAGTGACTTTCATGTCAGTAATCAAATAGGAGGCAAAACCTCCCCTACTGGTTGGCTAACAACTTCATAGCTTTTTGTAAAACTGTTTTAAATTCAGATTTACCTTCTCTGAGGCCTGAATCATTTGTTTTCACAGCTCAATCATCAACTCTTACTTTGTTCAATTTTCAAAAGGAAAAAATAGCTTAATTCTGGTAAATGCTCTTGTCTGTTATTACTAAGTGCATCTATGATTATTTTTATTTTCAGGGATTGGAAAATAAAAAAAATTCGCTGTCCTTTTGCTTGAATTGTCTGTTATGTGTATGCAGTGGTTACCTGTTTACTTGGAGATCATGAAGCCCTGAAGCATGATTAAAAATAAATATAACCTTAAACTTAATTTGCATCTTCTGTATATGTTGCACTTAAGAACCAATGCAACACTCATACTTTCTTCAGGCCTTCAAAATGATGCTTACAGGGGACTTAGGTGGCTTACAGAGTGCCCACGCTCCTGTAGTGCCTTGGTTCTTTGATAGTTGCTTACTTGGAGGGAATTTCACTCTGTGTAACTCAGTCCCAGAGCTCTTCCGCCAGCACTGAGAAAGATCTTTGAGGCAAACAGTGCTGTAGATGATCTGTGGTTTCAGTGTCCTGCAATTGTTGTCCTTCTTCTTGTAATAGGATGTAATTTCATGCCTGGTGTGAAATTGTGTGTGAGTTTGCTGTGATCAACCTGTTAGGTACTGGGTGATTGAATTGTCTGTGATTCAGACTATGTTTTTTCTCCCAACTTCTGCTATTTGTCTCCTGCATGTATCCTGAGGCTTAAAAAATTTGGTCTGCTAACCAGAAGGCACCCTGGACTTGAACCAGAACCTCAAGAGATTTGGGGGTGGAAGACAGTAATCATTAGTTAATGACTTGATGACTAACTGAACAATTGTTGATAACAAAAGCAGTTTTTCACATTTGATTTATCTCTTGATGTTAACTTGTAATACGTATACTTGTGTAACTTGTGCTAAACGGTCTAGTTACATCAAGCCAGGTAAATCAGAAGGTAGGCTGTGAAAGAGCAAGGAAAAACTTTGATTCATCCCACAGAATTTGGTCCTAACAGAAGTGTCCTTAAGCAAAGGGAAACAAAAAGAAAAGGAGGAGTTATGCTTCTGCATATTCTGAGGAGTTTTATAACAATGATTTACCTAAAGTGCTAAACAATAGGGATCCAGGTACTTTTAAGTATCATCACAATGTATAGATGAGAAGCACAGGGCAGAGAACATTGTATGGCTTGCCCAAGGGAATAGTTGGGTGGAAAACAGAGATGCCTCCCATTTTCCTATTTAGATTGCCCTTCCCTTGGGTGCTCCAAAAATGTTTTGAGACAAAACGCAAAAAGCCAATGTGCTTGAGAGATTGTGCTTTGCAAGCGATGCAGCGATTGATTGCAGGGTGCAGTTTGGCAACAGGTTATCTTCATCAAAGTCTGTGATGCTTCCAAAGTGGCCAGTCCTGCCCTTTGCCCGCCCATGTGTTTCTGCTCCTTCCTTTGTGCCAGCATTGGCTTTCAGGCAGCTGCTCAGCAAGCTGGATCTCTTTTCAGTTAGTCAGCAACCTTGTTTTTCAGAATTAATTTTAAACTACGTGTCAGCTTGTGGATCTGGCAGACCAGATGGCCACACGAGCATGACCCTGCCACAAGGGCAGGAGTGTGTGGCTGGGGGCAGGTCGGCCCCTTCTGGTGACAATGCGGATTTAATTCCCTGCATACGACTGTGCAGCTGTGTCAGGAGGGGATGGACAGGTCTGCTGGGCCGAAGGACTTGGCAGGTAAAAGCAGCAAGGTATCTTTGGTGCCAGTGCGTTGACTTCAGCAGCGCTGTTTGTGGGGAGAGCAATTGTTTCGTGTGGAAGAGAGGGAACCGCGAGTGCCAGCCAAATAGCCCCTTACGTATTAAGACTGTAAGCAGTAAATTTCCCCCTCTGAGTGCCCGTCCTGTACCACTGGGAAGTTTTTTTTTTTTTCTTTCAGTTAGCTTTGCTCCTGAGTGCTTTTTAACGGTTTCTGCTGGTGCTGTCCTTGGCAGGGGGAAATCCCAGACCTGGGCCACTCTGATAACAAGCTTTATGGTTTTAAACATTGTAAGTGAGTTTAACCAATTCATCATTTATTTTTGATGAGTCTTATAATGTGGTGTTTTTAATAAGGTTTTGCCTTTCATCTTGTAGGTTTCTTTTTGACTTGCTAATCTAAAGGGAGAAAATGGCATCTGTAAATATTGGAAGGTCTCCACTATTTTTTGCCGTGCTCCTCTCCCAAAGCTCACTGAAGTTAATGCTGCTGAAATCTGAGCTTTCATTGCCTGTTGTGAAGTCAAAATGTTATTTGCTGGGAAATGTGTCATCATCAGATACTTGAATTTGGACCATTTTCCTAACTGCTTTTTTCTGTGTCTTCAGGTGTGCTTGTGTGATGAATTGGAGTAGTCTGCATGGCTGTGCTTTCTTTACTACAAGTGCAAAAGCGATGCTCTGTTTGAAATGTTTTTCTGAGTATACGTTCACCAATGGCCTGCATGCATATTAACCTTGCTTCAGTGACTGCTCTTTGGAGCTAGAAGCAGCTGTATAGGCAAGTGCATTAGGAAATAAGGGCAATGGTCAGAAGGATGTTTGATTCCAGTGTAGTGAGGTGCATATGCTGAGTAGGGAACAAGTATATTTGCCTTGCCTTCACTGGGAGTTTATCCAAAGTTAAGCCCTCAGTAGCCTTCTGCTAGCACAAACCCCAAGTGTAGACGAGTAACTCTGCATGGAAAGCTTGCTCTGTGTCACGTGTTCGTCATTGTGGCTTATTTAATATACACTTGGGATTTGCTTTGGTGCCAGGTTCACCTGAGGTTTCTCCCTAATAACTGTTGGAATCAACAAAAAAGTACAACTGTACTTTGATAGATGTTTTTGGCCACTTGCTTAACTGGAATCTACAAGTTTTGGACAAGGACCGTGATAGTTAGCAGAGGCAGCCTGCTGTTGTTGTTAGTGTTGAGCGAAGGAGGCTAAGCTGCCTTGCAGTCAGTTCTGCTCTGAATATTCAAGTGTTTTTCAGTTAATAAATCTGTACAGCACCTTCCTGTTTTCACTTCGGGCAAAGACTGAAAGATGACAAAGGACATTCCTTAATTCTAGCCTTTCAGGCGTAAAGCCAGGCATTGCTGGCTTGGTGTGTTTTCATCTCTGTACTTCAGTCTACATCCCTGGATAGTCTAAAGCCTTCTGAGTGCATGTAATGCAATGTTTTCTGGGTGTTATATAATACGCTAACACCCTGAGCAAATGACTTGAGTTTCTAAATGTCTAAAATGGATCTTTGATTACTTTGTCATATTTAAATGTGTTTTTTGGCATGTTCTTATGTTCCATTCATTTCAACAAGTGTGATCCTGTCTGTGGCAGGCTACCAGCCTGGTGCTGCTGTACCAGCTTCTGCAGAACAGATGGTGTTTGATGGCCCACATCAACATTTGGCATCTTTAACCAGGGGAATGGGCTGAAAGTTTTTTCATGGTTGTCTTTGTACCCTACCTGTGCTAAAATACTTACAGGTCATTCCTGAATGCCTGACTTTTAGGCTGGAATCCTGAAACTTCAGTAATAAGATTTGACAAGAAAATTTGATGCTTTTTCCAGTTAGTGTTACTAAAGGTCTTTGCCTTCTTCCCCCTGCCTGTCCCCAAAAAGAAATGAAAATATTTGGTGAAAATGAAATTATTCATGAATTGAAACTAACTGCACTTCTTGTTTTGCCATTATTATGAAAATCTTCAATCTTTCAATTGAATTTAACAGTATCAATTTGAAAATTAACTGGAACGTAAGAATAAAAGAAAAAACACACTCAGGTTTTAAAGTGGTGCATCATCCATGATCTAAGCAAGACTTTTCATTTCAGCATGTAAAATCATGAGTGGGTATAGTGAAGGGGGGGGGGGAATGTTTGTTATTATGTGTTTTGTACTACAAGAAGTAGTCTTCAAATGGTCTTCATTCGTTGAAGGTTCAAAACGAACCAGAAAAGGAACAACTTTGCACAGTGTCTAGCTAACAACAGAAACTATTATTACAGAAGGCTTCATTCCTGAAGGCTTATTTGCACCCCAAAACATAACAAAATTAGAAGAAGAAAAATCCTTTGGCTATTAAGCAGATGATGATGACACCTTTAGAATGTGCCCAAATATGAGACTATTTGAAGCAGGGAAGTTGCGCTGGGAGAGGTATTGGGGTGTGCTTGTCCAGTGCTTATTCTTTATTAGAGGCATCTGCTACTCATCACTGTGGCAGCCTGGGCGTGGGGTAGATGGATCTTTTGTCTGATCCAGAGCGGTTTTTCTTATTAAATATAGCTGTTCCAACAAGATGTTACAAACTTGGCTATCACCCTTCATATATTACAGGCTTTGAGAAGTGACAACTCCCAACATGACTTTTCTTCGATAGAAGAAGCAAGCAATTTTCCTGTGGCTTAATGCTGGTCTGATCTGTGGAACTCTCTTTCTGACTGTTGTTGTCCTGAAAAAGTTTTCACAGTTGAAATTTTGTCAGAAAAATTCCCCATCAGTTCTAGACCAGATGATTTATAGGATGCAGTGTTACTGTCCAGCAGTATTTCTAACTTAGGTTTTTCTTACGAAAGGAAAGGCAGAAACTCAAGTGTGGTAGGGTTTAATAAAGATACTCTGGTTGGGAAGGTGGGAGATAAAGCTTTGATTAAAATTTACTAAACTGAAGAAAGCCTTAGCACTGGAGTGACAGGACCACAGTCAGGGCAGGATGGGGCTGAGAGCTGCTGGCTTTGCAGATCAACAGCAACAGGAGAGAGCTCCTCCGGTTTCAGAACGATGGCTAACAAGAAAACTGTCAAATTTGAAGCTGTGTTTGCTTTCTGAAGTGGCAGATAACAGCTGAGAGGCAAGAGAACTGTATTCATAGAGACAGGCTCATTATGGAAAGGAAATGAAAGATTAAGCCACTGTTGACTCTTATTGCTCTGGGTGATTCAAAATCCACAATCTCTTCGCAGTTTGTGTTCAGTAGTCTTGCCCTCCCCTCTCCCTCTTGCCTTTTGAGAGCGTTACTGAACATGCTAGGCAAAGATTTTATTTAGACTCCTCCTGAGATTGAAATGTGTTGACAAGCTGAATGTGTCAAGGATGCTTACATATGTTATAGCCTAATAATAACAACAGCTCAGAACCACCGTGAGGCTTTTTTGTCAGGCTTGCAGCTCTCACAGACAGCTTGAATGACATCGCTCACTGCAAAAGCATTGGCATCTCTCCTCAAGAGTGACTAGCTTTCTTCGCTAAAGCCAAATTTGAACCATGTTGTATGTTTTCAAATAATTTACAGACCTGGAATTTGGGTATTATTTCTTGTATTTAAAAGGCTGAGGATCTTTTTTCCATTTTATCTGCATGTTTGCCTCTCCCTCCCTCCCTCTCTCCCTCTCTCTGTTTTTTGAAAGATAGGTGAAAACTGAATGATACCTTCATTAAAAAAAAAAAGGTTGCCCTGCAAAGTTTTCTCTCTCTCTCTCTCTTTTTTTTTAATGTGTATGTAGAGCTACTGTGTAGCAAGAGACCAGAATCCAGCCAGAATCATTGTCATCAAAGCAGCCTGAAATTGGCTGACTAAATCTTGAAGAAGGATATGAATTCCAACAGCTAAACCCACTGCTTCTACTATTTCAGTCCATACACTGGCTTGTGTATGCCAATTAAATAAGTGAAATTTAGGAGAAGTAACTTTTCCCTTGGCTTTTTGAAATTCAAGACTGATTTCTGCAATTAGCAATTAAATGCATTATCTCTTAATTGCAAACAGCACTGAAAAGGTTTGAATTATTGGAGAACGGGTTTCTTTACATGTTTTCTGACCTCAGTGCTGTAAGTTGCACTGTGTGCACAGAGGACTTCACCATGCAAAGCGCTGTGGAGTTGGGGCCTTGCTTTGCACCCTCTTTAGGGCTAATTTTTTTTTCTCTCCCACCCCTTCAGTGAGATTCTCAAACACTTGTCCTGTGTTCCAACAGAGCAAATATTTTGGTGGTTTTTCACTCCCAGCTGTGGCTCTCAGCAGTGACGATAGGTGATCCTTATGCCCCAGAGCTTGGGCACTTACAGCTCCGGCAGCCCAGGAGCGCTGTGGCCCTTGCAGTGCTTTGGGTCAGGTGCTGGTCTGAAGCAGTTCCTCGTCCCCAGTGGGCCCTGCGGTGGTGAGGAGGGCTGTGCAGGAGAGCACATGGAGAGGTGGAAGGAGCCAGCCTGTGGGCTGGGACGGGCCCCCTCGCCGCCAGCTGGACTGCCTGGCCAGCACTGCCTGGAGTGCGTCACAGGTGTGAGGAAACTTTGTGTGCCATATATATTTGTGTTTGGAAAAAAGAAAAGGACAGTTGTACAAGACCTGTTCTTTTCTTTGCTATGATGATTTTGGGGTGTACGTGTGTGTTTCCCCCTCACCATTATAAGAATTCAGTAAACCCACCGAGGAAAGTGGGGGAAAAGTGGGGGAAGGTTTTCCCACTCGCCTCAAGAACTTAGCCCTGTTTTTTCCTATGGACCATTACTGCCAGATTTGGGATGCATCTGATAAAATCAGGTGGACATATTCCATGTGATAATTTTAGAGGATCAAGTGTCCTGAATGACCCTAGTGCTCTCATGAAAATTTTCTGCATTATTCTAACTCTTTTCCTTTTCTTAGGCTTAATGGAGAAAGCTAAAAGGCTAATGTTGATAGGACTACTCTGAGCTGCAGTCATCTCTGTGTTGGGCCCTTGAATCCATATGTTCTGTCTTTAAACAAATGAACATTCCTCTCCTACAAAGGGGCAAAACCCAAGCAACTGTCCCATCCCACGCTGCTCTTCGTTTGTATGAATTGACAGTATATGACCTGGAGGTGAGATGGACAGGCGCCTAACTTTTGAGCAGCAATAAAATCTGCTGCAAATATGGCTGTGGCCAGAAGGACCTGCCACAAGAGGCTCGCCACCAGACCTGGATGAAGGTAAGGAAAACTAATCATTAGATGAGCAAATGATGATTTGTGTATCAAATTATTAATTAATACCGGCGTTCTGTATTATCAAATTATGTATTCGATCACTTACCCCGACCTGCTGTTCAATTAAAAAAACAAAAAGGTGAAAGACTTCATGTGATAAATGCATTCAGCATGGGGTATCCAGCGGGAGCGCAGGAACGCGGGTCAGATGGGAGGCAGAGCTGGGTCTGCGCGGCCTCTGCACTGCCCTGGCGCAGGCGCGGACTTGCCGTGAGCAGCTCTGCAGAGGGCTTCTCTGAGCTCCTTGCTGGCTTCCGGGAAACCTCTCTTGCACTGCCAAGTGTGGGTCGTTTGGGGCATTTTGCTGCTGTGCTTGTCTTTGACTTTTTCAACATCGTTGGTAAGAACATGGCTGTGAAAAGTTCAGGCACGATAAAAAAGAAAAAAAAAGTTCTGATGACGTGCAAGGGACAAAACAGGGGAAACGTCACCAAAAAAACCGCTTTTCTAGATGTATATTTTGACATCAGGATCCCCTCTCTGTTTTATCTCACATGTAGTAGCCATTATTATTACAAAGTAGCTTTTTTCCATAAGGGACACAAGCCACATATTTTTGGCTAATGTTAGTTTGTCTGTGGTAACAGGATGATTCAACAGAAGAATCTAGCCATTCCCCACTGATTACATACCTGGGGAATCTTACATATCTATGTATGGTTGTTAGGGTTAAAATTTTTTTACAACTTGTTTGGTACCCAGTTGCCTAGTTGCATGATAATCTTAGCATTTTATTATTGGTAAACCAGAGGAAGGAACTGGCATATCAGCTATGCCGTATCATCTGGTCAACTTTTAGACTTGAAAGAGAATTCATCAGTTAAATTACTTTCCTAGAAGTAATAAATACAGTGCTGTAATTTGCATCCCTTATAACCTTAAATTGTGTTCAGAGCCTGGTGTTGTAAAATAGGGGGAACAAGGATTGTTTTATGAATGTAGCATTAACAAAAAGAGTGAGAAGCATGTTGGGCAGATGCCAAGAGTAACAGTCAGGTGGATTGGTGCAGTGAAGAGAAGATACTGTACTGCTTTTTCCAGAAGGAAAGGAAACTCTTTCTCTCTATTGATTTTACCATAGCCATCAGTCCTTATACTTGCTAGTGCACTATAACGAGTTTGAGATGTCAGAAGTTTATTGTGTTTATATCAGTCAAGGCACTTTTTTCCATTTTTTTTGTTTTAAAATGGCATCTTTGTAGAACATCTCACCTGTCTGATATCTTTATTTAAATGTATTACAGGCAGTTTAAGACACAGCTCATAATGGATGTTAGATACTATCTTGGATACTGCAGTATAAATTGTAACATGACTATATTCTGTCGTGATGAATATTAGATAATGATACCTTGTCCCTATAAGAATAACTTACTTCATTATTCAGAATGATCTTATGAGCTCTTTGGATTCATGGGAAATAACTTAGTAGAAACCATAAACTATTCAGATTTTGCTGAATATCCTAATCCCACTTACATCGTTCTTAATTATGAATTTGGGGGATAGCCAAAAAAAGAGAGAGGCAGCATATAACAGCTTTCCATTTATGCTGTACTTTTGGACGACTGGGACAGTGAGTGCCCTGATTTACTAAACTGACTTGAATATTTCCTGTTAGTGTTAAGACAGCTCTTTCAAGTGTTTCATATTGGGAACAACAAGAAGGTTTTGCTTATTTATTTAGTGCTTAGTGTGAGTCATGAAGATTACTTGCCTCAGCAAGGCAGCAGAGCTTGGTTGCCATCAACGTACAGATCTCTCCATAGCGTTCATTTAAAAACATTGCATCAAAACTGGTGTTGGCTGAAAATGAGGGTATTTCCTTCACAGAGTCACAGCATAGTTGGGGTTGGAAGGGGCCTCTGGAGATATCCAGTCCAACACTGCTGCTCCAGCAGGGTCAGCTGGAGCTGGCTGCCCAGGAGCAAGTCCAGTCGGGTTTTGAATAGCTCCAAGGGTGGAGACTCCACGACCTCTCTGGGCAACCTCTTCCAGTGCTCAACCACCCTCACAGTAAAGAAGGTTTTTCTTATGTTTAAGTGGAAGAATTTTCTGTGTTTCAGTTTGCGCCCATTGCCTCTCGAACTGTCACTGGGCACTACTGAGAAGAGTCTGGCTCTGCCTTCTTTGCTGCCTCCATCAGATATTTATACACATTGATGAGATTTCTCCCCGTCCCCCTCCTCAAGCCTTCTCTTCTCCAGGCTTCAGAAGAGCTGTTTTCACCACATAGCTGCAAAACAATCTGGAAGGCTCTAGTTGTTTTTGCAGAAAAGCAGTGCAAGAGGTTTACTGACTATTAAACAAATACATTGCAAAAGACAGTAAGTGATGGAGTATGCTCAGGGAAATAGAGTAAACAATGAGAGACATTCATCTAAACAAACCTGGCTAGGTAGAGGTGTAGGTTTTGGTGCTCCAGTGTGAACCTCCTCCCAAAGGAGGCCCACTTAACTCCTTCCACTGTGGATGATGGGTTTTTTTGTTAGCTCTCATCCGCTGAAATTTCAAGGGTCCAGGTTTGGAAGTTTGGATCAACGCTAGAGAATTTCTGTCCATATGGAGAAAGAAAAGCTGTCCAAAATACTTTAAGGAGCTGAGATTTGAACCTATTCCAGCTGTGCAGACCTTTCAGATTTTGCCCTGGAAATGATTTTAGCCTCCCTTGCCTTAGATAAGCTTGCTGGGTGGTGTATACAAAACTTGGAATATACAAAACTGTGCTCAAAGCCAGATTTTACAATACAGAATTTTTTTTTAGAAGAAATAACACTTTTTTGGGGAAGAGGACAATAATACTTCATTTCCTGAATTCATGCCCTTTTTGCAGAATATGCAACACTTTAGGTAAAATGTAAAAAACAGCTTTCTAGGATTGTGTTAAAAAAAAAAATTGAAGTAGCAAGCATTATGCCTTTTGTTTTTTTTAAAAAAAATGAGCTTACAAAAACATAAAATTCCCTGTATGGAGGGTTTTCTTTGTTTTGTTTTGTTTTGTTTTGGTGATAGCTGTAGGAGGAAATTTCTTGCTGGTTTCCTTGGGAGATTTTCAGAGAACTGCATGGACTGCTATTCTGCTGAAGAGACCATGCAAAAATGTCTTTGTCAATGGAATTTTCTTAATTGGAGAAGAGGAAGAAATCTTGGAGATATTTCCCTTGTGTCCAGATGATTTAAAATTAAATTCTGTAAGGCGCTTTCTGGAAAAACTGAGCAGACAAGAATGTGTTTTTCACTCAGCACTTGTTATGTAGTTACATATATTTATATAGTGATGGTTATGTGCATGTGTGTGTGTGAGGATGCATGTGTATCTCTGAGTTTGAAATGTCTGCCTGTAAAGAAGCTCAGTTTATATTCCAAGACCCTTTTCAGGAAAAACCTTGATTAAACAAGGCATGTACTTTTGGAATTTGTAGGGCAAGATGGGGTGTTATTAGGTTAATAAAGGTCTGCTGAGCCCCAGGAAATACTGAATGCTTCAAAAATGAAGATTGTTATTATTTTTTTAAACACCACACACACAACATGAATGCAGTTGGGGAAATAAATTGCTTCTGCAGTATCAGGGGAATAATATTTACACTCTTCCATTTTTATTTCAGCTCTAGTTTCCCAGGAGCTCAGCATCTGTGAAAAGGTATGAATATACACACAGTCTGGGGCCTGAGAGCTGGCTGAGGAACCCTCCACGGACTGAAAGGGACAGGCTCTACAAGACTGAGTTTTTCTAATTCATACCCCCTATAATTCCAGTTCACCTGTGGGTATTGAGTGATTCCCATCATAAACCAGAGCATCCTGAACCTGTGGTGGTTCCCCCCAGCTGCCAGAGGCAGTACTAAAGAGGCTGCTGTTAGCTGGAGATTCATGAGAACAGACAGACAGATCTCTGGTGCTGATAGTCATCAAGCATATAACTACACTAACTTCTAAGCCCTTCACAAGGTATTTTTGTAAGAATGGCCTAACAGTCAGGATTGCCAGATCTTGGGCTAAGCTGAGCAGTGCTAGCTGACTGGTGCAGCCCTGTGTTGCTAAATGTCAAGTAATACGTGTGAGGAAAAAACATCCACAGATGTGGAAAAAGATCCACAGATCCACCTAGACATTTACGGCTTCTAATTACTAGAAATTAAGCTAAATAGTTCTCTGAAAACATGAACTCTGTGCTTTGCAGTGGTCAAAAAGGCAGAATAAGCTCTTAGGAATTATTTGGAAGGAAGCTGAGAAACAAAGAGAAAACATGTTTTTATCACTGTAAAAGCATATGCTACACTCATATTGCTTTATGTGAAAGGTGAGCTAGCTGAACAAGGAGAGGGTGTAGAAAAGGGTAACGTGATTGGGTTTACTATTAGCTTTCTCAGAATAGAGTGGGACGCCTCAGGGTTAATGACTTTGTGCTAGCAGTGTGCTGTCAGGTCTTGAGTTGGAAACCTTCGTGAAGACATTTCTAGCTGTGCGGTCTTTGCTGCCAGTGCATTAGGTGCTTTGCTCAGGGGTCTGTATACAGACTAACATAAGCATTAGTATCCCATGGGATACAGTCCTGGAGAGAAGAGGGGTCCAGGAGATCTGGTTTATTTTCAAGGATCACCTCCTCCAAGTTCAAGATCTGATCCTGATCCAGATCCTGCCAAGCAGGAAATAGAGCAAAGGCGCAGGAGTCCTGCACGGGTGAATGCAGAGCTCCTGACAAAGCTCAAACATAAAAAGAAAGAGTGTAACAGGTAGAAGCAGGGTCAGGAGACCTGTGAGGACTGTAGGGACACTGTCCGAGCATGTAGGGATGGGACTGAGAAAGCCAGTGCCCACCTGGCATCGAATCTGACAAGGAACATGAACAACAATAAGGAAGGTGTCTACAGGTATATTGGCAGCAAAAGGGAGGCCAAGGAAAACAGGGGCCCACCACTGGATGGGGCAGGGGCCTGGGTGACAAAGGACACAGAAAAGGCCAAGGTCCTCAATGCCTTCTTCACCTCAGTCTTTGCTGGTAAGACTGGCCTTCAGGAATCCCAGGCACCTAGGACCAGAGGGGAAGCCTGGAGCAAGGAAGACTTACCCTTGGTGGAGGAGGATCAGGTTAGTGGACATTTACACAGACTGAACATCCATGGGACATGATGGGCTGCACCCGTGAGTGCTGAGGGAGCTGCGCCACGTCATTGTAAGGCCGCTTTTGATTATCTTGGCAAGGTCATGGTGATTGGGGGACCTTCCTGAGGCCTGGAAGAAAGCAAATGTCACTCCTATCTTCAAGAAGGGCAAGCAGAAGGATCAGGGGAACTACAGGCTGGTCAGCTTCACCTTGATCCCTGGGAAGATGATAGTGCAACTAATCCTGGAAACCATTTCCAGACATATGAAGAACAAGAAGGTGACTGGGAGAAATCAGCATGGATTTATGAAGGGGAAATTGTGCTTGACCAACCCGATAGCCTTCTATGATGAGATGACTGGCTTGGTGGGCAAGGGGAGAGCAGTGGATGTTCTTCACCTTGACTTTAAAAAGGCTTTTGACACTGTCTCCTATAACATCCTTGCTGACAGACTGATGAAGTACAGGCTAGATAAGAGGATAGCGAGGTGGATAGAAAATTGGCTGCATTGTTGGACTCAAAGGGTTGTGATGAGCAGCATGAAGTCTATCTGGAGGGCAGTCACTGGTGGTGTGCCCCAGGCATTGATACTGGGGCCAGTACTGTTTAACATCTTCATTAGTGACCTGGATGATAGGACTGAATGCATCCTCTGCAAGTCTGTAGCTGACACAAAACAGTGAGGAGTGGCTTACGCACCAGATGGTTGTGCTGCTATTCAGAGGGACCTCAACAGGGTGGAAAAATGGGATAACAGGAACCTCATGATGTTGACTAAGGGCAATGCAAAATCCTGTGCCTGGGGAGGAATAACCTCATGCACCATTATACGTTGGGGGCCAACCACCTGGAGAGCAGCTTTGCAGAAAAGGCCCTGAGGGTCCTGGTGGACAACAAGTTGGACATAAGCCAGCAATGCAACTTTGTGGCAAGGAAGTCCAATAGTATCCTAGTCTGTATTAGGCAGTGTGTTGCCAGCAGGTTGAGGGATATGAAGCTTCCCCTTTACTCAGCCCTGGTAAGGCCACATCTGGAGTGCTGGATCCAGGTCTGGAGTCCCCAGTACGAGACAGACATGAACTTACTGGAGCAAGTTCAGTGATGGGCCACAAAGATAATGAAGGGACAGGAATGCCTCCCATATGGGGAGAGGCTGAGAGACTTGGGACTGTTCAGCCTGGAGAAGAGAAGGCTTGGAGGGGGATCTTATCAGTGTGTATGAATATCTGATGGAGGGAGCAAAGAAGGCAGAGCCAGACTCTTCTCAGTAGTGCCCAGTGACAGTTCGAGAGGCAATGGGCGCAAACTGAAACACAGAAAATTCTTCCACTTAAACATAAGAAAAACCTTCTTTACTGTGAGGGTGGTTGAGCACTGGAAGAGGTTGCCCAGAGAGGTCGTGGAGTCTCCACCCTTGGAGCTATTCAAAACCTGACTGGACTTGCTCCTGGGCAGCCAGCTCCAGCTGACCCTGCTGGAGCAGCAGTGTTGGACTGGATATCTCCAGAGGCCCCTTCCAACCTCGCAGATTATGTCATTCTGTGATTAAACTAACAGCAGGTGAGTGCATCTATGTGAGTGCTGGCTGCAGTGAGGTCATCTTGCAGGTCTCTGACACCAAATTTAATGGAAAGCATTAGGAGGAAGACTTCTCTCAATTAGTTATGTGCAGTTGTGTACATATGTGCAAATAGGTAGTGGCTGGGTATTGCATGTTTAACACAACTAAATGTCTTGTAGTTCTGCATTTTTGGCTGGAGTGATACATCCATGCGATAGTGATGGTGCCTGCACAGTTGCACTGTCAAACTCTTTTGTATGTCTTGGTGTGTTGAACTGGAAAGTGTTAATGAAGGTGCCTAGCATACTTTTTGCACTGCTCTCTGGGAATCCATACCTAACCTAACTTTGAAAATCTGGTCTTAATAGAATATAGCATTTTCAGTTGTATTTTAATGTATTGGCATGTTAAACTTTTTGTGAAGAGAAGGTGCAAAAATAGTTTAATAGGAAATTACATTGATTAATTAAGTCACCATAAAAAGTCTTGATTAAAACTGAATAATGGCAGATAAGTAAAATATTTACTTTTGTGTGGTAAATGTATGTGTATTGAATCATTATATCAATGTGGGTTTTGCATAGGCATTTTTTCAGAGATTTTTTTAGTCACTCTTCAATGATAATGACAAACTGAGTCTCTAAAGGAATTCTGTAACTGACAGGTAGAAAATGAATGCTCTAAACACCAGATTTCTTCACGTGTGCTAGCAGCGAAATAAGAAAGATTGTTGCTGAACTGCTAGTTCATCTTGGCATAAGATAAGTGCTCTAGAATCTAGTTTGTTCATATTTCTGTGGTTTGGAGATAAGTAAATAAATTTTTGAGAGTTCAGTGATGGAATCAAGATCAAATTTACCATAGCCTTTGAACCATAGTTCAGTGTGACCTTGTCAGATTATTTCGTCAGTAAATAGTTAAGGAAATGGAAAACTCAAAGGTTTCAGACCTTTAACATCAAACAAAGGCAGAAGCTTGACTCTGCCTCACTCAATGCTTTTCTCTGAAAAGCAAATAAAAGCTTCTTGAAGTAGGGAAGATACATTTGAATCTGGGGGAGCAGTGTGTACCAGATGAAATGTAGCAGTTGAGATAGGCAGCAGTAGTTAAAAGTGTTTTGTGGGCATTGACGTATTTATTGTTGATAGGCTACTGGTTTTCTGTATTTTCTTTATGATCTAGTGAAAAGTAACTGAAATCAAGCTGTGAATCATAGGCATGATACCCTCTAGCTTAAGGAGTATCCGGTCCATAGCCCAGAGTCCTGTCTCTCTTAAGGGCTACTATCTTTTACACTGATGTATGCAAGCTGGGAGCACTCTTGAGACAGTAAACACACCTGTCCTTTTTCCAGGAGAGGAAATGTTTCTTCTTGAGAAATTCCAGGAAAAAAGATGCTGAAGACAAACAGAAGACAGAGAACTTTTTTCTCTTAAGCCACTGGAGGTTTGCATTAGGTGAGATATATATTATATGTTAAAAACAAAACAAACAAACAAAATAACAAATTTTCCTTTTGGTTTCTTTATGCATCTTGGCAACAAAGATGCTTTAGTACAGCAAAACACTGGTGGAAGACTCTGCAGGATTTTTTTCTTGAATGTCTGCAGGTTTGCCATATGCACGTTCAGAAATTTTTGCCCTAACCTGGCTCCTTCTGAAATTAGACCTGGATTAGGCCCCTCGGGGGAAGCCACGGCCACATGGGACATGTGGGCAGATCTCCTTAAACTTCACTGAAGCTTTACTGTAATCTTTGTTGTGCCCTGAAATGATGTGACCAAAAGATCAAGACTGATTAATCTGAAAAATGTCCGTTTTACAAGTGGATGTGGAATCAAATTACATACGTGGAAGATGAAGAACAAACTGATTTGATAAAATGTGCTGATTTGTAGTGAAACATTGTCATTTCTAAGAAAATGTATAGAGCAATCTGTTTTTATTCTGTGCTGTATAATAGCTTCTCATTTTTATTCAGGTCTTGAAAATTTGGAAGAAAAGGAACACATGGAAAAATAATATGACAGTGTAAGCTCCCTTGATGGTGAGTCTAGGAACTGACTTGGTACTGAGGGGCCAACCCATCTTTTTATGTTTCTTGCAAGGGAAGATGATTAAGAAACCTACTTGAATATTTATGTAGAATGGATAGTTAAAAAATAATATTACCATCTTGTAAAAAAGAAAAGAAAATGCAGGCCGTTTTTTAAACCAATATTGAAGATTCTTGAAGCCAGATTTGGACATCTGAACAAGTAGCTCTAATTTGCAGAGATTTAAATGCTTTCTGCTCATACTGAAGCTCACTTTGCAGAGCAGATCATCAGTTTGCATGTCCCACTTGGAAAACTTTGCTTTCACTCATCAAGTGAGACAGGTGATGGTATGCTTGCTCTGGCTGAGAAGTGCATTATTAACGAGCAGTCCCACTGATTTCGAGGGGAGTTGTGGGTTGAAGCTGTATTGTGAAAGTAATGTAGTCTATTTCAAAATAGCATCTTATAGTTTTGTGCACAGAGAACATGAAGGGAACAAGAGAAAATAACTAATGCTGGAAAAAAGCCATCAGAGGTTCGGCTAAGCCAGGAAAATGCTTGTACAGCCAAGGAGAGGAGTGTGCTGCAAAAGTTTTAGCTCAGGATTTTGGTGGTTGCAATTACTTTACTGTTAAAAAAAAAAAAAAAAGAGGATGGAAATAAACGCAAAATTGAATGGAAATGCTTTGTCTTCATGAGAAACGAAGGACTGGAAAAATAGGAACTTTTAAATTCTGCTGTTGAAATTCAGGAATTTCTCAGAAACTTGGTTCTAGCTTGCTGCCGTGCTGTAGCGTTTGGTGGATTGTGGCAGCTGATCAAGTAGTAGTAGTCTCTCACTAATGTGAGGTAAGAGGTCTTAGCCACATTTTCATGTTTTTTGCAGTCTAGTGGCACTATAAAGTCTTGGCCTGTTCTCTGGTAGTTCTCATGGGTTAGAGGTGTGTAAAGCTTCATTTCCATGTAGTTCCAGAGTCAAAGAAGTTGCACCTGATCTGAAAAGGACAAACCTATAAATGAAATGTGTACCTAATATGGATGAATCCATGTAGATGTTTGCTATTCCGTTTCCCGTCAGCGCCCTTGAAACCAGAGAGTTGGCAAGTTCGGCTGACGGGTGCGGGTCTCACACAGGGTCCCTCAGCAGTGGGGCCTGGCTGTCACCCCAGGGAGGTACTGTCCTCCACCCCGGTGCGGTCTGTCCTCTCGTTCCTCCCCGTGCCCCTAAAAGCTGGACTTTGCCACTGCCAGCAGGCGTTGTCCCACTAGTGTATCTGCCATCCCCTGTTCTTCTTTCCGTCCGGTGGGTTCTCGTTTCCGTATGGATGGTGCCAGGCTCTGGCCCCTCGGTTGCAGCCGGTCAGACGCACGTCGCTGTGGTTTGGTGTGTGCATCGGGGGGCAGTCGGAAACAGGGCCAAGCATGGATTAAGCTGGGTTTGAAAGGTGGTCAGCATGGATATGGAAAACATTTAACTGAAAGGCTTGTCTGCATTTAACCGTCATTCTTCACTGCTAATTCAGCCCCAAAAAAGTTGATAGGCTTGATTTAGTTCTAATTATAGTTTTGATATAATGTTTTCCACAGACTTTCTGGGAAACTGTCCCTGCAGCGAGGTTGCTCAATTCCTCCAGCCTGTTTTTCAAAATGACCGCTCTGCCTCTGCCCATAGACTAGTGAACTGTGGTGACAGCGGTAGTGTGATAGTATTTTTGCATTTTCTGCTGGGAGCTGTGTATCTACCCTGGCCTGAAGAAGTCAGGAAATTCATGCATGATTTGTACTGGAGGTGAAAATCCCCTCAATAGCTGTCTCTTCCTATTGGCTCTTTTCCCTTCCTTTCCACAGGGCGTATATCTGTTTCCTGCCACCTCCTCTGTTAGTTTTCCCACCCCGGTCCTAGGGCGCTCCTCCACGCCTCTCCCATCAGCTGTGTTGTAGAGCACTGCACTGCAAGAGGTGTCATGATTCAGAAGTAATGTGCTGGATAACGAGAGTCCTTCTGAAACCTGTGCTACTTCCAGTGCCTCCAGGTTCTTGTTTTTAAGGTAAAAACTGGTTAGTAATCCTGCTTTCTGTTTACCTTCCCTTCCACGTGAACATGAAGTATGATTGCTGTTTCTCCCTTAGTTCCTCACTGATTTGGGCCCTCAGGTTCTGCTCATTTATGTACGAAGTAATAAAGTCTTGCACGCCTGTTGCATCCATAATAATAACCACTGTAAGAGGCAATAAAATATAAATATAATACAAATAAATCTAAGTACTAAGCCATAAATTCAGTAGTCATTGACTGAACAGCTAATGCAAAGTCTTAATTTTTTCCAAATATTACTTCCTTAGGTCACTTGATAAAAACAGTTCTCACATCGTGAGTTAATGGAAATAATATGAATGAAGTATTTGTTAGGTGAATCTGAGAAATGCCAGAATAGTCTTTCGTGATCTGTGTTTAATTTCCTAATAAGCGTGAAGATGGAGAAAGATACATAGTATGTTTTAGAGGAAGGAAGAAAACAGCAGGGAAAGGAGAGAAGAGGATGAATGTGTGGATGCAGTTCTCTTATAGACACAGAGGAGAAATCCTCACTGGATCACAGTCTGTCCCCTGATGAACCGGTGAATACATCACTGAAATGGCCTTCACAAATGGTGCTTATTTGCTGGTATCCTTTTGATGGTTTCAGCAAGGAAAAAAGTGGGTTTTGGGGACTAATGTAGCCCCACATACATGTCTGTCTAGGTTTCTGCATAGGGAGATGGTCAGAATATGTATGACTGTTCTGACAGGGCTACAAACAGAGCAGGTTTCGGCTCCTCAAGGCGAGGAACGTTGCACCCTTCCTCAGCCATGAATCCATTAGAATTTGTTTTCATTAAGGATGTGAATAAAGAGAACAGTCTTAGGAATGGTGGCAGAAACATGAGCAAGAGTTGCAAGGATTTTTAGAGAGGACAGAACTGCTGAAAAGTAATCATAGTAAGCCCCCAGATTTTGTCACTGGTTTGTGTTTCATGCTGCAAATCTAGTATGATTTTTAATGTATTTTTAACTCTAAGGTGATTTTTCCCACTGTGATAGCTCTTGAATGGGTGTACTTGTTAATACCCCTTCCAAGTATTCCAGCCTACCGCTTAGGAGTTTAATCTTATTTCTTAATTTTCCACATCATTGCTTCTACACTTTCAAACATATACTGATATCAGTTTTCGTGGCATGCTGCTTGGTTAATATATAACAGTAGATATATGAAATATATAAATATGTGTAAATATATTTTTTTATATATATATAAAATTAAGTAAGTAAGTAAATAAGTAAAAGACAAAAGGAACTGAGTGATGTGGAGTAATTAAGGCCTAAAACCACAGGAACAGTAGAATTATGATGTACGTCGTAGATGTAGAGTTTCACAGAAAAGCGACTGATAGTATGGAGTGACAGCTTGCTGATATTCTTAGTGGGATAGCCGAAGTCCCTGTTTCTGAGTGGTGGGAACTGCTGTCTCTGCAAAGCTCTCGCAGAATCCCTGCAAGGCTGTGTGGGCGAACGACACCATGTGTAGGTTATTGGATCGTAATGGAAGATTCGTGTTAGCAGTCACCAGCAAGGTGAAGGTGTTGAATATCCTGGTCAAGCCAGACTCCTCACAGTTATAACCCCCTAATTATTATTGCCAGAATCAGGGTGTACAAGTGCGAGGGAAGAGCTGGGGTCAGCAGAGGAAATGCTCTCTGGTAGGCTCTGATCCTGTACCTGGCTGGCGCCATGTGGAGCGAGCCTGAACAAGACTGGACAAATTTCTTGCTTGCTTTCCCCACCCTCCTGACAAAACCCAAGGTCCTCTCCTTCCATCCTGCCTAGCTGCACTTTTTTCCTCCAAACTCCTCCTCTGGTCTTGCGGTAGAGATCAGTGGCCAAGAGCATCGCTAGCTTTGGTGCAAGTCCATCCCTGGGCCTCTCTCAATCATTGTGTGACACTGGCAGAGACCGGATGTGCAGAAAAGGTTGGTGGGAGTGGGGGTAAAAGCCTGGTGTTTTGCACGCACGCACTCAGATTTGTATCAAGAGGTGCTGAGAGGATGCCTGGAGCACGTCAGGTGCCGCAATGACATTAGAGGACCTGTCACAAGTCATCACTTGCCCAAGGGCGAGTGGCGCTGTGAGAACAGAAGCTCCCTGGCAGTAATGGGGAGTATGTCTCCGATCAGTTCCATCTTCAGCTGAAGTTAGTCTTCATGAGAGAGATTAGTGATTTACTTTCTCTGCAGTCTCGAGGCTTTTCTGTTTGCTTTGAGTGCCAAAAAGCTTCTTTGCAGTGAGCTGAATGCATACTAATGCCTGGATGAGGTTCAGTGCATTAGCGCCCTCTTGGATGCTGAATTCAAGACTGTCTCTTATGTCCAGGTGAATCAGTTCTGTGTGTCTGAGCTGGTCTGGCTCCTTGTGAGGTAGGTACATCCAGTGCTTCCCATGAGATGTTAAATTTTTGGCCTGGGTTTTCTTTTTTTTTTTGTTTTTTTTTTGTCATCAATATGTCTAGGTGTCAGTCGATGTTGTGACTTGAGCTTGTGCATGCACGGAGTGGCCCTCAGCTGTCCGATGTGGATATGGAGAATGATGAACTATCCTTACATGGGGTCTAATGCCAGCTGCAGAGCTTGCGTAGGGTCCTGGCTGAATGCCAGGACTGATGTCCAGGTAGCCCTGGTCACAGTGTGGTCGGGTCCTCAGCAAGGTAGTTGGGAGCTTCCTTGTGCCTGGATATAAACTGCAGTCCCAAGCTTAGATTTCACTGGAGATGTACTTGCTTAGTGAGGCTGGCTCTATGGTTATGTTTGCACTGCATATAGAGAGTCAAACTGGACCCTTTGTATCTTTGAACTATCTGCTTTTAACTGCTGTTTTATTCTGGCTTTAATTTAAAAAAATGCGTGCTGTCTGTTCTGACCCAGAACTGATTTTCTTTTTTTTAAGCTTGCTGATAAGTCTGCTTCTGTAAGGTACGTACATTTAGTGCCTTATCTGATGTGAGATATTTTCGCTTCCACTGTCTCCAGTGGGAGCCGAAAGCGAACAGCAGACCAGGCCTCCCCCCTTTTTTTGAAGTCACACAGTTGTGGCACGGAGAACAGGACATTGCTTGTAGTATTTCATAAAGAGCAAGGTACACTGAATTTCAGCTTTCTTTGTTTCTTAATAGCTAAGCAGGTAAGTAATAGCATGAGTGAAATGGTCAGTTAGCGATGATCAGTGAACACTTCTTAAAGGTCAAGAAGTGTCATTTTATTCTCTTCCATTGTCAGTCTAAAATAAGGCTGGGTCACTGCTCTGTGTGTGAGAGAAAGATAGACAGGCTCAGTCGGGGGGGAAAACAGTCAGAGCCATCTATTTTCTCCCTGAGGCCGTCTATCATCAGGAAGGCATCTGTTTCTCAGCCAACACTGCTGAAAGCTGGGGTGGTTATAAGAAATGTATACTGCTGAAGGCCATGTTCTTGATGATGTGTGGAG
This sequence comes from Dromaius novaehollandiae, assembly GCF_036370855.1. Classification (NCBI taxonomy): domain Eukaryota; kingdom Metazoa; phylum Chordata; class Aves; order Casuariiformes; family Dromaiidae; genus Dromaius; species Dromaius novaehollandiae. The sequence continues at coordinate 39,350,444 of NC_088099.1, read as the reverse complement.
CCCTCAGCAGTTATGTAAAGTCGAAACCTATTGCAAAGTTCCCGGGTCACAGTTGCCTTTGGAATATTACTGTCCTGCAGTGCCATCGAGTCCTCATGTAAATTAATCCTTAAATGAGAAGAGAGAGAGTGTAATTACGGCATCTTACTACGGAGGAGAATTAATTAATTTTTTAGTGTGTTAAGAATAATTCCAGAGAAGGGCTCTGAGGAGTCGGGAGTGGTAGACACGAACTCCCAGTGAGTGTGGAGCAGCCTCTGAGTGCACAGAGACAGCAAAGAGCTGGTCAAGGAACCACGAATTCTTTGTGGTTTTTGCCCCAAATGTGGTGTATGCTGGAGCCAGTCCCTGGGGCTGGTCAGGTTGGTGCTAGCAGCCGAAAGGCAGCACACACCTTCTTTTCTTCACAAGCATCTTATGGCGTATTTAGTATTTTACCTGTTGCTTTATTCAGCACCTCTCATTGGCGTTACCTCTGGCACAGGTTCCTCGCTCTGCCGTACTTAAGAATACAGTTGCCAGAGGCAGTTAGTGATTTTGAAGGGTTATAAGATGGAATAAGCTTTCTACAGGGGAAGTTGCCTCCTAATTCAGAGCCATCAATATCTGGCTTATTTAGTGAAACACTTTTTTTTTTTTTCTCTTTTCTTTTTCTTTTTTTTAAAATCTTCCATCTGCATTTTAGCATGTCCTATATTACTTCAAGGCTTATGTTTTTCTAAGAAAATAATGTCTTTTGGGAATCCATTAAAGATATTTAGCCTTTATGATATTTTTTTGACAGCATGTTTGGATTATAATTGTGTGGAAAACCTTCTGCCACCACCCTAAAATACATTGATTTTATTGGTTTGTCTGTACATCTTGTGGCTTATGTTTTCAGAGAGGGTAAAGGGCTAATTCCATGGTGTTCTTTGTCTTTTTACATCTGTTTCGTAGACTCTCATTAAGTTTTCTTTGAGTAATCTTAATCTTTCCAGTGCTTTGTTAAAAGGCTTTCTGTGCTCCTAAGTTTTTTATTTGCCCTTATGGATTGGCTTCTAGTCTGGCTGCATTATTTGTGAGATGGGAGAGCCACAGAGAAGCACTGTTTTCTAAGACAGTGGAGTCTCTAACCTTTCCAGTAATGCTTTATGTGTTATTAATTGCTATATTCTTAATAATTGGCTTGCTTTTTTTCCTTTGTTGCCATTGCCCATTTCTATTATACTTTTGCTAAGCTACCAGCGTGGCCTCCAGGCCATTTCCTTTGGCAAGCGTATTAGCATATTGCATCAGAGCAGGATCCTGGGTAAGGGAGGTCTAGTCACACCGTTGCGACTGAACTGCGCATTTTTGTAAAACAAATATTTAAATATAGTCTGCAACTTCAGAGCTTGGCAGTAATACAGCTAGAATCAGATCCTTATTAAGAAATTGAAAACCCAGTTATTTAACTGCCCTGCGCTGAACTAGAAGAATATTCAGATTCAAACTGGAATAGGACTTCATGAAAGTTGCAGCACAGTGATACTAGCAGGGTTTTTAATTTTTCATTATTTTTTCTTTTGCTGTTTTGTTGTTTGCTGACTCTACTTATCAAAAGCAACTAGTATAGGGAAGAGCGTAAAGGAGATGAATTGTGCTGCTAATTCTGCATGTATTTCTGATTAAATTGCTTTCCTGTACTTTGATTTATGAGGAAGGGGAAGCGTAAATGGGTGACTAAGGGATTCAGATGCACAACACCCCTTAATTTCAGTGGCTGCTATCTGGCTGAACGCTGCAACTGGCTTTGAACATCTCTACTGGTGCCCGCCATGTGCTGACTAAGATAGGAAATATTGTCTACTCTGAAGAGCTTACAGTCTAAGCCAGACAGCAATGCATACTATGAGAATAAATTGTTGTGTAAATCTGTTTTTTTTCCAATTACTAGCATTGCTGTTTAATCCCTCTCTGTGGAACTTGCCAGAGGAAGGAGTTGTTGGGGGGCCGCGATGCTTCGCCCAGGCCGCGCGTATCGGTGCGCGCATTGTGCGTATCAGCGATGCGGTGGAGCGGCAGCAGAAAGGCAGATGGCGCTGATAGCGGCGTGACGGGTGTCCCCGCGGCTTTGCCGCTGCTGGGAAGCGGCAGCCACGGCACGCGTGGTTAGACGGAGGGCTCCCTGGGAGGGCTGGCCCTACCTCTCTGCCTCGCTGAGACAGTCGAGGGTCATTTTGGCTGCAGCCGCGCTGAGCCTGCAGCGCGGCACGCTGCGGGACGCAGGGTGGCAAAGATCTCGGGGGGCTTCAGTCGGGGCCAGGGCTGCTTGCAGCAGCCTGGCACGCACATCTGGAAAATATCTTTCTCCGCCTAGCAGCTGAGGAGTGTGCTTGCTCCCATGGCTCCTGCTGCAGAAACTGCCGCAGGATTAAACCCTGCTGATGGAACAGTTCAGTGTTTCCAGATTAAATTTCGGAAGCTTAATGCTTTGCTCTTGTGTTCAGACAGGGCATGTCTCCTTGCTGGATTCCCTGTAAAGATAACGCTATTTCCCATCTATTTGTTGAAATTATTTTCTCTCTTTCTCTCTTCCCCCCCCTTTTTTCCTTCTTCTCTCTCTCTATCTTTATTTTTCATATTTATTTTAGCAACTAGGTTGTTGCCTGTTTCATTTTTACCTTCCTTTTGCTCTTTTTCGTAGTGATGCTAAGATGAAAGTGTATTTTACATTTAGTTCCTGCTTGTTAATCCCGTTTATTTACTTGCTGGTGTACTAAGCTGGCATTTCCCCCAAGGAAACTTTGCCTGCTCTCCTGCAAGAGAGACTTCACTGCCAAAATTTACCTGGCTTGATTGCATTGATGTAACGTGTCCAAAGGGCCAGTTTTCTATATCTGGAGAAGCCAGAAATGAAATGAAAGTATGAAAGAAAGCAACTAGGAGAAAGCAGGAGAAGCAGATTGGTATTTTTCTAGCACAACTTTTCTGTGTCTGTGTGCACGGCAGAGCCAAAAGAGTAAAGTTATAAGAACGGCTGTTTCCAAGCCCGTATTATAGATGACTTGCCTGGTGCCCGTTGCATCTTTCTCCTTGACATGGCAACCAGAAGGAAGAAATGAGCAAGCCACAGGGTTTAATTTCTCATGTTCCTACCCTTGCCGTGTTTCATGGTTTCAATTAAAAGTGTGATGTAATATCAATGTAGCCTTGCGGGTGAGTTTGCTTTCATCTCTGCTTCATAATTTGACTAAGAAAAAGCCGTGTTTCTATAATTATCAGTTACAGATTATGCCTAAGAAATTATATAGTATCAGAAATCACTAACCAGTATGTAGGAAAGACTGACTGTTGTTGAGACCTGCTTTGTTTATTTTTTTAAAATATTACCAATTGAAATACTGGTGAAAGTACCATTTAACATTTCTTTTATCCTCTTGCTAGGGATAGAAGTTGTTTATAAATTGCCTTTAATCTGTGGTCTTTAATAAAAATATGGCAAGCTAATGAATTGGTTGGTGTTGCGGGCAAAATAACAAAGAGATGAATTGCTTTTCTGTCCTTGACACTGGGCATTTTCTATGCTTGGGTCCCTCTCAGGGGGTGCTATTGGGGTGTCCACGCGCAGGCACGTGTCTCCTGCTGCCGCGGCTGCGCATGGGCCGCGTGTTGCAGCACAGAAGAGGAGCTCCTGGTAGCAACGCATTGACTGCAACAGGTCTAAGTCCCCGAATCACTATAATGCTTAAATCTGTGCTCAGTTTGAAGCACCACTAAAAAGTGCCATTAACTTCAGAAGGTCCATTCTTAAACAACACGCAACTGCCCTTTGCATTGTTTCAGCACTGCCCAGCATTTGGCTAGTAAATCTGCAGCATGTAGCTGTGGGACAGGCCGCGCTGCCAGGGTTCGGGGCAGGAACAAAGCAGCTGCAGAGCTCACCCGGAGCTGGGCAAGAAGCTCAGGGCAGAGCCAAGACTTCCTGACCTGTGCCCTTGGCTTGGTTGGCTTGTGCTCTTGATTGCTGTTGCTTGTACTGTTATTTATTTTATTTTGTTTTGTTTTACTGTCATACGACTAAATTCAGTCATTTGATAACCTTCATTGCAAGCCAAATTATAGCTGTATTTTAGCATTTGGAACTTAGCTGTTCCTGCTACACACTTGATAACTACCTGGAAGACAGAGACTTCTTATATTTTCCTTGTGGGAACAGTTGCTTGGTTTGATGGAGGGAAAATGCATCATGAAATCAGATGTTTCTAATTGCTCCTTGTTTCAGGAGTTTCTATTGTACACTGAAAATCATCCTTAATGCATGAGTAAGCCTGATGAATAGATAGATTTTAAAAACATTGACTCAAAATAAATATCTCTTGGAAGAAGAATAATTGTTAAATAATTCTCGTGGGAGAGAGATGGATTTCTCACAGACTCTTCAAACAATAGGCCTTCAAAGAGAATCAGTGAAAAGCAGGAAAGGTGCCCTTAATCCTCTAATGTAGTACTGTTTATTCTCTTTTGCCATGAGGGCATCTGCTTCATTAGTATTAACAAGATTTCATGCAGTCCTCAGGGAGACCGGGATCTTCCAAGAAATGCCTATAAGGCAAAAATAGTTTCCTAGTGTCGTAGTCTGAAGCATATATAACTCATAAATCCTCTACTGACATAATAGCTCCCAAGGCATTTTCACGGGAAGGAAAAGGAAAATAAGTGTTCTAAGGCAGGGTAATAGGTACCTCAAGGGAAGCTGCTAGCAGAAGTGGGTGGCCGGCTCTTGAGGTGAGCCCGGAGGGACGGAAAATTTGGGCTGCATGTGCCTGGGCCACCTTTGCTGCATGTGGAGTTGCCACCATGGGCTCACGTAGGACAGGGGGTCGAAGCTGGCCCCTGCTTTTGGGGACCGCCAGGTAGGACCTGTAGGAGGCAAGGGATGGCAGTACCTCCACCCACTGCTTGGTGGGTGAACATATCAACCTGTGCTTCCTTCTAAATCAAAATGAAAACCAGCTAATTAAATCCTGCTTCTAATGTTTTCTGGATTATAAAACAAAGATGGCCTATTTTTGGTGCGTATTTTTTATTAATACTATCTTATAAAACATAATTTTTAAAACTTCTATCACCCAACCAATCACTTTTGCTAATTATTATAAAACGAGCATAAACACAATATAAGTACATAAGTAAGTTAAACCTCACCTGAGTTTTTCTGACACTCCTCCAAAGAGACACACCATTGAATCCAGTTAAAAAGTGAAACTAAGCCTGTTGCAACTCTTTATTCTTTGTTCCTGCACCATCTGTGGGTTAGAAAATAATGAACTATATTCCTATCAAGACTATTAAAAACATTTTTCTAATAAGCTGCGGTTAATGTCTATCTTGCGTCTTCATTGCTAACTTCCTTTTACATCGATGTCAGCGTGAAACAAATTGTATGTTGAAAAATGAGTGTCGTCATCCTGTGAGACTTGAAGATATGTGAGCAGTGTGGAAACAACCAAACAAAAAATATGTCCAAACACCTTTCATGTTTAAAGTAGCCTTTAGAGGTAGGAATATTTTATTTTATTCTTATTTTACTTTTTCCTCATACACAGTCAGATTTTTTGGGCTAAAATCAGTTTTTAATTTCTGAAGTGCTGTTTTTTAGTTCTTAAGTCCATATATGGAAAATACGCTTGTCAATAGGACATCTTTAAAAGGAAACATATGACAAATACCCCACTGTGAAGGAAGACAGGCCTGGCCTATATGAAAATTGCAGTTAAACTTCCCCAGTTAAAAAAAAGAGCACATCTTTCTTTTGGGGCCCACTAACAGGACCGTTTGCATGATTCTAGAGCTATGTTATAAAGGAAAAATACCAGAGGGGTGAATAAAATGTGATCATTGACCAGATCACGTTCTTTAAGCATTTGTGATAGGGTATATTTAATGAGTTTTTGCCATCACTGCCCCTGTGTACTCTTCACCCTACTGGATGACACATTTTAAGGAATTAGTTAAATTATCTGAATATATTTCTATCTCCTACAGAGCTTGCCAAATATTCAGTAATGCAGATTTCTGTGAAACCATCGTTACTGAAGATCAAAACAAATCGATGTAATTTAGATGTACCCTCTCCGTGCCATTTGTTCCAAAATGTTTTTCATGTCTTTGTTTTTTTAGCAGAAATATTGGAAGATTTTAGGTTCAAAAAATCCCTGGAGGAATTCTGTGGAAACCCGTGGAGTTGTTCCAAGGATGCATTTGTCCCCATGAATGTTCAGTGATTGTTCGCATTATGATATTCAGTTCTATCAAAATTTTGTTCAGCAGTAAATTAGAATGGATTTAATCTTATGTCATGAGCTATGTCAACTAGAGGCTGAATGCTGTGTTGCTGTTCCTAAAATATCTTGTTCTGGTGTCTTTTATATCTTAAATTTAAGCCAAAGGTTTTGTAATGAGCGGTCTTGCCAAGTTGTGAAGACCTTGGCAGCTAGTCCCAGCAGTTCTTCACTCCAAACCTAGGATGAATAATGATGTTGTATTCAGCACGTGTGCTGGGGCTGAGATTAATGCTTGTGGTAGAGGGGTGATTTTGCTGCCCATGATAGTTTTTTTGATATTAACTCCTGCTTTTGTGCTTGGCTGTGTGACTGGTATAGCCCTGGGTGACTGTAAATTCTGCTAATAAATTGGAGGATGTGCTTGTGACCTGGTGTCAGTATCGAGGCTGTTGCACAATGGCCATTGTAGCAGAATGGTGCTTGTCTCTCCTGGTGTGGGATGGCTGTACATCCATCCTGCAGGGTAAGAGGTAATGTTTTATGATGCACTATTAGGAGTTAATGGAGCTTCCTGCAGCTACTAGCAGCCTCACAGGATAAAGTTGTTCTTCTGACTTTCACCTCTCTTGATGGTTTAGTAGGACATCATCATAATTTTGTGTCCATATGCTGGCCCCTAAATTTCCTCTTCGTTGATCTGTTTCACAGGTCACAGCAATTTACACATGATCTACAGCAGAGAAGATGAGAAAGGGAGACAGAGAGAAAGCCACTTACATAAACCTGGTACTCACAGCAGCCATTTCTGAGGTGGATATATTTTATGGATCTCACATCATAAAAGGTCTTTTCGTCTCTGCCATAGTCACAGCAGAATTGTTTCAAGTGCTGAAAGCCTGGAGTGTCCCACTGTCTCTGCTCACTTACAGAGTGAAGCTTTCTTCATGGTGAAGTAAGTTCATGTTGCTTTGCAGATAAAATTTATTGGACTCTGCTGCCAGTTCCTGAGGAAACAGCCCTATATGTTTACAGGGTTTAATGCTGAAACTACTCTACCCATGCAATGCCCATTTCCCAGTGGGGCTGTGGTTGCGCCGAGAAGGCCATTGCATAATGGTGTGTGATCTGTACCCTCAGACTTTGTTGTTAGTGCATCCGCTATGGTTTGAGATTGTCCGGTTTTCCACATGCGAGGGAAGGGGGCCAGTGCCAATGGTTTCTAATTAGTGTTATGAGATCAGTATTTGGTCCAACAGTGCTTGATGCTGGTGATCTGGCTGCCTATCCATCACTACCTAATGCTGAGGGAGTGAGAACTATGCTGTGCATTTTTTATTTATTTATTTTTTTTGTCTTCAGGTTTCAAAGACCCTGCTCAGCTCATTGGAGTTGGGGTACAGCAAACAAGGAGCCTTGTGGAGCACAGGAGGTGGTGGTTGCTCCTCTTCCTCTGGTGCAAACCTTGGTGACGTGAGCAGTGAACCTCCCTTAAGGGCATTGACAGGTTCCATCTTCTTACTCCTTTATTTGATGGGGTTATGAGAGACCAATGGCGAATTCTGTGAAGTGAGATGAGTTGCTACAAACTGAGAAGAATGGTGGCCCTTCAGCTGTCATGTCCTAAAGGGACTAGGGAGGAACTAGCACCTCGTGGCTTGCGTTGAGCTCATTAGATGCAGTGTAATCTGGACAAGATGACAATAGCTGCTGGTGGGCTGAAGAAAGCTGCCAGAAGAGATAGCAGCTTTTATATGGCCGCTCTACTTTGCGTAAATGTGCAGAACATGTCATGCAAGGTGATAATTGGGTACGGGAAAAGCATTTGGATGTGCCAGTAACAAAGGTGACAGTGCTGTCTGCAGTAGTTGGAGAGAGCCCGGAAATGCTTCTCCTTGGTACAGATATTGTCTCAGCTGGGTCCAGCGCATGATGCGGGCTTGTAAAGCATGCAGCTGTGCGTTGAGACGGTTCAATAGCAGAGCTATTGCAGAGTGCTGCAGCTGACTTAGGAAATAGTCTCGTGCTGTGGTATTCACTGGCTGCAAGAAAATTTCTGGCTACGTTTTAAGATTTTACTGTTAAATTACGTGCCTAAAACCACTAGGAAAGTTCCTGAGAAAACGTGGGCTGGATATGGTTATCTATGAGACAATGTATGCATTGGCATAACTCTACAACTGTGGGTATGGGGGAGATTTAGTGCCCCAAAAAGGGGAGAAGGATAACTACGGCTCTGTTACGGAAATCACATACTTTTGTGTGGGAGCATGCACCAGTTTGGACAGTGCTAATGAGGAGGGTGGACAGCCACTCTGGGCAGGACATGCCTGGATTGGAAGGTTTGGAAGATTTAGGAATAATGAAGATCTGCCCACTTTTATTGACAGTTGAGTAGATTTGAGGGCATTCAGACAAGGGACCTCTCACGATGAAGAGGGGATAGTTGCTATCGTGCTGTTGTCTGTGAAAGGCTCCCAGGAGGCCGTGTGCCTTGGGCAACAGCATTGGCTCTCTCTGAGCTGAGGATGGATGGAGTTGGAGAGCGTGGAGCAATGCGCTGAAGGCCTGGGCCAGCCTTCACCGCTGCCAGCCCCACGTCACAGGCACTGCTGGTCCTCCAGGGCATCTCCAGGGATGCGGTTGTGCCTTGTGGTTTGGGAACTGCTGGTCTAGAATGAGAGGTGAAATGTTCAACTTTGATTATAGACAAAATTTGTATTCAAGTTTCCCGCATCCTGGTTTAGCTTTAACCACTGGCTTGGCAGTCTGTCTCCTATAATATTTCCTCTTGATCTTTTAGAATTGAGCTAAAAAATGTGCTTGTATTGATTAATTACATGTTTTAAAGCTTTCCACTCTACAGCTCAGAGCAAAGAAGGTAATGAAAATTGTGACCTGTTAGAGGATATAGAAGAATTAGAAAACCTTGATTTTTGCATTCTTTTTTGTAACATTTATTCATAATGCTGTACTAGCTGCCTTAAATTTGATGTTAAGTAGCCAAAAGGATATATTTCCATTTCCATTCCTTTGTATCAAGTACTGGGTGGTGCAGAAGATGATTCAAAGAAAGATCTTATTCCTGCATTGCAAAAGTGATGGGGTCACCCTAAAACAACTGGTGTTTATGAGCAGAACATGGTATGGGCATTGGGTTGTGTTTATTCAATTTAAGCATCTAAATCCAATTTCAACATCTGTCGAGTCATGTTTAGCTTTTAAATTAAGCTCTCAGGGAAATTAATGTTATGAGTGCAGTAAGGTGATTATGAAATTACTGTTCCCCAAAACACATGATTTATGAAATTTCTAATGCTGCGTTCTGCAGGTTGTAGCAGGAGAAGCCAGACAGAGAGGAAGAGATGTGCAGAGTGAGGAGCACAATAGGCATGTTAATTAAGAGAGCTTAAAGAGGATGTGGAAGGAAATAATTATTCCCCATATTGGCATTCGATATCTTAATGCCCAGTCACTGTAAACAGGGTCAGGCTTTTCTGAAATGGGAGTGAACAGGAGGTGGGAGAGATCTGTGGAAGAGGTTATTGGCTTCGTGCTTCCCCTCAGAGCCTCAGGGAGGAGGTGGCTGTTTGCATAGCAGGAATAAGAAAAATATTATTGAAAGACCTTTCCGGAGTGTGCCAGTCCTGAGGTACGATATAGGAAGCAGTAGTGGCTCAATCAAGGTAGTTGTACATTTTGACTTTTGTAACTCTCTTTAAGCTTGTAAATGTGTATTGCAATCTATAATTTGGTAAAGTAAAATAAAGGTATTATTTTGTCCTAAAGTCTTAGTCTAGTAATCACAGTGACTCTGAATGATGTGGTAAACTCTGTGTGCTCCGTTCCTCAAGGACTAGCAGACACCTTCGGTGTTTTTTCTTGTACTCGCGCATATGCCACGCAGGGACATCGCTTTGCAAAGCTGCGCAGCCTGACGGCCACGTGGGGATACGGGGTCTGAAGCACCCGGGGAGATGTCTCCCGCAGCCAAGTGCTAGTGGGACCCTGGCAGCCAGTTGCAAGAACAGGAGAGAAAGCCTGAGATATGAGGATTGTCTTAAACCTACCACAATAAGCAAAATACCTGCATTTCTAAGGGAATGGCTAGGCTATATGTAATAGGGCATAACAAGAACAATTAGAGATGAGCAGTAAGATGTTTGCCATTTGCCTGCTTAGCCTTTGCTGTTTATGCTGACATGCTTCTAATCTTTGGAAGTCCAGACTACAGAAAATTTTTCTTTATGAATATTTCTCTGCTCCATATTATAGAGCTGAAATTGCAGTTATGTACAGCCTATTGGAACTTAACTGTATGCAATATTATTAAGGTATCTGGACAATAATAAAATGTTCTTGTGATGAGGCCATTTTTCAGAGTGTTGGCAATATACTTCAAGAGCAAATATTCTTTTCCAGCCAAACCAATGACACACACATTAATAATGTCAAATACTTTAATGTTTTTTCATCATTATATGTTTAATGTTTATCCCTTCTCCTCTTCAGAAATTCTGTCACATGCAATAACACACCTCAAGACATGGAAGGGGAAAATTTGGCAACAGCAGCACTGAAAAAGAAAGCAATTATTTGTATTTAATTTGCTCCAGGGATTGATGAACTCATATCTCTGTGCTACATAATGTAATTGAATATTCACTTCAGTTTATAGGATGTTTCCAACTGGTACTCTGGGCAACTGAACAAACCTTATAAAAAATAACAAATAGGACTTAAACCAAACCCAGAGACTGGGATTCAGAATAGTTATATAAAAAAAGAACAACCCTAAACCTTAGGAGGACAGCTAAGTATTACAGTGCAATCTGGCCCTGGTATAAGGACAGGAGTTTGGATTCTACTGATTTATAGTAAAGCAAAATGAATCCCTAAATGATGTAAGGTTGAGTCTTGAAAAACTCCGGAGATTAACTTAATGACATGGAAAGCTATTTAGGAAGGAGAAATAAGCTACTTTTGTATAATAATTACTTAGTGGAGTAATTATGCATTGTACTGAGCAATGGGCTTCAAAGCAGGTGACAGCACTACTTAAAGCTGCCCTGTTCCCTGTGAGGCAAGTAGTAGTGGTCAAATGTTGACTGTGCCAGAAAGGAGCCTGTAGGTATCAGTGGGTGAAACTGTTTGTGTGGCTGAAGGGATGTGGCGGTGCCAGTCCTTGCTCAGACTCAACCCTCAAACCCGTGCCGGTTCCCCGGGGGAATCACCTGGAAATCTTAGCCAGTTTGCAGCAGCATTGCAAGACTTCTGTTACACTTGTAGGAATTTCCAGTCTCCAGATGCTGCAGTATGTGTGTGGGGGCTGACTGTAAACCTTCAGTAGCCTCAGAGAGCTTTTCAGTGAGTAATCCCACTGTAGGACCAGCTAATAGTACTACAAAAGGATTGGTCCGACCATCCAGATCACCGTCAGCCCTCTCTCTGCCTTGTGTTGGACCTTGCAATCAGTCGATTTCGCACGGGAAGTGTGGCAGAAGCATGTGGCCAAGCGTAAGAGGTTGAAGAGAGGGGCTCTTCCAGTGGTGGCAAGCCAGTTGCTTCGAACTGGTGTAACATGCAATGGGCAACTGATCTTCAGTGTGCATGAAAGGAGGTACAATCTAATCTTTAGAAAATATTGAAAATATGCCTTAAATATTATCTTCATCTTCCAAAGGATTCATAGGGTTGATGTTGGGCCTGAGCACTTGTCCATTTTTCCATCTTGACTTTTAACAAAGATGTTGAACAAAACCAAAAATCCAAGTAAAACTTCAGTTAGGTATTTTCACAGAGATGTTTGAATGAAATGAGACAAACTCAGTAATGATTTCCTCTTCCTCTTGTCTAATGCAACCTAAGAAAATAGAGCTAGGAAGGCTGTAAGAAGACATTCAGACATCCTTCTGCTCCATGGCATTCCTCTGTGGCATAGCAGGACCTCCTCTTGGTAACTATTTCCTGGCAATTATGAGCTACCGTGGGATCACATTGGTAGAAAATTTGCGTTCTCCGTAGACAATCCATTCTTTTACTTATTTATTCTTCCTGTTAAAAGGTTTTTCCTGATCTCCTGTTCTCTAATTTCCTGTTCTCTCTGCTTGCATTTCAAGCTCATTGCTCTTTGCCTTGTCTCCAGGGTAGTTTGTTTTATTCCTCTTTTACTGCATCCTTTCATATATTTGAAAGCTTTTTGTCATGTCTCCCTTGAGTCTTCTCTAAACTGAAAAACTCAGATTGTATTAATCTTTCCTCGAGGGCTTTCTAGTCCCAGTCTCAAGCCAGTCCATGTATTTTCATGGACCTTGCTCTGAGTGTCTTGCTCTGTCTTCTTATTGTACCAATGACGAAGACACGTGCTTGCAGAGTTTGCTGACAATCTCCATAATGTCCGTATGTGACTTGACTGAGACATATACAAGCTGCCTCCCTCAAAGCTATTTGCTTGAACTCTAGTGTTTTTTTCCTACTTTCAGTATGTGCTACGTACAGAGCAGTTTCCTTCAAAGGTTACATTAGCATTATCAGCAGAGAATATGGAAAACTGCACAATTTTGGTTGATTACAAACTACAGATTCTCTAACCGGCACTGTAATTCTAATTGCTTCTTTCTGGGTTTTTCCATAAAGTTTATCAGCTAATTTGCACAACCATGTTCAGCTGTGAAAAGCTACGGCTCAGCCAGAGGCTGCAACAACTTCCTCTTTTCTTTGTCTGGAGCATCTGTTATGATAGAATAGTAAACAATTTCTTTTTCTGAATAATTCCAAATAATTTATCCAGTGTAATTCAGTCCAAGGAAATCTTAGATAGCACACACATGCCTTTTGTTCTTCTGCAACTTCCTACCATTAAGAATATGTCTGATTATTGTGTATGATGCTAAGTGGAATGCGTTCGTCAAATGGAACAGGAGCCTGTCCATGACAGCACGGGGTGGCTGACCCTTATGGGTGGTAAAAACAAAGGAACCTCCAATATTCAAAACCAAGTGTTTTCAGAAACATACAGTAAATTTTCACTGAACAGAGTGGAGGAAAAGAAAGAAGGAACTTTTTCCTTAATTATGAGAAAAATTAAGCCTTAGCTGAATGAAAATGCTTTTGCAGGACTGTGAGTGCCAGCAGCTTCCATGCTGCTAGCTAAGGCAGGAATGCCTTATTCACTGGACTCACTCCTTGACAGGATGTTTGAATGTATTTAACTTGTCTTAAATTATTTTAAATGAACATTAAAACTATTCTATCAAGAGCTATCAGGAGACCACGGTACCTTTTTGGCTTTAGCTCTTTAGCAGCGTCCATTTCTCCTCTGCTCCTATAGGAAACAGCACTGTTTAAAATGGAGAAGGGAGAGATTGCTTGAAGAGCTGGGCAGTGCAAGGGATTCACAGAGGGGCTTTTTGGGCTACAGGTTGGTAGTTTGTAACTCACATTCAGTGGTAGAGTGCTCTCTTGAAATGAGAGGAACGGCACAATAAAGTGAAGAAGTGTTTGGACTGTCCTGTAGTCCAGGACTGAGAGGAATCAGCTGGTTACGTAAGTGCTGATGGATGTAGAATCAGAAAAGAAAAACGGATGCTTTTGTTTCTAGAGCTGAGCTAAGTCCCAGCCCTTCCTGGGAAGGCTGTCAAAGATTTGCAAAACTTAAGAGGGAGAAGACAAGTCAGAACTGACTTCCAAACAGAGCGTGAAAGGCAAGGATGGCAACCTTAAAACCAGCTAGCACATCTGGGTACATGGTGCAGTTAAGTGCTGTTCCTCACAGCCCAGCAACCAATGTCTTGAGTTCCTCTGCTGGCTTGACAGTTATCCTAAATTTACATTGCATTTACAGCCCAGAGAAATGTGGTTATCCAGCTGCACCACAGTGCTGGCAGTCCTCCCCGCCCCAGAGCCTCGTGTCGCCACGAGAGGGCCAAGCTGGGCAGGCAGCAAATCTCTGTCGACTGGTGACCGCCTTTCCGGCAAAGGCTGATTATTCCTCTGTATGTGGGATGTCTCTGCAGAAGACGATGGAGAATGGTGGTTTGGCAGAAAACCCTGAGTAACAGGGTCCTGGGTTATCAGGAAGGTAAGTCCAGCACAAGTTGTGTATTTATTGACTGCTGACTTGAGGACTACAAAAGTCATCCTAAGAAAGTTATAGTGAAGTGCAGGAGTCTCTGGCTGTAAGGACAGATTTAGATCGTAGTGACGAGGGAATAATGCTGTGCTAGAATGATCTATGAACCCTAATTAAATAATAGTCCTGAAAGTAGAGAGCCATATGTCAGAATTCAGATTCCTGGAGCCTGTTGTAGGATTAAGGCCTAAAAAGTCACAAGATGTGAAGTAATGTATTTCAATGAATTCAGTGCATGTTAGGCAATAGCAAAAGAGCAGGATTAAATGCAAAAAATGTTTGGCTTTCCTACAGGTGAGCCAGGGCAGAGCTGCAATATTCTGCATTGAAGCTGATGTCTCATAATCTTATGGTCTTGGAGAGTATAAATGATGATGTACCATAGTTGATAGAGAAGATAGTACTTAGGTAGAAATTAAAAAAGAATATGAGGAGTTCTAGAGACCTAACAGAGTTGGGTGACTAGTCATCACAGTGACAGTTGGAGTTTAAGGTAGATGAAATTTTATGTTGAATAAAGATGAGCAAAGCTATGATCTGAATTACTTAAATGAATGGCTGGGATCTAAATTAATGGTGACCACTCAAGACAAAAAAACCCCCCATCAAGTTGTGGACAGCAATTCCATAGAAAGAAGCAGTCATGAAACAGCTGATCTTAAAGTTGAATAAGGAATTAACTGGGAAAATCGGCTACTGAATTCCCTAGGAACTAAAGTGGTACATCTAAACAACTGGAATTCGCCCTGTAAAAACAAACGTAACTGGCAGCCGTGTTTAACACCCTGTGTCTCATCTGGGTGCAGGACTGCAGGCTGCACTCAATTCCTGTCTGCGTCACAGGCCTCCTTCGACTTTTCCGAAGTCACCTGGGGGCACTGTCCGAGCATCCCCTGCGGAGCGTGTGCAAGCGCGCTTTGTGACTGCGGCGGCATCTGTGCCAGCCTCGAGAGAGGACGGAGCAATTCAGCAGGCCTGCAAAAAGGAGCAACGCTGCTTTCACCTGCCCTTTTGGCTTTGCTCTGCAGAAGGGTGGCTTGCAAAAACATAGAGTTTAGAAGCACCTGTGCTAGGTGCGTTCCCAAATCCCTCTGGCACTGCTGGCAGCTTCCTGCAGAAAATATCTTTTAGTGTGTGGCTCAGACTGTACGTGCAAAGATGGTATGTACCTGGACTCTGACTGGGGCCTCTACGTGCTGGAGTAATGCAAGTAATAATATTTTGCTTTTGCTCAACTCCCACAGCAATGGCAGCAAAAATAATCCAGATATTTTAATGAGACCTCCTCAGAATCTGTTAAATTAAACCTTAACACTTCAATTAAGGAGCACCACGGGATCTCTGCTTTTGAAGCCTCCAGACAGATAAACGATGGACATGATGCTAAAGATCTCAAGACGGGGAGTGTCACCAGTTGTCTATATTCAGTTTACTCTGTTAAAAGATTAAATCAAATACTGCTATTGCATTGATTATGGAGGTTTGGAAAGAATTTCTTTCTTGCTTCATTTCAACAGATACTTGCTTTGAATGACCCTTCATTAACAGTTCACGTAGAAGTGAATGATCTTATCCTGGGAAATTGCATCTCTCCTGCCATCTCATTGTTGCTTCATAAACCTTAAGTGAGTTCTTTGTGTGTGGTGTGACTCGGCAATAGCACCCTATCAAAAAGGAAATGCTCCCCCTTGTTCTGCTCCAGAGAAAACTTGTAGGTAACTTGTCTGCACCCTCAGATATGATTACTCATTGCGTAGCAGCATTGAGGGATTTCTGGGAGAAGTCAGGTGTTACCTCTGCAGTAGCTGAAACTGCTCATGTGAACCAATGTCACCACCTCAGTGCAGAGAGAGTGGGATATTTCCTCTGTGTAATACAGGAGGGAATTTATATGGATAATTATAAATATTGCTAAAAACAGAAACTACCATAAACTTCATCCTTATGAGATGACATCTGTATCCCTTGCAATATGGGAAAGATATTTCAAAAGACATGTTCAGAGACTATCTTTATTACTCATTAAGTGAAGTGCTTTTAAAAAAATGCCATTTTCCTTCAAAGGCATGTATCATTCCTTGTACAAAATGACGTTATGTTAAATCCTTCTGGGCTGGTAAATTTTGAAAATTCATTTAAACTTTCTTGAAGGACCATAGTCATCTCTCCTCTTGCATATGGAAATGCAGCCAGGCTTTACAACATGAATATACAGTGAGAACAGCTGCTCTTTTTCTTGAATGGTTGCAGTTACATCAGAACTCGGCACTCACATATATGCCAAAACCAAACACTAGCACAGTTTTCAGATTTTTTTTTTTTTTTTTTTTTTTTGCGTGTCTCATGATCAAATTTTACACTCAAAAGGAAAGGTCAAAGAATGCAGGTTATTTCATTGGCATAAAAAGCAAACATGGGGCCATTTAAACAGGACATATTTAACTGGAATTAGGAAACCCTAAATCTAGTTTATAGTTTTAATGTTTATAGACTTTGGAACTGGACTCTGGACTTTCCAATTTTTACTGGCACAGACATTAAAAAAAGGAAGCTTCTTATTGTTTGATGGATAGATTTAGTGGCAGTATATATATTTACTAATAATTGCATGGCAACCGGTTTTGCCTCAGATTTAGGAGCATTCATTTTTGCAACCCTCTGTTCAAGCCAGTATTGATTTAAAATTAACTGTTACTTGCCCATACAGTGTTTGGCACATGGGGCAAGGTGAGCTCTGTTAGCAGCCTGCTCTTTTTTGTGTTATGATCATAGTGCGGTTGTCTGCCAGGGTGATGTGAAAAGCTTTTTCTGATTTTTTTTTTTTTTTTTTTTTTTTTTTTGTGGGCCACTGGAGCAAACCACATACTTGATAAGCCTTGCCATGACTGGGATCTGTAAGGGAAATAGCATTGCTACATCTGAGGTTAGTTCTCCAGCAATAAGTCTTCTTGGAGTATAATAATGTGGAGAAAGTGAAGTTTCTTTTTGTCAAGATTAATTACTGTTTGTGAAGAAATTTGAAGATGAGAAGTGTGGGGTTTATAGAATTTTTATTTTTAGTGCTGCTATTAGTAACCTCAGTTGTGCAATCTGGAAGTAAAATGATGACTTCTCAGGGAATTTGTCATGAGCGAAGAACGTGTAACCACCTGCAACGTGGCTTGTGAGAAGGAAAATATGTAAAGCGTTTCCTACTCGTCAGCTGCATGGTTCTGTCTGAGCAATATGGGCTCTGCAAAATTAATCAAGCTGTTGCTCCAGTCTTGTCATATTCGGCTCCAGAGGTACTTTACTGAGTTCATAGTGGACAGGAAATGTCACATGTGCCAAGCTTAAGTGCCAGACAAAATAAAAAAATACTAAATCGGAATCCTTTGGCTCTTTCCTTGTTGAGAGTGTAGCTCCATTCTCACATATGGCTTTGTAATTAAAGACAGAAGCTAGGATATCAATCTTTGAATGTTATTGCATAAATAATTATTCCCAAAATATTTCATTTTTTCCCAGTATTATGGTATTTTTAACCAAAACAATGAACTAAAAGTAATATAAAGTTGTGAAATATTTTGGCCTTTGTTATTCAGCCAGAACAGTTCATGCAATGCATTAGTGTCATCAGTTCTTTATTCTGATAATTCTGATTTTTCTTTAAAATGCACGGTTCAGATTGTTGCTCAGTTTTGATTAAGCCAAGCCCTGATTCTTTTTTGGTTCTCCTGTAACGCACTTACAACAAGCTCCCTGACAAAACCTTCATCTGGATGCAACCTACCATGGCTCAGGATTTTTGCTGCCCTCCCCGTGCTTATGCTATGTGTTCCCTCACAAGCTCATGAAGGTAGCCATTTGCAAGCTTGCCTGTTGTATAATTATATATTAGATGCGTAAAAATGATTAGATGTATATAAGTAGATGCATAAAATGGTGTTTAATGACCCGATTTTTAAAAATCCTACTGTATTCTAGAGAAGTTCAAGGTGCACTTAAAGATGCTCAGGGTACTTATTGGTCAGGAAACATGGATTTAGCAGCATGACTGAGTAGTCAAATTTGAGTGTTTCAGCCCTTAACTGTGAGGGACTTTCACAGGGTGAGCTGGGCTGGAGACACCCGATGTAGTTTGTTTGCCTTGGAGCTACAGCCACAGGTTAGAAGATGGTTTTCTTGGGGCATTACAGAATTTTTCCTTGAAACACACTAATTTTTTCATGGAAAGTTTCATCCGTTAGCTCAGCTGGTAAGTTGTTAAGCCCTGCAGCTTGTTAATCTTTTTCCTTCTTTAGCTTTTTGTTTCTTCAAAGCAGCAGTTGCAGCCTGGAACCTGCAAAGTGCTGAGCGCGGCGTTCCTCACTGAGCAAACCTCCTCCTGGTAATCATACCCCCAAATGCTGCCGAATTAGAGCTAAATCTCTGCCCACCCCATGTATTTCTCCAGCTGGGTGCCCTTTCCATTCCTGTGAAAGGATGGATGTGCAGTTAAAACACTGAGCCTGGACTGGAGCAATTTGGTTCTGGCTGCTACAGCCTCATTTAACCATGTCTTGGTCTACAAAATGGAGATGATAAATATTGTGTCATTTTGATTCTAAGCGCTCAGATGGCCTTTGTTTCTTTTCCATATAAGAACATCAAGACTTTATTTTCATATCTTATAGAGTACTGCAAATAACTGCTATCACTTATGGGGGAGACATTTAACCCCGGGCTGACTCTTTAGTTAGGATCCCTGTTATCCAGCTTCGGAGCAGGAGCACCGCGGGAGTGCTTCTTTTCCCGCCTCTGCGCGCCAGTGTGCAATTGCGTAGCAAATGGTATCGATGCTTCAGGTAAGATTTTATTCAAAACCTTGTGCTTCCAGATACATAAAAGAAGGGTGAATTTCCAATTGTCTTTACGTGCCTTCATTTTCAGAAAGCCAATGTTTTAGACCTTTTAAAAGATGAATTCAAATAACGAGTGTTTATTATGTCTACATTCTAAAGTGCCAGTTTCCAGCATCTGCATGCATGAAAATATATCTCACTTTTTCTCTCTACCTTTGTTGGTAATTGTTATAATTGTAGGGTACCATCTAATTTTTTGCAATTTTGTGTATTACCTCTGTACCATTTTCCCCAGTTGAGCTCTATATTGCCTCTTTCTTGTTCGTTTCATTAAACATTAAATCAATGAACTTTAAGCATGCCAAGGTTAGTAATGTGACAAAATAGTGATCCATTAAACATCCAGACAGTAAATCTACTACCTCTCTCTTTTAAAGAGGTTACAATATGCCATACAATTAATTATCTGGAACTTGAATACACTTAATTTCTGTGAACTACAAGGTGGACCTATTAGCTGAAAACATTACATCTCTATTACGAGACGAAAAGCAATAGCTTTTTAAGGCTTTAAAAACCTTTCAGCAGTCTCTGATGCCCCTTCTCTGCACACACCCTATATGAAACATTTGTGCTTGTGAAGACAAGCTCACGTCAATCGTCCTGATAACAACGATTTACACTGATTGCGTTATCTCCCTGGCTATCAGTGTAGCTGCCCATGAGTTAGTCTGATGTTCTCAAGGCACTTCACAAACACTACTTCCTTTTTCAGGCCAAGAGGCAAAAAACTGATAAGTATCAAATGAAGCAACACTGCTAAACTGATGATGGATGGATGAAGGCTGCAAGGGAGAATTGAATTACCTCTCTGTTGGCTGCCGTTTCTGGAGGCGCTTCTTTGGCACCAGCAGAAGTCAATGGTAAGAGCCCCAAGACCTTCCTGTGCTCTGCTCATATGCCCGAGAGCAGGTATATTAGTGCAAAAAAAGGAGGGGGGATAAAACTGTGCTAATTTTAAGAGACCGCTTTAAACTTACATTGAAGAGACTGTGGAACATTTTGAAGCTGCGTATGGTACTGCAGGCAGTGCTGAAGCTGTTGTCCCCTTTGTGTTGTGTGCGTTTGTGCTCGTATGACTCCACTGTTACCAGTGGAGTAACGCTGAACACACATGGGGAAAAAGAGCCCAGAGGTATGGGCACACCTTAAACCAACTCACAAAGCTACTACGCTGTGGTGTCCGTAGGAGGGAAGACAGTGACGCTTTGAGTGGGTAAAATACGAACATCTAGTGCTAAATACCCAACTAGTGGAAGAACTAGGACAAAGATTGCAGGCCATATTGTTGTTTTAAGGCAACCCCTCATGGTTCTGCTTGGCTGCTTGCCGAGCAAGTTGTTAATTCATTTACAGAATTCTGGAGATGTATAATATAGACATATATAGGCACCAAAGTATAAGAGGCAAGGTTTTTATAATTATAAAATAAATTACATTAAAATATATAAGTGAACATTGTTGCAGATAGGAAGTGAAAGGACTCTTCATTCTTGTTAGATTTTTCGGTCATGTATTTCAGTCTCCATAAACATCCTAAAGAAGAAAATACCTCCTTTTATTTTGATGGTGCCAATATGGCCTTTTTGAGAGAGTTTTACAAAAACAAGCAGATCATTTCAATTTATTGTTAGTTGATTTCTATTTCAGAGTGTATATCCCACATTTGCTCTTATTTTAAGTTTCCAGTAAAAAGCTTCTGATTTGTTTTTCAAAGGAAGTGCCCAAAAATCATTTGAAAACAACATAATCAAGGGCAGTGTTGCCTGTGACATCTCGCACATGAACACCCAGCAGTTCTGTTGTCTTTGCTTGTTATTGTCCGCCGCCAGATGAAAACAGAATAATTCTGGACATACTGATTGTTTAATTAATTGGAGTCCTCTTTTATTTTTCTAAGGTCCTGGTTTGTGGTGGCTATTGCAATAAGCACTAACATAATGCATGGGTTATGATCTTAATGATGTGGGCTTTTCTTTGCCACACAATTAAAATTCATGAGATAGTGGGTCAGGAGATATTAGAGGAAGGTCCCTGTGCAGCTATGTTATATACTACAATTTAATTAAATAGAACAGCAGGTCTTTAAAGTTAACCATTGTATTTTATTTGTCCATTTAATGGTAACTTTCAAACAGAAGTGCAGAGAGCTGGGAGCGGCCTGATTTTTTTAAAAAAGCATCCCTTTTAAAACAGATCATAAATAGTTATAGTTATGGATAAGAGGAATTAATTTTGTCTTTAATAAACCATTGTAAGTCTATGAAAGTCTTTTATTTAATCTGCTGTGGTAATGTTTTTTAAAGATGTATTGTCTACTGTGTGAACTGCTCTGATTTTCCCAAACCTGAAAATAATTGTTTTCCCCAAACGATGAATATTTCAATAAAATGAAACACAGTGAATACTGCTAAAGTTTATTAAAGTGGGGTTAAATATCATTAGTGCTCTTTGGTTCTGATATAATTAGCATTGTGGCAGCTGATGTGGTTAAACACGATGAACCAGTTAGAAATTAGTCATCAGCAAAGTGCAACATCACAGCCTTTCTCCTCGCTGCAGATGTGGGGTAAGAACTGGTGCATTAACCTTCTGAGTGGTCATCTGCTTGATGTGACCAGTTCCTAGGTTTCACGTATTTCCAGGCTAGACAAGCCTCAATAGTCTGATTTCTATTTCTAGCACAGAGACTGCAGGATGTGCTCTGAAGCTCCGAGTATTTGCTGGGTGTCCTAAGACCAAGAGAGAACCAGCCACCACAGGCTCTTGTATCTTGTGTGTATTTCCCAATCCACACCACCACCCCTGCATCCTGGTGTCCATGCCCATCACTCCAGGCACCTACATGGGGAATTTTCTGGGCCGGGGGATCTCTGTGCTGCTGGTTTAACCTAGCTGGTAGCTGCGTAACAGAACAGAAAAGACCACCAGTAGAAATATTTCTGTGCCACAGCTGCATTATGATCAAAGCACTGAGAATCATGCATCTTTGAAAATAACAGGAGATGGGAGACCAAGCTCTCCGGTGGTCTCTTTCACTTCCCGAGTGTCGGGGCAGCGTCTCACCTCTGCATCCCTTCGATACGAGGCTGTGGGGAGCCCTTCTAGCACCTCTTACATGCGAGCAGGTCCCTGGGTTGGGTGCTCCTCTGGAAAGCTCCAGCCACTTCCTGCACCTTTTTTGTGGGGATGGAAAAGTTATTCCTGAGGAATGAGAATAACTGAAAGTGAATCAAAGCTGATGGATCTCGGCTGCTGTCAAACACAGTTCTCCTGCGTGCAGTAGCTTCCCTGAGCTCGGCAGTCATCTCGAGGGCAGTTCAGTAAGCTGCTTTCAGGCAAACGCAGATGGAGTTTGGCGTGTCATACAGACATGTTTTAATTTCTACTATTTTAAGTTCTTACTTTATGTATTCTAAAGGCCTAGGGTAAATAGAAATAGTCTTATTCTGGCATACATATTTTAGCTGATCGAAACTTAAAACTGTCAAATGTTAAATAGCCCCAGTTCTGTATGTGTGTGACAGGCTTATAGTAGCAGAGGGAATAAAGCTAAGCACCTTGGTAGATTATTTTGAAATGCTGCTAGGACAGCTGACTGCCTCGTCCAGCTTGTCACAGCCCGGAGCAGAGCCCGGCTGGCGGCTGCCCTTCGGAGCTGTGACTGTGGGAGGGTGAGAGAGGGGAGGCTGCTGCCGCAGGCAACCTGTCCCACCAGCAGATTTTGCCTGCTCTTCCTAATTTCTATCCTGACTGGTGCAGCAAGAGCCTGGCTCAGCCTCCTGTGCACCCTTTCCAAGAGCAGTGAGCCTCCCGGGAGGTCTCCCACTGTCCCTTCCTTTTCCCCTTCTTTCCCTGCAGCTGCTGTGTTGAGGTTTAACTGGTCCTTCAAGGGTGTTTGGGAGCAAAATTTGAAGCATCCCGCACAGTTCAGGAAATACATGTATGTTAGTCAAAGGAAGGGTGCAATTCAAGTGCACACTTCCAGCCTGTGTTAGCAGATCCCTGAATTTTACAGTAAAAGTAAATTCATGAGCAGTTCACGGTGCACAGTTCACAGTCTGGTGTCTTCATCGGCAACTCACATGTGGTTCTTGGACACTCACTAGTGTTAGAACAACACTAAGACTGACGTTAGGTCAGTGTCCTTGTTGTTCTTAACTCTAGTGAATTTTCCCCTATTTTTTATTCCTTTAACTTTCTTTTTCAGTGTACTTGATTGAAATGTTCGCTTACAGCTTAAAATTAGGTCCTTGAAAGTAGTTGCCAGTGTCAAAAACCCATCGGATATGACGCATGATGCTAATGAACACATTTTGCTGAAACAGAGTAGCATAGTTAAAAGAACATAAAGTTTTAAAAGAAATTTTAGTGAATCTTCCTGCAGGGGGGAAACAAAAAGCAAAAATAAAACGTACAGGCACACGACAATAGATTCGATTTATGCCTGGAAATAACTTTTATCTTCCCACTGAGATCTCTCACAATTCTTTCTGAAGAGTAATAGATTTAAATTGATCCAGGAGAACTTTACTAATGATATAATCAAACTTGCATCTGTATTCTCTGTTTCTGGATTGAACTAATTTGAATGCAAACTAGGAATCAAAGAAGTGACCATTATGCATAAGAAAGGACTAATAGTTTTTAAATCTTATTTGCATCATTTTTGAGCTATTGATTTAAGCAGTCCACAATCTGTATTTGGTTTGGAGCAAAATGACATATTTTATGACACATGTCACAAGTTAGATTCTTCTGCTGTGATTTCTAACCTTAATTTTAAATACCGTCAGCATCATCTAGAATTAAAAAAAAAAAAGAGCAGCAACTCATCTCCATGCCAATTGAACAAAAAATGCAGTATGATTTAAATACCTACAGCTTCATCATTTACCCAGTTCTATGCTTTCATTTTGCTAAGCATGAGGTTGGTGATTAAACTGAATGCATAATTATTAGCAACAGTGAGACTGTTGTCACATTGCACAGTTTTCTGACCAGGTGCAGGCTTCTCGGATTCAGTCTGAGCCTGTCTGTCAGTTTTATGAACAATCCAGCAAAATAAGTGACTGATTTCCTGTTATCATCCCAGAGGCAGTTTTCAGCAGATTGTCACAGTAAACCTCCGTTTCTGAATAGTGTAATGAACATTCTGATGTTTGCAAAAGCAATTTTTTATATATATAGACATGTGTATAAAGTATGAGTGTAAAAGGATTGACAATCTGATCCCAGTATCTGTCTCTCTAGCTCCGTATCTATATCCTTTTATTAATATCCATCTATCTCGCTCTCTTGTCAAAGTTAATCAGATACTTTCTGGCAGTGCATACACACCAGAAGGACGACCTATTAGATTAATCCAATGTGATAAGGACTTCAAAAAATTAATTTTCTTTGCTCTTGCTCTCCAGCACACTTTCAGGTTTAAAATCTAGAGGGCCACTTTACCGAGTGTTTGTCTAACTCTTGAGTTCATGCAGGACAATGTAGGCTGTGCATTGAAAGTGCAGTAACTTTTTGCATCACCTCCCCACATGGACAGACCCACTCTGGATTCTGGTCGTCTTTGTGCCATTTGGATTTCGTATGGTTGGCCGGGATGAGCAGGCACTGGTGGCAGGGGTCAGTACAGACGCTCACCCCGCGGAGCAGGCAGCCAGCTGTGGGGTGCTTGCTTTTATTCCTGGCAATGGCCTTACTTACGCTCAAGTTCCTTCTGAATACAGCCATCCGCTGTTTTTTGTACTTGCTGGTAATTTATATTACCGTTGGTCTAGGAATATGGCTCAAGGTTTTACAGCTGAATGACGGCCAGGGGCCAGGGGCCAGCCTACCGCGCCGGCACTGCTCTTGGCAGGCAACCTTGCTTTGAACATTGTGCACAGGCTGGATTTAGAGGATGAGACTCTGTTTTGCCTTCTTCAGTGTGCCCTCACTTTTGCACTTGCTCAGTACAATTTCCTCCCTAGTTTTGCCAGGTCAATCTAAATATACCTATAAACATCCAGTCTAAAAATCAAGACTGTTCAGTGGGAAGAGAAACATTTTGTCAATGCGCCATTAAAGTGTTATTCTTGAGGATAAAAAGTACCATGCTGCATAAAGCAATCCATAAACCATGTTTTCCTCTTTCACTATATTGTACTGTAAATTTGTTAGTGGACTTGACATTTCTACCTCTCCTTGAAAATATTCATCTGCTGTACCAGCATTGGAGCTGAATTAATGCTGAAGCTTTCAAGTGCATCCTATCTGCCTGTGAAATAAAAACAACTAACCAGAAACTCATATACAATAATTATATACTAATAAGCCTGTTTGTTCTTCATTTTCTTTCAAAATATGTGCCCTGTTATTCACAATTTTATAAACACAACTGTATGTTTTAGAAATAGGTCATAACAGCAGTCTGATTTTACTTAATGCATATATAGAACAGTATGACAGCCTGGGCCGCCTTCTCCATCGCTGAAGGAACACAGCCCTGGCAAAAATTGGTGAGACACTATTCAAGGCCCAAGTCCTACAAGAGTTGTGGGAGAACATGTTGTTTAGACCAAATAAACTAGACTGAGATATAAAGACAACTTTAAATATTGATATATTTATCAATGGTATATGATATATCAGGGGAGGAAAAGTTAAAAATTATATCTTAGTGAAATGGATTAATCTCATTAACAGTGACTTAGACTCTAAGCAAGAAAATTTAAAAACTCAAATTTATTGTTGGTCTTCTGCTTACTTTTTTTGCTTGAAAAATACAATCACGTTGTTAGTTTTGTGGTATTGTGTTAACACCACATTGTTTCAACTACTAGTACTACTGGGAGTGAATATTTGCATTTAAACAAGGCTTCCTTCTCTTGTGAAAACAAGAAACCTTTCCCGTAAGAGTGGTTTGGCAAAGCTATAGCCATTTGTGAGTCCCAAGTGGCTTTGCAAGCTGAAAAGAAATTCAGTCACAAAATAGACCTTGCAACTGGAGGTAGAGATGGGAGCTTGGAAATGGGTAATGTGTAGACATCACCATGTTAGAAGAAATGGCTTTAGCACCATGTTAAGGAAAATATGTATCAGATACATTTCTACTTCAACTCATCAGCAACAAAAGGTTGAAAAAGGAGGTTAACCTGGGAACAGGGAGAGCTTTATACCTTCTGATGTTCTCCCCAAATACTCATATTCATCATGCTTCACAATTCTTCATATCCTTGCAACAGCCCTCGGAGGCAGAGAAGAGCCATGACGCTTATTTTGCCAATGGGAATCTGAACATGGGGAAGGTAAAATCCCTATCCAAAAAGTGTGTAAATGCCTAATTTGTGTCTTGCTTAAGGGCACAGAGAAAGTCGGTGATGAAACAGGGAAGTAAGACCAGATATTCTAAATCCCAGGCTAATGCCCAGATAGGTGGGCCATGCTATCTGTCTGGGAAACGGTTCTGGTCTTTGGCTCTGAATCATTGGTATTACAGCCAATAATACCCATCCCTAACACAGCAGCTTCTCCTGGCCTACACAGAGAAGACTGGCTCTGAAACAGCTTAAACATTTAAGGCCTGGAAGAGCTTGCCCTGGCATAAGAAGCCCTGTGCCCTGCTCATAGATGACTAATCCTCAACATCTGAATGTGCTGTTAGAAGGAGAATGAAGGAGAGGGAAGTGATTGCTTTATTAGAACAATACATCAGGTAGTCTGGTTTTCTTAAATTCTGCCTGAATTCTGCTTAACACCTAGCTCCCTCCGGGGACCTCATGTATGTGCCATGGCCTGGTCACCTCTGAAGGTGCAGATGCAGTTGCTATCACGACCTACTTTTTACATTAAAGAGCACTTGTCTGCAAAGAAGAAACCTATTCCAGCCTTGTGGCTGCCTCGGGTGATGGGAATACATCTTTCTCCCACTAGGCTGTGTGGAAGACAGCTGGGTCACCATGCTCCTCACTCCTACTGATCCTAGGCTGCTGGGCAGAAGGTGAAGACCTCTGATTACACGTGGGAGCCTGACTATGGCCAAGGAGGTAGTAGAGTACCAAGTGGACAGGCCTGATTCTGGTCCTGACCCTCGGAACCTTTTCTGTTTTTATCTAATGGTGCACTCAGTGTGGTGGACTAACCTGATATGTGCCCTTTGCAGAGAGCTGAATCTGGAACACCAATTCTGCACCCTCATAGGTGACAGTCTGGTCACATTTTTCCCCAGTCTGTGATTTTTAAATTCTGGGTGCACGGTGGCCCAGCTTTGGTGGGGAAATGGCCGTCTCCATCCCTTCTCAGAGTACCTGCAAGTCGGTCACGCACTCAGGATATGGGAAATGTGGTTAAAGTGCATTTTTCATTCCTTGACAAATACAGCAGGATGCTCCGGCTGTTACTAACCAAAAGAGCCTGACTTTTCCATTAGTACCTTTTCGCAGAAGAAGGCTTAGCTTGGATGCAGAGGGCATATAGGTATTTCACTTCTGCAATGAGTTCTCTATAAAGTCAGTGGAGAGAGGTGAAGTCCTGACTTATACGGCCTTGACTGTCTGCAGAAGGGTCTCTACCTTTCTCCACTGAGTGTGTAGGAAATCTGTGTGCTTCGTTGATGACTGCGTATCTGGGACAAGGCACCTAAAACACAGACACCTTGGTGCATTAGTACACTATATCTGGTGTCCGCTCTGTGCTTGGGAACTCAAAGAATGAAGTTCAGATTCCTGCTTTTCCTGTCCTCAGGCACCCATAATCAGCAAGCATAGTGGTATCCTGAACCCTGGGGAACACAGAAGTTAATTGGCAGCCCAGTACCTAGTCACAAATGCCT
Source organism: Dromaius novaehollandiae (assembly GCF_036370855.1). NCBI lineage: Eukaryota > Metazoa > Chordata > Aves > Casuariiformes > Dromaiidae > Dromaius > Dromaius novaehollandiae. The sequence continues at coordinate 39,322,370 of NC_088099.1, read as the reverse complement.
GCATTGTAGGTAGCATGAAATCAGAGGAAGCAGAGGAAATGCCTTGCATGCACCGGAGCTGGCAAGGGGAAAGCTGCACTTAGGCATTTCTTGACTCCTGACTGCAGAGCAAGATGATCTTACTGGTATCATAACATTTTCTCTTGGAGGGTTACATGATATGCTCAATGAAAAATCTGTAAATATTTTAAACCAGGTGTTGAAAAATGGTAGCAGATGCTTGAGGAAAAATAATTGACTTTAATAGAAGTTTTTACTATGGCTTTTATTTCAAAGGTAGCATTATAAACAGAAGGTTTCAGTTGTTTCTTGCCTCATAAGTAACCCTCCTTCTCCGCATTTCCTCTGTGCTTATTCTTGGTTCTTAAGAGAGGAAAGCAGGGAAAGGTGGGAAGAGAGTGGGAAAAAGGAGGTTTGCTGCTGACTTGAACTGTTTTCAAGGATGTTTTCATTTCCTCTGCTTGTTTGCTGTGGGGAAGAGATCAAACATGTAAATAATCCCACTTACTTTTACAGACTTGAGCCAAAATACCAGCATAATCATATCTGAAAGCAGAACTGGAGACTTCACACACTTTTGCAGGCAGACATGCCTCCTCCGAGCCAGAATCTGCTCGTGAGTTGCCTTGCTCCATAGGGAGTTTTAAGGAGATAATCAGAGTAATACTTTCTTTAAAATGTGTAATCTAGTCCAGGCTTTTTTTTACCCTTTATAGCCATATCTTTTTGAGATGTAGGGTGATGCAGACAAGTATTGTTTGAGGTGTATTTTCTTGCCTTAAGCCAAAAAAATTCACGAATGACTTTCTTCAAACACAAAGGCAGGCGGTAATTCATCTAAAAGAAAACATCAAACATATAAGAAATTCAGTTCAGTTTTTATCTCTTAATGCCAGAAAGCGAGAGAGGCTCCATTTGGGTCAAATATATGAGCTCCCCGACTGGCACAACAAACAGAAATATCCAATGGATTTGTAATTTACCCTAGAAACCGACTGGTCTGATTGAAAATAATGATGTCTGATTGTGCAGGGTCAGTGCGTTGCCCTTTGTTAATGCACAGCTAACCAAGAGCCACCATGCACAGAGGCTGCAAAACCAATTAGCTATTCTGAAAAGCATATTTCCATTGGCAGATAAAATGTCCAGATTAATCACACAGAATATGTATATTCCCTTATTTCGGTAACTCCTGTTTGAAAATGATCACTAATAGTTCTGAATTAACTCATTTAGTTGCTGAATGTCCCAGCAGGGCTTTTTGGAGCCAGATATAATTTGAATATCGTTTGATATATGACTCCTCGGGAAAGTACGTAACTGTGCGTGTAAATTCATGTCAAATATATTTATACATATAAAATGTGCATATGTAAGCAACAAATGAGGTTTGCTTACCCTGGTGCATGTCATAAAAAGCTGAAATTATTAAATTAGAATGGCTACATTATGTTAATTTATTTTTCATTAGTAGCTTACTAGAACATCTTACTGCAGAATGTGCTATTTTTCCTATATGTTTTTAATACAGACATACTCGTATCCTAATGCATTGCTATTTAATTTTGACAACAGCTCATCATGGACTTCAGAATACTTTTCCTATTAAATTTACACCTGGAAGAAGAATTCAGTTCCTCTTTTGGAAGGAAGATTCTCAATAATCTGACTGTCAGTATACTCGGTAATATAGATTCTTTGATTTTTCTACACAGAAACAATAGGAAGTGCATGAAAAAATGGATTTTTCCTTAAAGTATGAAATGAAATCATTCTCAGTATGTGGTGAAGTGTGTTGATGTGGCTAAAGATGAGAGAGATCAAGAGGAATTTGTAGACAAGGGCTGAAAATGAGCAGAAACAGATAGCTCAGGAAAATTCACATACACCCCACATCTGGTAGGGCATTTGAGACTCTCTTTCAGATGATCATTTTATCCAATGAAGACACTCAGTACAAGCCAGAATAAGTGACTCCCCATCCTAAAGAGGAGAAGTGTCTATTTGTCGCTCACTTGTGCACAGACACAACCTACTGTATCTCAGAATTTCCTCTTGGTCCTCTTTTCTCAAGTCAGGAGGAAGGAAAAGTAAGTTGTGGCAGCCCTTATAAGGGTGAACTTTACTTTCCTCCTTTACACAACAAGTTACTTTGACCGGTGACTGGAGGTATCCAGTATCGGTACCTCCTGCTCCCCTCTGCGTCTCTGGGCTGACCCACAGAAAGGCCGGCTCAGTGAGCAGGGACTGTACTCAGGGTCAAGCTTGGACCAAGCGTCACAGAGCTCTTCAGGCTGGAGGGTTTTGCTCTCCATCCAGTTGGATGGGGGCAACGTAGGTAGATAGGGAACAACTCAGATAACAGTGCAAAAAGCTCCCAGTGGAAACAGTTTGGTTCAGTCCAAATTTCTTTGTTTTCTTGCCTTTTCTTACACTGAAAATTTGGCCATTCATGCTTCTGTCTATGGGCTTTGCTGAAGCACGTTTCTCTCCTTTGAGCTGAATACGGAGGTGCAGTGGGCTACTATCCAGCAAACACCTGGTGAAAATTCAACAAAAATACATGCTGGGATCATTATATCTGAACACACCTGTCCTGCAGATGCTGTTGTGCAACAGAAGGAGGTTACAGACTGCTGGTTCCAAACCTGGAACCCAACTATTGTCACTAAGAAGTTGATCAAAAGGGTAATATTCAGTCTTGGGAAGAAAGCACGTAGGGAGCCTATGGTGCCTGTGGTGTGTAACATCCAAATCTGCATGTTGCTCCAAGAGAATGTGGAGCCTCTTTAGGCCAGGATTGTGACCAAGGTAATGCAAAAATCCCCAAACCCATCTCCCCTCTGCTCTCATAGGCTGCTTTTGAAGGCCAGCAGGAAACACTGAAGATACTTCAAGGCTGAAACTCAATGCGTAAAACTAAGGATGAAGGTTGCCCCGGCAGCTTCAGGACCGCAGCCAAGTCCTCACTCGTCTTGCAGGTAGATGGTAGGATGCTGCTGCTCCTGCACTGCACGTATTATACATCACCAGTTAATGAAGTGTTACAGAACTTTGTGTGGATAAACATTGCTATAATGTAAATAGCTGTCCTGGAAAAGAGAGATGTTTTGAAGGCATAGCTATTTTTCCAAGCTATTTCTTAACTATGTGGGTGTCCAAGCTATGAGGAGGAAAAAAAAAGCAGAGAATTTGGACAGGTGCACATATGCCTCTATGTTTGTCAGTGGCTTTAGGATGTTAATGAAGAGTTCATTATTTTTTGTTTCAGTGAAAATCTGTTCTTCGTATTTTTGCTATATAAAACAATGCACAACACGATAGAAAATGCATTCAATTACTCCTTATTCTGCCTTAACATGAAATTGCTTGGTGTTATCCTTGATAAACCTAGAAATGAAGAAGGAAAGTACATATTGCTCTGTGCAAAGTCTAATTTTTTTCTGTGCATTATATTAACTATCTCTGCCCAATTTTGCAATAATAAGGCAAATAAGGAAAAAGCCTCAGTTGAAAACCCCAGGATATAATCAGCATTTACAAGTGGATAGTGCTTCATTGTTGGGGTTTTTACAGTCATTATGGATGGTAAGAGTCTTGCTGAAATATTTGAATACGATTTCCCAGAATCAGTTAGGTACCTCATTGTAATGACTCTATTGATGGACTGTCTATGCACTCACTACCCTGTTTCTTTGATGATATAGTCTCTGAAATCTGTAATGTTAGCCAGTTCAGGGTTGCTTTCAACCACATGGATAATGAGGATGCCCAGGATGGCATCACTATAGGAGAGCTCAGTAGCACTATAGGAGCAGAGATATTTCTTCTATAGGGAGATTATAGCTTTATCTACAGCTCCTCAGCCTTTTGTTTAGCAAGAGACCTAAAAGATATGATTTATTCAAAGTGACTTGCTTCCTCAAACATTAGGGAGAAGGCTTGGCTAATGCCTGTTGAACTGAAACTAGGAGATTTCTATGTTGCAAAAACAGAATAAAGATGGGAAGTTCCCTATCCATTTCAAATATTTGCTATTTTTTAACAGTCTACAGAGATATTTATAGATACTTTTAGTCTAGAAAAGACATTGACAGAGAAATTCTCCAGAATTTGAGTATAAGAGAATTGAGACCGAGGATCGCATATATTCTAAGAGAAGCATCTAGTATGGAGAGCAAAATCAGTTCTCAGACTCTCAGAGCATTAACAAAACTGTCTGGATCATGAAGGAGCTAAACCACGCCTTTGAATTACTAGCTAACACCAAAGAAATTGATCACTTCCTTAAATATCCTGGCCTTTCTTATCCCTGCCGTAAGCATTTAAGAGACAGAACTATCAGTCAAAAAATAATTATTCCTTAATTGATTTTGTAAAATTCTCAACCTGGAGGTAATTTATATAGTTGATCGGGCTACAAAAAAATGCAGTTCCTTTCTACTAAATGCGTAAATAAGAAAGAAAAAAACATTGAAGTAATTTTTCTTCTTGATCAAGAATAAAAAGAGTAAAGGCATGAAAAAGAATTCTAAAAGTTCTAGAGAACTGGCCTGGGCACCAGAGTGAACTGCGCTACCTTCACACACCTGGCAGAAAGTTTACCCTGTTTCTGTTAAGGGGTGCATATACACACATACACGAATGCAGTGTGCAAATCTAGAAAAAATGTGGGTAGATTTAACATGACTAAAGCTGGGGCTTTGCTTTTATACGATAGGTAAAGTTTAATTGCTTCTACTCTGAATTTATAGAATTCTTGTTGTTTCTTTCTTGCTCATGTGAGCCATTCGACTGAGCACCATGGCAGCAAGGGCCGATGGTGGTGGTGGTGGGGGGCACCTTTCCTTTTAACGGGGCTGCAAAATGAATTCATCATCTTGAACCAAAGGAAAAAAGTTAAAAGCATAACTGGATTGTGCCTATGCACTGAAGGCTTTATGAACAAAGCCAAAAATAGCTGGATGTTGACTGGAGAGACCCATACCTGCTATGTATGGCAAAAAATTTCCAGATACTCCTCCTAAAATGTTTTTATTGGTGGTTTCTAATCTGTATACTCACTTCTTGCATGCCAAAGCCAACCTGAGGCATGAACAGGAGAAATACACAGGCAATAAGCACTCTGGATTAAATTCATCCTTTGTGTAATTCCAGCAACATTTCTTGGTTAGATTTGGATCGTCAACATTTGCAAAAAAAATCTGGATTGAGTTGAACCTGCATGAACCAAGCCAAACCTGTAATTACAAGGTCTGGCAGGGAGTGTGTCTCTTTCCTGTTTATTTTGTATTTGCCATTGTTAACAGCAAGTGATTGTCTATGTCATTCTCACTCCAGCCTTGAATCTATGGAGAATTCATGGAGATGAAGAGCTTGATCTGAGAGAAATTGAAAACATAAGGCTCAAATTAAAGTGCTGTGCAAGTATAGTGAAGTTTTTAACTACAGGAAACAGTGAGTGGCAGATAATTTGTTTCCTCCATTTAATTTGATAATTTAGAACTTCACCTCTTGTTTTGCAGTAGAAATTGGTACAGTCAGATAAAATCTTGAGTTATATACCATACAGCACAGTCTTAGATATGTTTTTTCCCTTTATTACAAACTGCCTCTATTCAGAATTACACCTTTTGTTGCTGCTTCTTGCTTCTCTTCCCCTGATTCCCACGTCCACACTCCTTCTACAAGCATCATCTTGTACTTTTCAGTGTCTTTTTGTTTCTTGTCTTCTGATAATAGGTATAAAACTTATTTTAGTGATTTATGGAAGGGTTTTGGTTTCTTCCTTTTTGCTTATCTGCTGCATACTATTCTCACATGGCTAGTAGTATTTTCCTTTCCTCCTATATCTGCTCTACAAGGATAGTGCTAGCAATAATGACATATGAAGGAAGGAGCACCATGCAGAATCCACCACTCTTGTAAGGATACATCACTGTAGCATCACTTTCCAGGGACGGCTAAAGGGATCTCTGGGTCTTAGGGTCCCTTAAAAAGAGAAACCATTGAATCCTGTTGTACAGCCTCATCCCTTTCCCAGCTATGCTATATCTCCTCATTGGGCTGGTAAAGTCTCCAGTGGCTTGCAGTTTACACAGCCACTGCGATACACCTGCAGGAGCAAGGTCGTCTGCTTCGTTTTTTTACTACTGTCAGATTTACAACCTTCTCCTGGTGTTGCACTGGGTGCTCCAGCTCAGCAAGCCTTGCTGTCAGCATTGCTGAGGCAAGTGGCAGCTTTTGCCTCCAATTTATTTCAGGCTCTCTGCAGACTCAGGGAGACATCTCCATGCCAGTTCCACTCAGTAAATAGGTAGCAAGGCTGGAAGGAGGTCTTACAGTCCAATCTCTTGTCTGCTACAGGCTCTCCAAAGTTGCTTTTTGTTTGTACTGGCTTTTAGAACAATGTTCAATGTTAGTTTAAAAATTGCCATTGCTGGAAAAAGTGCTTCAAAGACTGTTTTCCACCCAAAGCAATTTTTGCATCTCAGTGCTAGTGTAAGTATCTCCAGCCTTAACTTTCACCTACTTGTTTTTCTTTATTGGCTGAAGAACCAATTATCAAAGTTATATCCCTCATAGGTACTTACAAACTCATCAAATTACCTTTTAACCTTTTCTTTCATTAACTAAATAGATTAAATTGCTGCAGTCTGTCCCTAGCAGGTGATTTTTCTAGTTCTTTAACCTTTCTCAGTGCTGCCTTGATCCCTCCCAGCTTATTAATGTCCTTTCCAAAGTCTGAGTACCAGAACTGGTCATGATTTTTCCAGTCCAGTGGTTTCAACAACGATCAGTGCAAAAGCAAGACCACCTCCATTTAGGACATCTGAGGTTCCTTTTTTGGCCACAGAACTGAGCTGAGAATTCATGTTCCTTCCTGGGAATGTTTCTTCCTTGGAGTTATGTTCATACTAGGATAAGATCTCATATTCTTAAGGGACACCATTCCTCAAAACTGCATCCCCATCCTCCAGAGATGCCCTTCTTCCTTGTTTCTAGACATATGAGCGCCAGCTGGTTTTCATACTATATTGCTTCTTTCCATCCAACCTTGCCAAATGGTAAAATTTAGCTTAGCATTAAATGTTTGCTTTTATGTTCCTTGTTGTATGTGTCTTCCTACTTGCATCTGTGTGTATGAGAGAAAGTGTGTGTGCATATTTTTTGAGTTGCAGTAACATCATATATCACCTCTGGTGCATCATAGATCACCTGCTGCATCAGCCTCCTATCATCTTCATTATATACTTCACACCCAATTTTGTGTCATCAACAGTTTGCGTCAATGATGACTTCATGCTTCCTTATGCATCTTGGATTAAAACCTTAACTAGTGTGGGAGTAAGACTAGTTTTCTTTACCTTTGGACCTTGCTAAAACACACAGCTTTTCAGTGACATGCTGGTATGTAACTGCTTGCCAGTTTCAAACCATTTAATGTGTGCAGTGTTGATTCACAGCAATCTTAATCAACATTTTTTTTGCAATGTATGGTTCTGACTGCATTAAATGTCTTGTAGAAGCCAAATATAGCAATACCATTACCTCTATCAGCCAGCTTGCTATCTCATCTCAAGTTAGTTTGACAGGATATACTTGCCAAAAAAACCTGCTGAGTGACAATAATTATACAGCCTGCCTTTTACTCTGTATTATTTGGGTCCTTTACCAGCCATTCCTTTATTTTGCCTGGGATTGATGTTATTCTGACAATCCTGTAATTACCTGAGTTGTGCCATTTACTCTTTCTTACTTTTTTTTTTTTTTTTTTTTTTTTTTTTTAATATTAGCATATCAGTACTTTTTCTGGTCCTCTGGAACTTCTTTGGTTTTATAAAAGTTATTGAAAAATCAACACTAATGGTTGAGGGGGGTCTCCACCTAGCCCCTTTTAAACCCTCATATGTAAGTTTTGAGACTTACTGATAGAAACATGTGTAAAATCAGTAGCTCTTATTTGATACCCTTCTATGTGTGAAAATTGTTTCATGACTTCCTTCTGAAATGAGCACATGCCCTGCTCCTTGGCCAAATACACAACAGCTATTTGTTGAACACTTCTGCCTTTTCTGGATTACTTTTGGCAATTTTAGACTTTCCACTTCCACTTTTAGGATTCCTTTTGCTCTGTTTATATTCAAGTGTCCTTCTCACTATTGTTAGCCCTGTTGCTCATAGATTCGCATCCTTTTACTTCATGTTACCAGTTTTCTTGTGCTATAATTCCTAGTTTATAATCTACATAATCTATCACCCATCTTCTTTCTTATGTTTGTTATATATGGCTTTCTTTTTTTTAATAGCAACTTTCATTTTTATGATAATCAATAATAGTTTTTTAGCTGGTATGAAGTTTCATGAATTGGCCAAATTGCTCATTTTTGGTTATGATCCTGAACATTCCCAAATGATCATTCACATTTTGCCCACTGAGCCTTTTAAACCCAAGTGATATGGACACATGAGGGCTAGAAACTTCCTTTAAAAATAATCCTGATGAATAAATAAAGCAATAGATGAAATAAAAGCCAAGACTGGTATAAATTGTAAACCTCCAAGCATCTATGGCACCTGTCGGAGGTTACCAGAAGAGAGAGAGGCTGTTTGGACAAGGCTACTCTGTTTTAGGGATGAGAAAACAGTTTAGCTGTTCTGTTCTCTTAGCTTCAAGGACAGAAAACAGCCCCTGGATCATTTTATTTACTAATGCAGAGGTGGCCACTCATGCTGCCTGGCCTTATGTCATTTCCCTGGATGCTCCCACCTCCAATAGCTGCAGGCAGGCAGCTGTCAAAGAGGCGCTTGGCAGATTGCAAGAGGCCAGACTTATTCATAGGGATCCCCCCCGCCAGCTAATGTCTGAGGAGCAATCCTGCGGCATCTGCACCCTTGCTGTTCCAGTATTGGAGCCAGAATATATCCCAAGGGATTAGTGTACAAATTTAAATAGCAAGGTCTTTTTTCCAGCTTACGGTGGTTTCTCTTTCTACCGATTTGTAAAATAAGAAAAGGTAAGGGGGTTACTCATGAGGCTTAATCTGATGCAATTTCTCAGTTGGAAGGGTCCTTCTTGATAATATCGCAACAATATTTACAATATCTGTATAAAACAGAGACAAAAAGAAACATTAAGTTTTGCCTTTGTCCCCCTTCCCTGAGCAGGTTCCTCAGTGCCTCATGGGAACTTGTTTGTAGGAGCTGTTATACTTTTATTAAGGCTAAATGGACCTGGGCCAAACCCCACTGGAGACAACCCCTTCCTGAGGACTGCTAATCAAGTCCTGGCACAGACAGATGATTTTTAATAGTAATTCTTGGCTGGATAAATGATGCAATAATTGTTTTAGTCTCAGGAACGAAATGCAAACACGTTAAACTGTTTTAGAATGATAAGAAGAGTTTGGGATTTCAAACAGAGCAAAAAATGACTAGCGCCACTAAAAAAAAAAAAAAAGAAAAGCTGGGCTGAATGCTGGTGATTGATTACACTGAGACCATGGCTTGGGAAAAGGTGCTTTAGGATGCTATCTTGCATGCTGCGGCTCAATACCCCTGCAGTCTGAACACAATGAGAAGAAAATTATCTTCGTCTATCCTACCACATAGATCTTTTTTCAACTGTGCTTTATGATAATAATTTAAACCATTATAATGGCATGTTTTATGTTTTTTAAACACTTGCAAAATATGTAGTTCATATAAAGTGACGTAAGACTGACATCTGGACACCTTCCATGGGAGGATAATTTCTGTACAGCATGCTCTGCAATAGCAATTTTTTTTCATTTAGTGGACACAATTTCCTCCATACGGAAATGTATTTTTGATAAGAGTAAGCACACATTTATCAGCAGTGCTGAAGCCAGATGAGTGAAATTCTGAAATCACTGATAGATCCAACTCTTACACTGGTCTTGCCACAATGTGAGCCTGGTCCCCTAGAAACCTGAAATTACAGGGAAATTGCAGAACTCAGAGCTACAAGGATGAGACTCCTCATTTGAAGTGATTTTAGCTGTTCAATGTCCATGCTTGAAGAGAAAAGCAATGCAATCTGATCCTGAAGTCCATGCTGATCTTAGGTGCAATTTTATTATAGCAAACTGAAATAAGGCAGGTCACACTGCCTCGGTTCCACCTAACCTGGAATTTAGGTGCGATATTGCTGCCTAAGCCACCGGGCGAGATTTAGAGTGCCATGCTCCAGCAGCAGGGCTGAAGGCACTCAAAGTCAATTGGTGGCTCCATTTTGAAATACAAGCAAGCAGCAGACTTCTTAGTGCTCATCAAGCTCCCCTGTTACTTGAAGCAATTGCAGTTTGGTTAGGGAGGTGATTAAACTCCTCTCAAGTCCTGGAAAGTAGGCACAGTTGGAATATACTGAACATGTTCCCTTCAAGGGGACTAAAATGACCAAACTTCTGGGTCTGGGCCACCGCTAAGAAGAGAGTGGAAGAGAAAAGGGAAGAAAAAATAAAAGAACTGGGCTCCTCAGCCCCCTAGGAGAGGAACTCTCTAGGGAGAGGGGCAACCATATGTTCTGGCTCTTGCACACGCTTTTTTAAACTGCAAGTGGCATATATATTTTGGTATGTACAGTATGCACCATTTGTGGAGGAAGGGTCAGGATCTAGGACTCTTCACATGTGTCAGAAGAATTTCTTCCTCCCTGTGAATGCACATTCATCTTCCTGTCTTTGAAAGAAAGGAAATGTTCTGGTCCTTTGATACCACCTGCTATATTGCAGTAAATCAGTTTTTACTACATTCCAGTGCAGGGCAATTTCCTGTGGGACCAAGGAGTTTCTTCCTGGAGCTGCAACTCCCCAGTGTGCGATTACCTCGAGGCTGCGTGGCTCCCAGGGGACCACGTGTTCACACAGCTGCAGCCCCAGAGGTTGCGCACTGCGTTTCTATTCCATGGAGAACGTGGTGTAACGGCACACTTACTGAATCCCCGCAGAGGACGTTACAAATTTTTTCTTTGAAAGGCGCTGCTCATTGACCTCATTAGGGCATCTATTTTTAAGGGGGAGTGGGACCACGGGGCTGGCAGATTGAAGCTCTGAGGGGTGCCGTTGCTGTGCCCGCTCCCACCAGGACTCCCCGTCGAGCCTTCTCAGAGGTTCTCCATCTCCCCCAATTCAGCTACGCATCTGCCAGACGCAAGGCCAGCACTTTCCCACTTCACAGGGCACCGTGAAGCTGAATCCACTGCTGTTTCTGAGCTGCTTGGATACTTCAGCAACGAGCAGTGCAGACAAGCTAATAGGTGAATAGGGTCTCAGTTAAATACACCCCGAGTAGGTCTGGCCAGTACTAACACTGTTACACCACATCAGTGTGCAAAGCTGCGGATGAATGAGACTTTGGGAGTCCCTCATGGGAATAACTTGTTGCTTGCTAGAAAGGCAGGGACTTATTTTGTAAATTTACCAGTTCCAGAACATATGTCAAAGTGGGCAATCAGGGCTCCAAGGGTCTCCTTTTAGTTTGTTTCTTATGCTAATACTTTTATCATCTTTCTCATTACAGGATGGGCATGTTAAGGTGTTCTGGAGGCAGAAACATGCTGAAAGCACAGGTTTTAAACATAGTAAACACTAGATTAAAGCTGCACCTGAAAAAATATTTGAGGCTGTTCTTTAAACATAGCTAATAAGAGCCCTGCCTGTAATGAGCTGAGCAGCTAGCCATGAGGTAATTAAACAGGCTAGCATGTCCTGTTACACCGTATTTAAAATTATTTCCACTAATAATTATACAGCCTTGATGGCAGATAAATTAGTACAGTCTTTCCCAGTAGGGAGGGCAAAGAGATCCCACAGCATCCTTGTGCAGTCTGCACTGCAGTGTGGCTGTGCCGGGGGAAGCCCAAAGCAACCCAGGAGAACTGCGCAGCAGCCCTAGCCCCAAGATAAGCTATAACCCCAGGGTTTTCCTGCGCGTTTCCATCTGTCTGGTTTGGCTTGGGGAAGATGGTTGCCTTTTGTCCACATATTGCTGTTAACTGTACTATGAAAACACCAAACCTGGGAATATAAACTCATATTATTATATTATCATGAAAATGCAAAAGTAATGTCATAGTAATTCTGCGCCACATTAAACACAGAGATGTTAGTTCATCACAGGGGTGAATCCGTCACAATTCAGTAACACTGCTGAATCTGAGAAAGTTAAAGTAGGGATTAGTTTGATTTAACACCTTTAACTGATGGTTCCTCTTTTGAATGTGACTACCCTCTACTTGGCCAAAAAGAAATGTCATCTGGGAACTTCTGGAAAATGTGGAGCTTCTACTATTCTCTGAGCAACTAAGGATAGAACAATCATCCAAGCAAATGCCAGAAAATCTTTGCAACATGTCAATATGAGTAATCATATCAATTCTTACAGCTGGAGAAATACTGACTGGTTTTACAAAGATCTGCCAGGTCTTCTGTGAAACAAATGAATAAGGTTTGGGAAATTATACTGCACTGTTCACAGTTTGCTTCTTGAGAACAATGTTTTATCGGTAGCATTTGAACATATGGTAGTGTGCAAATGATCACAGGTTTAGGAAGTTCTTTCCAAGACTTTGTATTTCTATGCCCAAATGGGCACATTTGGGTATACACACACAGATAATTTCACAGATATGCATACTTTATATAATTGAAGACAAATATTGTGGGCACAGCTACCTTAGAAAAAGCAGACTGTTGGTATCCTGGAGGACTCTCTTCCAGTCTCTCTTGATATGCTGGAAACCAGCATATTTCAGTAAGAATCACTGAATAATACAGTTCTGTACTGATTTCTGACGAGATTTATTTGACTAATGGTTCTTTAATCTGTGTGTAAAAGTTGTGACTTTTGTGCCAACATATTTGTTGTGAATGAGCACTAACTCTTCAGCAATGATGTGACAGTCTCTATCGTTGCCAGATGGCCAGGAAATCGTTGGTTTTTTGAGGCAAAGTGCTGGCAAAAACCAGCTTAATCCCATCAATTGCTTCAAAACACACATAGGCAACAAATGGCAAGCAAAGGAGCAATATATAAACAACAACAGTGCTGTGGCACGTCAAGACTTTTCAAGACTCAAAGGATGGACACCCTGTGCAGTGAATCCAGATGCACTTTGCAGAACAAAGGCTGAAAGTTGAATCAAAATATTCTCCCACGAAGCTATTGCTTGAAATTTTTCAAAATCAAAGCAGGGCCATCCTCTGATCTGCTGTCTTCTCAACAGACCATCTCTCCAGCTATGAGCAGAGCCCCGATATCATACTTATAGCATGACTGGCAGCAGGCCACCTTTGGCTTCTAGCCCACAGTGTATTCCTTCATCCTACCCACAACGATACTTCCCAGAATTTGGCTCCCATTCAAGTACTACTGGTTTAATAAAGCCCTTTGTCTTTTCCTGCTTTGTGTGGAAGTAAAAGTAAGGCATAGAGGGAGCCAAGAGTATTTAAGCCTGTTCCATCTCTCGAGGGAGAGTGTAGAAAGAAAGGCATTGCCACAAAATCTTAACATCAAATATAGTCATCATGTTTATGAAATGGCTAACTCCATATTGACTTATGCACTCTCTGAGCAGGCAACATTTAACAAGTGAGGTTCTATAGACCATGCAACAGTAGGCTGAGGAGCACCATATCAATTCTTGCATGATTGCTTCTATTTGCATAAATAATATCACTGTTAATTCTAAGAAAATAATTTATGAAATTAATAAATAACAACGTATTGTCAAAACACAAGCAAAGGAAAGAAAGAATAAATGGACTTGTATGAGGCAGAGTCTGTTCTCAATCATGTTTGTTGAAGATGCCTTTTGACTGACTATCAAGACTTCAGTGACTGACAAAAAGTCATGTGAATGGATTAGGAGGAAATGATAAGGATTAAAATATGAAATAGATACAGTAATTAGTTTTAACACTGTAAGTACCTTTTAGAGGGGATATGTTTCAAAGCTAGAGTTTACAATCCATGTTCTTATTATGCTTGCCATATACAAAATAAACCTTCCCTCATGGTTACAGCTGTCATGCTCTTTTGCCCCAAACTGGGGGAACCAGCCAAGAGAAGAAAAAAAATAATGGCTAGACAAGTCTCCTTTTCCTGCTGCCAGAATTATTGAATTAATGGCTGAACATGGACTTTATGTGATGGAACTCATCAGGAAGGACTCTAAATCTGAGTGAAAATGAAAAGCCATTAGCTAAGATGCAATCAAACTGTGTTAGGCCAGTGCACAGCTAGGACCATTTGGTCTTTCTTTTTAGGAGAGTATCAAGACATTTCCATGATCCTCAGTACCATTTGTCCCTGCTTCTGTGAGATCAAAACCGTCTGTATGACGCTACTCTAAGCGTATGACCCTCCCCTAAAATCTGTGCCTGTTGGTTATTTCAAGTGGTTATTTCAGGGTATGAGGGAAAAATTATCTCTGTTACAGACAACTGTTGTTGTCCCCTGTGGTATCTAAGCCCTTTTGATGGCTAAGGATTCCCTCTCACCAATATGTGTTTTCTTCTTCAGCTCCTTTGACTGTACCCAGTTGGGTGGTCCACATTCTCTGTATTTTAAGAGCATAGGGAGAGAGAAGCACCTCCTGGAAGCGTCCCACTTGTTGTGGACACTTACCTTAGGATGAGGTGAATTGCTCTGCCAGTGCCTGCTGCTCTTTTCTGACCACAGAGGGAGAGAGCCTGGACAGCTTCTTAAAGTAGGAGCCTACATTTAAGACAGCCAAAAATAGCAGAGGCAAATCCCATCCTGTATTGCCATTCGGTTAATCAATCTGTCACCCCTGTCTCTGAGTTTAGATCTGCTTTTAAAAGTACTGCAATTTTGGCATTGAAGGTTTCCTGTGTTACGTGCCACGGCAAGTAATAAAGTATTCAACACATACAAAATTATGAAACCAGCCAGGTTGAAGTTAATGCTCTCTTAGATGTGTTGACGTTGCAGGACAGTAAGTGAATATGATTCTATGCTTGGGCTGTAAATCTGCTAGGGGAGAGGACATTTTTTTCTATATAATATCCACATTTTAAGCATAGGTATGTTTTCCAGCCCCAGTGCCTTGGATGTAGATGAATTCATTTCTGTGCACGTGTCAGTAAGAGGTAATGTTTTATTAATGAACATGCATAGCAGTGTTTTATTAGAAGCCCATGCAGATGTCTTCCTTATATCTGCCTCTCTAATTTACTCCCTGCAGGTAAGATGTGTGACAATTCTCTGTGTGAGTGTGGTTGGATTTCTTCAGTCCTTGGCACAGTTCCATCAACCTCTGATATCTCTTACATTTCAGGCAATTCTTTGTTGTTTCGTTTTCCAGCAGAGTCACCTCAGCAGACTCTTCTAGTGGAGCCTGTTCAGACTTCTCTCACTTTTCCTCTTTCTCCCATTTCCTGTCTTAACAGGATGGAAGTCAAGACATACGCTGCAGAAGTGAATGGTTAATTCCAGTAATTCTGGTTGTCTTTAAGGAGAAACAGCTTTGCCGACTTCCTCCTCTTATACTCATGAAAAGTCACCTTCTTCCAGATTGGAGAAATATTTATGTCTAATATAATCATTTTTTTGATTCCTTTGCTTTAAATCTCTGCCTTGTTCTAGGCTGTTCCTTACTGACTTTGGTCTCAACTGTGGACATGTTGCCAGAGGCTGTTTTCTGATCTCTCCATGCTACTAACCCATCTGTGTTTCAGTGTTGTCCTGGGGGAGGGAGAAAGGGGAGAAGGTATAGAACAAAACAAATGTCATTATAGTTGCAAATGTTATTTTTGTTTTTGTTGCTTATTTGAGTATCACTGTATTGCTGTCAAAACTGGGCATTGTACCATGTATCCTCAGGATAATTGTTGATGCCCCTCTGACCTTGCTGCAACATTTCAGAAGTCTCTCTGGCTGCGTTTTCCAAAAAAAAAAAAAAAAAAAAAAAAAAAAAAAAAAAAAGTTCATTTTAAGATTCCACTGAAATGAGATTTTATTTTTCCAGTTCCCAGTCGTATGTTGCTGCTATTGTGAGTCAAATGTTTGCAGGAACTTTGCTGTGAAGCTATGAACAACATTGCTTTAAGTAGTATAACATTTATTTGTATTAAATCTTGGGTCTGCAGCTCACAGCTGAGTAGTTCCAACAGAGTTCTTCATCCACCACCAGAAACAGCCGGTTCTACCCCAGGAGCGTTGCCTTTTCTTTCCCTACCAGACAGCAGGAGATGAGGGCCTGGCATTTTGGGGCTCAGCGGTGTTGCTCCGCACCCGAGCTGCCAAGTAGCCACGGTGGCCGGAGGTGGAGGAGGAGGAGGGGACCTGGCAGCTGCAGGAGAAAGCTGCAGTGGTTCTGTTTACTGCTGGCCAGATGTGGCCATGAAACCAAGGCCTCAGTGTCTCACTAGTCCAACTAGACTAAGTTGATCCTTGAATGCATGGTGCTGTCTCTGGTCACTTAGCTCTTAATGCTGGCTTGAGTGAGCGTAGATCAAAAATAGTCTGCCTAGTTCAACTGGAGAGAAATCAAGCAGGTGGTTCCTTACACAATATGTGGGAAGCTGGGTGGCTCTTTGCCACAGGAGGCTGGTGGTGCATTTACTGCTACATACACAAGGCCCTAAGCCACAGTTTTCTACAAGCTGGGAAAATACACCGGGGAAATAGTTCAGCATGCTTATCCTGTTTGCATCTGCTCTTCGATGCTGTTGGAGACAAGTTAGATGGGCCTTTGATTTGATCAAGTAGAGTTTTCTTTTTTTCTTATGTTTTCATGCAGGTTGTATTTAGCCAGAGCCCTACTTTTTGGTGGAATATTGCAGATCTGCTGAACTCACATGGATGCTTCTCGAAAGAAGTACTAGTATTAAGCAGATAGGAGGAAGCCATTGCGTTAGGATTACAGAATGTTCTGTTCAGCTCTTACTGGTCTGTACACTGGTAGGTAAATAAAACCACCGAAAAGGAACCATACAAGTGTGGAAATGTGCGTATTGGTATGATGAATCAGAGTACAATAAGAAGCTTTTCTGAAAGTATTTCTAAGCAGACTGAAATCAGCAATTCTGGAAAGTGTGTGAGAGCCTGATTTTGTGAGATTAACAGCCCAATTTTCTGTCCAAGTAGGTTCAGATAAATTCAGGTGACTACTGAATAATTATACAAGGCTTATCTGACTGAACTTCTAGTCCTAAAGATGCAACATTTCTGGAAGGTTTGCTCAGCTATGGAAACCTTTAGTGAGACATTTTAACTGCAAGAGCACAGGCAGCATCAGCTGATAATATCTGCCATTTCCAGGTCTCTAGGATCTTATAAATGTACTGTCTTGTACTGGGATGCCTGCTTTTAAAACTTGCCTTGTGATAAGAGAGGTATCTTTTTCTTGTATTTAAAACAAGCACTGTTAATGAGCTATTATGCAATGTTAGTTTAGGATCACTGATGTATGTAATCTCCCTTTGTTTCAATGAGAAAATGACATAATGTGTATTTATAATAATACAAAAAAAGGTTTAATTCAGTGCCTACCATGGAAAACATGCTATGAATAATATTCTATCCAAACTTAATCACACTAAATTTTAGTTTAATCAAGATAAATATCATGCTCCCTGTTTAATGCACTCATATATATTACCATTAATAAATGACTTAATTTTTTCCCTACATTTATGCTGCTTGCAAAGCAACATTATCTTACTTTTAATATGTTGATATCTTGGAAGTATTCATATTCTTAACCTAGTCTGAAATTTGTAGGCTAAACAGCCTTCTATTGAATCTTTAAATGTCATGACACTAAAACATAGATTAAAAATCGATTCTTGGGTTCCTTTTCACTTTTTTCCCTCCAGTGCTGTATCTGGCACTGATATCTACTCAGAGCTACACAGAAACTCTTGTGTTTCTCTCTGTTAAAGCTCTTGATTGCTTAGCTATAGTGCTAAGAGTAGCACATCTGCAAACCCAGACCTGATAGGGGTGGCCGCGGTAGTGCTGCACCCATACTGAACTTGCTCCCTGAGGAGAAGCAGTATCATGCCAGATTCACCCAGATCAGGGTGAGAATGCTATATAGAGAAGAAATGTGGCTGTACCACTGGGAAGGTAAATATTTGGCAGAAAGCTTGTCACTCTTTAACTCCATCCAGTTCTTCCTGACCTCCTTCATCAGCTTTTCTGAGTCCTACTCATTTCTTTCCAGCTGCACTCACCTTCTCCCTGTTTGCCTTTCTAGCGTGTCCAAAAGCTGCTTGTGGAAAGTGCAGTTCTGCTGCTTGCCAGAATGCAAATGCTTGCTGTCTCTGTGCAAAAAACCAGCAATGCTGGGCAAGCATCCGCATGGAGTAATCACGAATGGGTGTCTTCAAAGGTGTAGGAGACCTGGATTCTGGAAACTGCTTGCCAAACACCCATTAAGATCAATGGGAGCCAGAGACACAGTCTCGCTGAACAATCGAATTATGCAGGAGCCTACATATGTTAACCATAGGTATAGGGTTTGTTTCATCAATTTAAAAATGCCAATATTTTTTTTGCATTGGGATTGCACTGATGAATATGTTATGGATCCAAAGCATCTTTTATCTTACTTATTTAACCTTAATACATGTTTTATGGTAGGAACTAGATGAGCCTGTATGGATTTTCAGTGATTCAAAACATAAGAAAATAGAGGAAATTTTAGTAATAAATGGCAGAATGGCTTCAAACACCAAAGTGTCTGTATTGAAGAAAGCTCTAAGGTGCATGCTTATCCTTAAATGACGAAATGGGACACAATTGCACATCTAATGCTGAGCATGTGCCTGATACTGTTACAGAAATAGGTACTGCAGAATGCAAGATGTCTTTCCAGCTCCACAGCCTTTGTGAGGAAGCTCTGAGCTCTTTTCTTGCCACTTAAAGCAACAGCAGAAATTAACATCAGAATAATTTCCTCCCAAGTCAGTGCATCCCACTGGCGAATTTGCTTTCAAATGGCTTAAACATTTGTATTCAGGGTTTTAGATTTCCTAAATGAAGTGCTGGAACTGTACAAAAGGAAGCGTTACTCTGAAGGAGCAGCAACAGTTTTAAAGCTTGACATCACACGAGTCTTTGGGCTGCTCAGAGTCGGGATACGAGTCCAAACCCAGCAGAAGCCAGGACATGCTGTTTCATACGGCGGTAAGACACAACAGATCAGTTGGTAGGGGTCATCTCGCCGCTGTGAAGAAAAATCTCCCCCCAGACGCTGCCATACAACCTGCTGTCTCATATGGGAGGCCGGTTCGAGTCCTCCGCCTGCAGGAGAAGGGCTTCCTCACCCCTCCTCGCACCGCGGAGCAAGCTGACTTTTAGCACAGTCAGTATCTTATTTCTCTGAGGAGCTGCCACTCCTGATCCAGCATTTTTTACAAGGACGTAGCGGAAATCATTCATTAACTGCTACCTCGGAGGGAGCAGCTCACTGCTTGTATCGTGCCACCAGGAAAGCAGTGGCTCTCGTGATGTTTCTGCAGGTGCCAACGGGCGACTAGCTGGGCGGCAGCAGCCTGGTGCTGCTCGGTGCCGAGAGCGGCAGCATAGCGTAGGGCAGCTCACTCCTGCATTGAGCAACGCAAACATATATGTGACCGCAGGGAGGGTTGTAGCTTCCTTATACCTCAAGTAAGCGTGTAGATGCTGGACTTCAAATGCATCTTGTTGTGATTGCTATCCTGTTAGCGTATTCCTCTTTTTTTTCAGCTGTCTTGAAGATTAAGAGTGTAAAAATAGTGGTGCTGTTGGGAGAGAAGCAACCTCAGTTCTCAGTGGTGAAAAAGTTAAAAGGCCAGAAAGTCGCCTTTGGTTCAACGAGCCGGTGGGAGAGGTTTTAGCAGAACGAGGCTGGGAGTTGGTGAGTGCTGCCGTTGTGGCACCTTTCCCAGCTGTTCCTGTCACCGCTTGTCCCCTACACCCCATAAAGCCAATAAACTGGATCAGTGCCAGATTTGGAGGCAGTGTGGCAACGGGAAGGTGATGGAGCCAGAGCCCAGGTGCTCCCCGGGGCATCTGCAGTGTCCGAGGGGTTGGACAGTCGCATCAGCTGCTCCCGTAGCGTCAACAGGACGATGTGAGCACTTGGGTGCCAGAGTGCCGTCGGTGGCAGGGCAGCATGTCTGGGGACGCGAGGAGCCACCCAATGTGAGAAGCCACTTTGCAGGGTGCGACGTCGCCCTATCCACAGGCATGCTGAAATTAGGAGCCGTAGCTGCTGGTTGTGCCATGGAAAATAAGCTGGAGTAAGGGCACATTAAAATTCTCCCCTCAGTATGTGCTAAAAGGCAGCCTGCAATCCTGCTGTAAGGGCTGTGGTCAATATGCAATTGAATCAGGAAGATTTCAAAGTCTCTCTTGGCATTAAGAACTCTGGCGTGTTCTCTGCTTCCACAGCTCGAAATGGGCACAGCTCAGAGAGCTGCCCCACGCGCCGCAAGAGCCGCCTGCCTGACAGGGGGCTGGGGGCAAAGCTACGATTATGGCTTTGGAATGATGAGAGTGATTCTTGGTTTTGCTCTCGCTTGAATGTTTTATTTCAGCAGCTGCTGGATTATTATTAAAACAATAGCTACATATAATAATAACTACAGCGATTCATAACTACCTTTATAATAGTATGTGTATAATGTAATTCTAGAACATGTTTTAAAGCTTTCTGTCAGTATGCCTGATGTTCTTACTTGGGTGTTTTTTTAATCTACTTTCAAATTAAAGTAAAAATAAGATACTATCAGAGTCATGATTTGTCATTCCAACTGGAATTAGTCATTGGTCATCAAGATGCTAATCAAATTACCTGTTTCTAAAGAATTAACTTAATTTTACTAATACATATGAATAGTTTCCAACTCAACTAAACTCTTCAACAGATTCCAAAACTTTGTTTGGGTGGGATTCATCTCATCCAGCTCCAGGCACTCTGGCAGTCGGGTGTTTAGTCTAACCTGGTAATGCTGCCATCAGAGAAGGGTATGTCGCTGCTTATCTTAGACCCCTGTGCTGTGGGATGGATCAGCTCACTCCAAGAGGGCCCATCTCTCCCCACTGACTAGAAGAAGTCTGGACAAGTTTAGGCAGACACCTAAATGTGGCACCTTGGACACATTAATTGCAGTAATCCCATGCTGTTATGAGAAGCTGGCATGTCCTCTGATTCAGCCGTGGTTGCCTTGGTTCAGGACACCTACTGGAAAGGCCATGAGGAGCTCATGGTCCCGGTGTGCAGGATCACCCCATGCAGGCGTGTGCAGGGCGGCCCCGCACAGGGGAGCCCCGTGGATCATGCTGCCAGCATGGCTATGGAGGTGCAATTCCATCGCTGCCACTCTGCTGCCGGTCCCTGGTGCAGTCAAGCCTCAGAATTCACCTGTTGAGTTGGTAGGATCTCTGCCTCTGTGGCACTGATTTGGGATTTTGTGGATGCCCCAAGCCTCGTTGCTTGCTTGCTTGAATTTTTTTCAGACAGCACTGCTGCTAAGCAGATCTAGCCTGCGGGCCTTTTAGTGCCATAGGAGCAGGACAAACCTGTGGTGAGGGTCGGGCTTTTGAGAAGAAGCAACAGGAGGGTGCAGGCTGAAGGCTTTCTGTGGCCGAGGTGTGAGGGTGCAGCGGGGAGTGGGTGCGACAGGAGGGCCGGCGCTTGTTCTCCTTCCCCTGCTGCCCTCGGACACCGGGGAAGGGCTCCGGGGGCACCCGGGACACCTGGGACGGGCACCCGGGACACCCGAGGGCAGGACCAGGGGCACCGGGGGCAGGTGTGGGGCAGGCGGGCAGCGCCGCGCTGCAGCCGGGGGAGGGGGTAGGAGGAGGGGGATGTGCGGGCGGCGCGGAGGCTCCCCCCTTGCGCCCCCTCGGTGCCGCCCGGCCCCCGCGGCCGCGGCCGCCCCGCACGATGCTCCTCCCGGGGCCGGCGCGGGCGGGGCGGGGGGGCCGGCGCCGCCGAGGCGTGATCGCCCGAGGCCCCTCCTGCCTGCCGGGAAAGCCTTAAAACAGCCCGGCGAGGCACCGAGCCCGCACTCGCCAGCCGCGACCCCGACGGCAGAGCGCGTCGCCGAGCCCAGAGCCGCCCCGCTGCAGCCGCCGTGAGTACCGCCGCCTGCCCCGGCGGGCCGGGCCGGGCCGGGCCGGGCCGCACCGGGCCGCGCCGGGGCCGTCGGGGCGGCCCGAGGGGGCGGGCGGGCCGCGCCGGGGGGCGAGGGGGGCGGCGCGGGCGCTGCCGCCGCCGCCCGGGCGGGCTCTGACGGCGGCTCTCGCCCTTCCCCGCGCAGATGCAGGGCACCAGGAGGTTGTGGCTGTCGGTGCTGACTTTCGCGCTGTCGCTGCTGGTGTGCCTGGGGACGCTGGCAGAGGCGTACCCCTCCAAACCGGACAGCCCCGGCGAGGACGCCCCCGCAGAGGACATGGCCAGATACTACTCGGCGCTGCGGCACTACATCAACCTCATCACGAGGCAGAGGTAGGCAGGGGCGCCGCGCCCCGGGGCAGCCCCACGGGGCGAGCGCGGGCCTCGCCGGTGCCCGGCACCCCCGGGGTCTCGCCCCGCGCGTAGCCCGTCGCCGGTGCCCGGCACCCCCGGGGTCTCGCCCCGCGCGGAGCCCGGTCGCGTGGGGAGGATCCCCCCGAAAGGGAGAGTAGCACTGACCACCCTGGGAGCGGGGACGGGTGAGATGGGACAGCGGGAGCAGTTTCGCACTCCATTGCAGCCACCGCGTCTGATGAAGAGCTCACTCGGAGAAAGTGCTTCTCTGTCCCTGCTGAGGAGTTGTAGTAGTTCAGAAGCTTTATGGTTCGTTAGCTACTTAGTGCAGCAGTTATTGCCAAAAAACCGACTAGTCCAAACAAAAAACTTCCTCCAGCCCACAAATAAAAACCCAAGTACAAACCAAAAGAAAAAGATGTGCAAGCCGAACCTGCCTTGCTCCAGAGTGGGTTTCTAGGAGTGACCACTCATGTTAGCATAGTAGTAAAAGCTCAGTCTGAAAAAGTAAAAATTATAATATAAAATTAATATAAAATTCTTTTGTTTGGGAGCATCTGCCCAATTTAGACTATACAATTAATAGAAGTTTCCCCTGAGGTCCCTGAACAGTGTGTGACCCAGAAAAGCTTTGGAATATTTCTTTATTTGTTCAGTATCAAAAACATGAGGGATCTATAATTAGGCTTTCATTTGTCCCTCTAGAAGTCAGAATAATTAAATTAGAAGGGAGGCTATTGTGCAACTGAGAGCTTTCCCAGCAAACCCGTAACATTGTCTGCCAGGGCACTAGTATCGTAAAATAGATGAAGAGGCTGATATAACTACAGTTCTTCAGTCCTGGACTTTTATAGAAATATTTGCAACTTGTTCATGTGTATGGCATGCTTCTATGTGTTAGTCTGTGCTCTAATAACTTTATTTCTAGAGTACTGCTAAAAAGATCTGTTCCTCAAGTTTTGCCCCTACAACGCTTTTCCCTTATTACAGTGGAGCCTCAATGCTTGTTTCTCATCTCTTCTTTTGTGTCTATTGTGTCCAGTTTCGAAAGTAGTCCCTGTAGAAAGTAGTCCTTTGTAGAAAAAATAACTTCCTTATTCAACCTTCCCTTTTTGCATTTGTTTCATGTTCCTTATGCACTTGCTTTAATGTCAAATATGTAACTTTTCTTCTCAGTTCTGGGGTGCAAGTACACAGCTCAGAGACTGAGACTACTTTCACTCCTATGTGTGTATAGGGGTTTAAAAGTCAACCAAAATAGCTATTGCTGCTGATGGATGAAACAATGCAGAATTTCACTTTTGTTCTCCAGATTTCAGCTAGATTTTCCCCCTTCCCTCCCCTCCTCGCCACACACCATTTCACATTTAAGGGAAACAGAATTCACCTGGAAGTAAAAGAAAGATGACAGATAAGAACGCTTCCCTGGCAACTTCATGATACCCCATTTTAGAGCTGGCTATGCAATTGGAACGTAATTAAAAGAGGTGTGTTTTCTGTTTGGGGGTGAATTAACACAGCAGAAATAAAGTAATGGAAAGTTTAGCTGAACTCTTGGAGATTCCCTATTTTGGCACTGGCAGTCATTTGCAAAATCATTGTCTTCTGAAGCATTTTGGACTGATCTAAGAATTTGAATCCTTTGGTCTGTTCCAGGAGAAGTGTTCAAAGCTGTCTCCTGTTACAGCATTTTGCCTCTGATGAGGGTCCTCCGTAGCAGCTTCTGCTCATTTTCACTGGGTGCTACTTGGCACTGAGGGCTCGGGAGCCCTGTAATGAGGGGGAGATGGAAGGACCTGGGGGCTCTCCCTGCTTCTCCCGGGGGACTGTGAGTAGGCTCTGCTCAGCCTCTCGCCAGACGTGGTGGCTGCAGACCAGTGGAGCCAGCCCCGGGCTCGCAGGTCCCTGTACAACTGGTGAGATGTGGCAGTGAGAGCATGTAGGGGAGGGGTGAGGTGGAGGTCAATGCGTTCTCTTTCCAGGTTGATCTGTCTTGTCTTTTTGGATGTTTCTGTGGTTATGTGTGATCTTCTGGCTCATCTTCCTGGTGTCTGGTCTAACCAAAGTATTAGACTGTCGCTCTTCTGTGAGCCACCATAACCCACAGTCTTTGCCCCAGCTCCCATGAAGTTCCTTGCTTCCTTCCAGGCCATATGTTTCTTCTTGTCTCCAGTCCTTGACTGTGTGGCTGCTTTACTCCCTCTCTCTTTTCAGCTCCATCTCCTTCAGCTCCATCTCACTTAGCTTTAGACCTCTGTACCAATCATCTCAGTACCCCTTTGAGGTTAATTGAGAGCAATAGGTACTTGTAGCATGCAAGTCACCTGGCCTGTTTCAGGCATCTAGTTTCAGATGAGATCCGTTATTACCTCGGTGCCAGATCTTCACTGCCTATAAAGAGAGCCTAAGGGAATCAGCACAGAGGTACGCTCCCACGCTGTAGTTTTCTGTGTGTGTTTGGATTAATTGCACCTCTGTCCTCAAGATTGTCCTGTGGGCCAGTCCTTGCCTCATACACCTCTACTGCACTGTTCGGGGGGGGGTCTTTTCAGAGCCAATCTCTCCTTGAATCCCTCCTTCTTCCCCTAAGCAGTCCTGGCCTGCTACTTAGTACTAGCTGTGCTTCCTATCCCAGACAGACCCTCTTTCTTTCATGTCCCTAGCAGCTTGTTCTTGCATTTGTGTCTTTTCTGTGCTGCAGCAAAACATTAAGGCCATTCCCGCTGGAGGTAGCTTGAACCATAGGCAGAGCAGAGAATATCTGAAAGCGTATCTGACTTAGGCAATGCTCCTGCTCTGACTTCATCTCAACACCCTTTAATGTGGAAAGGAGCAGATCTTGAGAGCTCGGGGCGCTTTTTGGCACCTGGCATCTGCCCACCAGATGCTTCTGAGATCCCTATCCCTCAGCTCCCATTGCCGGCCTTGGGCAATGATAGGATTTGACTCCTGAGGCTGAAGTTTTCATAAGAAGCTTTGAGACTTCTGAGTCTGAGATACGATGGCCGTAATCAAAATAAGTGCTGTTTACTCCTAGATCCCTTTGACTTCAGTTGGAGTTGTGCGTTATCAGCATGCCTGAGAAATAGGCCTTGGTATCTCAAGCTGAGCCTAAAACCTGACCAGATATTTTCACAAAGCTTGGAGTCTTGCTCTTTTAAAATGGTGAAGACATTAGATAAAGCATTGCCCAAACAGCAAGTAGAGGCCTGGCTTCCATGGGGTCTCAGAGCTGTGCAGGACACATGGGGAGAAAGCGCAAGGCAGCTGGAGCAAACATCTCACAAGGTGTTTGCTTCAGTAAAAAGCAGTCAACTTCTGCATTGAGATGTTGCTTTCAGGACTGTTTGTGACCTCTTTTTATTATTGTTATAGCCTGGTTGCTTCCCAGATGACAAAATCAGGAGGTGGGCCGGAGGCTCAGGCACCTCACATAGGACAAGCAGGCACTTTTTGGCCACCCCAGTTGGTCACAGTCAGCGATCGCCTCCCTCACAGCTTTGCTCTGTGAGGACAAGGTCGATCCAAACCTGCACGCTGGTTTAGCGAAGCCCAGGCGCTGACGGGGCGGGGTATAAAAAGCACCTCCCAACAGAGTCCTCTTCATCTGACTCAGCCTCTGCGCCCTTGCGAGGTGCTACCCATTTCATATGCAGACAAAACTTCCAAAGAGATTAGTGCACATTTTGCCCAAGTGCAGCTGTTGGAGCAAGTTGTTAATTTGTTAAATCAATTTCTTTAAAAGAAAGGCAAATTAGATTCACCCTCAGCTGAAGCCCAGATCACATCCATATTAAGTGGAGTAGGGAGCTAGAAAGACGTCTCTTTGTGGTGGTGGAGAGCAAGGCACTGAGTTCAGCATCATGCTTGATTGAATTACTGTAATAACATTTTCCTGTGTGTGGCTGGTTCTTTTCAGATACTCACTTTCAGTCAGTTTCGATTAAGAAATTTACTTTAAAATTTTGAAACTTCAACTTCCTCTTTCTGCAGCACAGGTGAGGTACTAAAATGCATGAGGCAATGCAAAAATCCAAATAGTTAAATAAAATGATTAAAAAGTGAGATGTGTTTCCAGTTTTCAGGGGGACATGAAATCAACAGACAAAGCTGTTAGCATTTTTAACATAGTTTGTACTGAGATGTTTATTTTCCAAAATTTAGACAAAGTCATTGAAGAAACATCTTGATAGTAATGGATAAAATGTAAGTCTGTGGTTACACCTGTGACTCCTCTGGAGCCAGAATTTCACTCAAATGGTATTCAGAAATGTATTATCTGATAATATGGTTTCTGATTCAAACTTTTTACATATGTGAGTTATAAACTGTGATGTTATTTCTTTCCAACAATGGGAACGTTTGCTTATAGTTAGCACTGCTGAGCTATTGAATATAGTGATGAAGTGTCCGTCAAGCTGGGTGCTCATTGTGGCTTCTGTTTTCAGAGGATAAGAGAGCAAATTCCTTCCCAAGAAGCAGGAGTTGCGATACTTTTAACTACTGAGCAATGTATAGTAAAGTATTCAGGATTTAAAAAAATGTAATTTGAAAGACAGCCACTGTGTGAATATAGGACAGAGGTAGCAGGTGGAAGGTCTTTGACTCCTCATGTACGTAATTTCTCACAAAGGTTACAATAGCATCTAAATGAATGAGCAAGTTAATGAGAAAATGGAACTGGATTTGTAGGAGAGGGGGAGGCGATGCCCTGGACAGCCTCCTTCCCCTTTCTGCATGCTCACATCAGTGAGGTGCAGGTCCTGGAATATCTGGGAGCAGCCCTCAAATCAAGAAATGTTCAGGGTGTCTCAATACTATCACATAAAGTGATTATGGAAGAATATTTATAACAAATGAAATATTGAAGCGTGAACATGTTCTCACATGACTAAATCAAGTTAAAATACGTGCTGGAAAGTAGTCTTTATGTCTGTTCTATTCAATTTTTCTGAAAAGATTTGCCCTGTGGGTCTGTGGTCAGTCTTGATTTTTAAAGACTGAGATATGCAAAAATATACTTTTTTTTCATTCCTTAGATATGGAAAGAGATCAAGCCCAGAGACACTGATCTCAGACCTCTTGTTGAGAGAAAGCACAGAAAATATTCCCAGATCTAGGTATGTATAAAGATATTTTGTGGTGACTTTAATTTCTCATTTAGATTTGACAGTTTCATTTATTATCAATAAATGAGTTCACAGGCAGAAAACTTACACTGCCAATAACTGGATGAACATGTCCTTAACATCTGCTTTAATTCCTCTGTTGTTAAGAACAAGAACCATGCTATGAACACAAGAAATGCCTTACCAGATCAAATATAGTCCAAACCCTTTGTGGTTCCTGATTTTGGGAGCAGGCAGTACCTGCCATTTGGCTGGAAGGGAGGCATTCCCAAAACGCTTGCCACATACCGGGCTTTATTACACAAAATTGCACACTGATGCCTGGTGATGATTCACGTACATCTTGGAGCCCCAAAGATGGCATATTTCTACTCAATTATTTCTCAGGTTTAAATTCTTCCTCTAAAGAGGTGTGAATGGTAAATATGCAGATGTATTAACTTATGTGCAGATGCAACGCTATGACTTTCTTTAAGATACCATATTTCACATTGTTTTTGAACCTAGTATTTTACAAAGTAAAACAGACTTTAACATTTCTGTTCAAAGTTGGTTTAAAAGAGAAGTGTGTTTCAAGCAATAGTGGGATTTCAAATGTACGTAGTATATATCTATTTAGGTAAAGACACTTCAGCTAGACTATAAGGTACTTTAGTAGTGACTGTGATTTATACAGCTGTGAAAAATTTTACTTCCCTTTGCCTATGCTGAAAAAATAAAATACTTTTTTTTGGCAGGAGAAGGAAAATACTAGTTTTAATTTTACTCATAGTAAAATACGAATGAGCTCGGTTCAAGCCCTTAATGTACATCTTCAAAGTTATTTCTGCTGTGCTCATCTCTGGAGTCTATAAGCGAGTGCTGTGCATTTTAGTCAGTTATGCAAAGGATCAGTTAGAGTGGGTAAACACTTATGTATAATAGTTTGTAGCGTGGAATTTAGGGCATGACCTTGTAATGGAAAGGCGACCAAAATTTCTCCTGCTGTCAAGGGGTGTCATCCCTGAGACTTGTGGTTTTGCACACAAGGGAGAATGTTGCCTTATGGCTTGATGACTAACTGCAGCTGGTGTGATACAGTTTTCTCTGGAGATGCTTATGTCTAAAATTGCATGGAGCACAGTGAAACGTATTAGACTATTTTGTGTTTCGTAATGACAAGGCAGAACCCTGACTTAATGGGAAATTTCCGCTGCCATGAATTTGAGGCAACACACAAGGCAGCGCAAAGTGTAATCCTCTCTATAATTTTCTCTCCTTCACAACAAAACTTTATGGTTGATATTATTGTTTCAATAATGCTATTTATAACACACTAGGGGGCTAAAACTCATGAGCAAAATAGCAAACTAGTCCGCGTTTAAGATCAAGAATTGATGAGAAACAGATTTTTTTCATACCCCCTGTAAGAGCACTTTAAACTGAGAAAAAACCCATGGTGTTTGTTATTTGTTGATGACAATTGTGTGAGTACTGGGAGCACTGATGTCTGGTTTCCTATGAGTATGTTTTCTAGGATAAAAGCCCGCATGGATTCTGAATCCGGCTTCGGCTTTTTCCTCCATGTGAGCAAATAATTAAATCCTCTTTCTCCACAGTCCTGTGTGTCATGATACATCACACACTTAGTATCTGTGAGACTGCTGTACCTCTGTCGGACTTGGTCGAAATTGTCCTGAGCATTCAAAAGCTCGTAGGGAGGTTGGGGGAGCCACGGAGGGGCTGGCGCAGAGAGACAAGCACCGAATATGCCTGTACGGCCTGGCTGCACAAGCCTTCCTCCAGGAAGAAACAAGGCTGAAAGAATTAAAGGCAGGCTGATATTATTTTGAACTTAAATTAATGATGTGTATGTTTTAGAAGTAGTTAGACAAGCAACCAGTTAAGGAGCAGATGTAATTTCCAGTTGGTGTCAGTAGAAAGACACATTTCATGACTTCTCTGAAACTGAACTTTGTAACCAAATATTGAGGTATTAAGAAACAACTTGACGGTGCTCAGTTTGGTTGGCCAGGTTTCATGTTGCACTTTTGATGAATAAAAATGCCCCAAAGCATTTTGAATTCTTTATGCCTGAGCATCTGATGAAAGTTTAGATAGATTCTAATAGAAACCAGGTGAAAAACAGAAAGTTCAAGGAGTGAAAAAGGGGGAGCCTTGACTTCAGTACAAATAAGTTCTTATAACAAAAATATGTGAGGGAACGTGTTTTTTATCTTGTGGATCCTGTGGAGTCATGAGAAAACTTTTAATGCTCAATAAATGGATACATCTCCCCCAATATTAGCTCTTCAAAAGTTAGATATCTAGTCCCTGCTTGTCTAGACTCCCTTTGTAGTCAAGGGGAGAGGTGGACATCTCCAAAATAAATCATTTCGTCTTAAAATGGGGAGGATTGATTGCCCTCTCAAGATGTAAGTGACTCTGCAGTGAGTGTGGAGGGAGCCTAAATATTTTGTGCAGACTGGACACCCAACTTTTAGATGGCACACATTACAGCAAATGCATTTCCCCTTGCGTCTCCATGTTGTCCCACTTGTGTTTCTTTCCAGGCAGAACAGCTATTTGCAAGTGAAGGACCTTTAGATCAAATTCTGTCCTCAGCACCCCCTTCGACAAATATTTCAAACGTACAATATTGAGCAGTGGAATATCACTGTAATATTCTAGGATGGTGGCCATGAGCTCCAGTTTTGTTTGAAGGCCCTAAGAGCATGACGTAGTTTTGTTTGGCTCAGTGAATTCTCTTTGGAAACTGTTTACTACTTAGTAAGAGCTAAAAATAGCTCTTAAAAATATATTTGTATTTCAGCGTGTCACAGTTTTCAAGCTGAAATTCATTAAATGCTACTTGTCAGCATAAAACAGCCTTGCCGCCAGTCTCTGGTATAAAGACGCGGTGTCATGGCAGCAGCATGGAGGAGTAAGCTCTAGTTCCAATGCAGAGATTTAGCTATCCAGGACTCCTTTGATTTGATGGGAATTGCATATACAGTCTTCAACTGCAAATTTGCATACATATTCCTTGTTGCTGCTATTATTAAAATGAAAATTTTATGTAGTTT